>NC_057722.1:17940773-18056496 GCF_004010195.1 Chiloscyllium plagiosum | reverse complement strand
GGTGAGGAGGGAGATATATCCCTGGTGGTGGGGTCTGTTTGGAGGTGGCGGAAATGACGGTGGATGATACGATGTATCTGGAGGTTGGTGGGGTGGAAGGTGAGGACCAGTGGGGTTCTGTCCTGGTGGCGATTGGATGGGTGGGGTTCAAGGGTGGAGGTGTTGGAAGTGGAGGAGATGCGGTGGAGAGCATCGGCGTGGTTCTTGCTGATTTTCCCTAATCTTCCCTTCTCCCCACCTTTTCTAATCTCAGGTCTCTCGTTCAGACACTGAACACCAAACAAGCTTGCTAACAGCTTTATGTGCCATGCATAACATGTGGCAACAGGCCTATCTGTATCTAGGTTAACATCGTTAAAAATCACACAACACCAGGTTATAGTCCAACAGGTTTTATTGGAAGCACACTAGCTTTCGGAGCTAGTGACAATCACCTGATGAAGGAGCGTCGCTCCAAAAGCTAGTGTGCTTCCAATTAAACCTGTTGGACTATAACCTGAAGTTGTGTGATTTTTAACTTTGTACACCCCAGTCCAACACCGGCATCTCCGAATCATAGGTTAACATCAGTGGTCATCATTGCCTGTGGTCATCACCTATAGGCCTCAGTGGGAGGTGGGATGCTGAGACTAACCACAGGATTTCATGTCCTGTACTTAAAATTGGGGGTGAAGGCAGGAAGCTGGTGGGGTTTTTAAAGTGCCCTCTCTGCCCCCAGTCATGTCACTAGTGAGGCAAGAAGACTGCCCACAGATTCAAATGATGACACTGTTGTTTCTTGAGCATATGGCTATGTGAGAAGGAATGGGTGAGGAGAGGGAAAAAGGTACAGCAACAGTAGGATGGTACTCATTAGAGTCCTCCCAGTTTCAGTCTACCTCAGTCAATGGTGTTTTCAACATCCCGTGTTGTCCAACATGCCTCACTGAAGGCAGATAAAAATTTGACATTTTGCAATTTTCCTCAGCTGGGGCTTGGTTATGAGCTACCTTTTCCTGAAAGTGGAGGGGATACCTATTCCGATGTTTTGAGTTTCAAAACCGCTTGCAGTAGTAATGCATTTTACAGTTCATTGAATGCATGAGTAAATGAGCATGTTTGAATACAGGTAAGTTTTACTTGGAGTTGAATTATGAACTGCAGCCTGAGCGGGTGCTAGGCTCCTATGGGGCTGTGGATACTGCACGATGAGAATTGAATGTTTTGAAAGATACAGCAGGAAAAAATTAACAGAATGCGAGGAAATCTTGGTACCATGCCTATTTAAAGCAATCACTTGATATAAGAAGCAACAGTATGTCCTTAACTTGGCAGTTTTGTAAAGATCGCCTATTTATTTCACAGAGGTGAGATTTTCTGATTCAGACACAAAGTCACTGATGTGTGCATTTATCTTGGTGGGGTTTGTAACTGGGGAGTACCTGGACTGCCAAATATGCCAGTCTTCCTTGGGTCATATTCATGCAGCAGTGCTTCAGCTGCTGCTTCCCTACATTGGACCGCACAGTGCATCCACTTGAATGCTGGGAATGTGACCACTTTGCTTTCAGTTCACAATGCTTGTTGCTGAACTAACAATGCAAGCATTTAAATTCTGTTGCAGCCCTTTCAACAGTAACAGCAATATAGCAAAGTTCTTTCTACTGTCCATCTGCTCCCATGGGCAAGTAGTAAGTTCAACATGAACATACTTGGTCCAAAGCCCAGAACTCTGATTGAATGTCCACAAGTGAAAAGCCTACAATGTTCCTGTCTGGAGCAAACAAAATTAGTAAGATTTACCCCAAATTTGCTCAGTTGCTTCAACAGGACAGTAGGTGGCACCCCTTCCTAGGTCATGTGCAGTGAGGCTTAACCCCCACACAGAATAATTTCAGAAACATTAGGAACCACACTTACCATGAGAATAAACCTGTTTAAATAATTTGATCTATTCTTATTTTAAAAATATGTTCAAATAGGTGACCCTTGCAACTCAATGACTGAATTTCCTCTCAGATGAGGAATTAGTAGGTTTGTGTGTGATGCTCATAATGTTGAAATACGTGCAGAATCTCATTAAGTGTGGGAGAATGCTGTTTGAACTTCTGTGTTAAATTCAAAAGCTCTTTTGCAGTGATTCATGTAAATGCTTACGACACATACACCCTCATTATATTCTCCAATATTTCTAAACTGACAACAGGTTTAAAAAAGGAAGGGGCCTTCACTCTCATAGAATCCCTACAGTGTGGAAAAAGGCCATTTGGCCAATTGAATATATCACACTTCCTTCAATATCACTGGGTCAATATCCTGGAACTCCCTCCCTAACAGTATTGTGGGGTATTTGTGTACATTCCTGATGAAAGGCTTAGGCTCGAAATGTCGACTCTCTTGCTCCTCGGATGCTGCCTGACTGGCTGTGCTTTTCCAGTGCCACATTTTTTGAGTCTGTGTACCTACATCAGTTGCTCTGCAGAGGTACAAGGAGACAGCTCACCATCTTGTCAAGAGCAATTAGGAATGGCCAATAATTGCTGCTGCCTCTGCTAGTGAAGTGTACATCCCTTGAATTAAAGAAAGTCCAGTGACATTACCATCATGACACGGTCTCTTGCTATGCATTTCATTTTCTTATGTGGACAGGGGAATGCCTTCACTGACAGCACTAGCATATCTCCAAAACTGTGCTCTGGTGTCATATTAGATTTATCAGCCTAGAAACTGTATAATGACAGGCTAATCATCCACAGGTGGCATAATCTCAAGGCCCATGTTGCTCTGATATCCACTGCTAGAAGCGGTTAGGTTAAGGTCAGCATCATGTTCCTCCTCTGATCTGGTTAAAAATCTGAGGTGTGAGCTCACTTCACACCTCTGTGGGGTAGTGTACTGACACACCAGCATGCTGCTTCTTCACAAACAGCTTGTTGGCTTTTAGAGGTTTAACCAATTCAAATCTTTGCTCCAAAAATAGTCTTATCTTCATTGGATAAGATTGCTCTTGCAAATCACAGCACTGCATTCAATGGAGAAGATTAGTTGCTGTGCTAGGCACCTACAGGAATATGGTTGGCACTAAACCCAGGGGAGTGATTTTATAATTCAGCAACAATTACATATCACAAAAGCTTCAGATCACACTATTTAAATGCAATTTGAAGACTGTTGACCAGTTTGGCTGTCGTTTGCAGAGGGGTAAGTCAACTTTCTTTTTAGAAGAAAATCACTGGAATTAAAAGTTATCCTCCCATCACTGCTACACATCAATTATAGGAAACAGGCAGGAGGCTGGAAGAACACAGCAAGCCAGGTAGCATCTGGAGGTGGAGAAGAGTTACACATAATACATTGACTTCTCCACCTCCAGATGCTGCCTGGCTTGCTGTGTTCTTCCAGCCTCCTGCCTGTCTACTTTGGATTCCAGCATCTGCAGGTTTTTTTTTGTTTCTTAGCACATCAACCATAGCCAAACACTATAATGTTACCACTTTCTTTGGCTAATGTGTATTTCAGCTGAACCCCACTAAAGTTGGTCAATTAATCACCGTGGGCAGCACTTTGATTAGATTAGATTCCCCACAGTGTGGAAACAGGCCCTTCGGCCCAACAAGTCCACACCGACCCTCCGAATAGTAACCAACCCAGATCCATTTCGCGCCGACTAATGCACCTAACACTATGGAGAATTTAGCATGGCCAATTCACCTGACCTGCACATGTTTGGATTGTGGGAGGAAACCGGAGCACCCCAAGGAAACCGACATAGACACGGGGAGAATGTGTAAACTCCACACAGACAGTCACCCAAGGCTGGAATCAAACCTGGGTCCCTGGCGCTGTGAGGCAGCAATGCTAACCACTGAGCCATCGTGCTGCCGCAAAGTGCGGCTGCTGGCGTTGTTTACGTAGCTATCCCTTGTGAACAAAGTCCTTCAGAGATCACACTTAATTTGCATCCCAAATAGAACATGATTCCTTGAGAGGTTACAAAGAGTGTTGTTTGAATTTGCTCATGCAGTGAATTAGCATCATTAAATATTTTCCTAATAAATACATTAAGCTTTGCCTTAAATTGAAACTATATTGATTAAGACACCAATCATTTCTGAATGTCAGTTTCCTGTTTTGCAGTCCCTAAAACCTTGGGGTAACAGAAGCAGGAAGCAATTTTGTGCACGTTGAAAGTTGACGTGTCACTCGTACAAAAAGCAATTTTACTCAAAAAGGAGATCAAGCTCAGACAACAAATTTAATCCAAAACTTAGGTATTTAACATTTGATAACAATAAGGAGAGGTGATAGATCAACTTTCATCACAGTGATATTTATCGTAATTCAGGACTGAAAGGTTGTCTGTGCTGTTGAGCTATCACACCTATAAGTAGTCACAAGGGGTCAACTGAGAACAAAGGAAAGTATACTATACGCAAAGTGTAGGAGCCACACCAGGCACATCGAAAATGAGGACTCAACTCGTTGAAGCTAAAGCACAGGATGACTTGCGTGCCAAATACAGAAGCAGCACGCAAAAAAACCATGTTGATATCACACAACGTATCAGATTCATGTTCCGCAGTCCTGCCTCACCCAGTCATAAATGATGGTGCACAATTAAACAGTTCACTGGAGGAAGATTTCACAAATATTCCCATCCTCGATGACTGGGGAGCCCAGCACATCAGCGCAAAAGATAGGTCTGAAGCATTTGTGTTCATCTGAAACTAAAATTGCCGAGTGGGTGATCCAACTCAGCCTCCTCCGGAGGTCTCAGAATCACGTATCACCCGGAGGAGCTGGTATCAAGAAATAGCTGAAGACACTGTGGTCCCTGGCAGCATTCTGGCATTGATACTGACACCTTGTGATCCAGAATTAGCTGTGGCCTGGCCAAAGTGTTCCAATAGAGCTACAACACTGGAATCTACCCAACAATGTGGAAACTTGCCCAAGTATGTTGTGTTCACGAAGTTCAGGACAAATCGACTCCAGATAATTTCTGCAATATTAATGCACTCTTGATCATCAGCAAAGCGTGGAAGGAATTGTTAACAGTGCTATCGAGCAGCATTTAAACAAACCCCACTCACAGATGCTCAGTTTGGATGCTGTCTACCACTAAGTCTCTCACCTCCTCACACTCTTGGATCGAACATGGACAAAAAAAGCTGATCTCCAGAGACATGGTGAGAGTGATTGCCTTTGACATCAAGATAGCATTCAATTGAGCATGACAGAGTTCAAATTAGTCAATGGGAATTGGAGAAACCGTCACATCTGGTTGGAGTCATACCTGACACACAGGAAGGTGATTGTGCTTGTTGGAGGTCAGTCATCTCAGCTCCAGGACATCTCTGCAGGAGTTCCTCAGAGTAGTGTCCTAGGCCCAACCATCTTCAGCTGCTTCAAAGACCAACCCTCCATCATATAGTCAAAAATGGGGACGTTTGTAGAGAACTGCATAATGTTTACTAGCATTCGAGAGACTCTGATACTGAACCAGTCTGTGTCCATATGCAGAGTTGTCTGGATTACATCCAGGCTTGAACTGATAAATGACAAGTGTCAGGCAATGCCCAGTTCCAAGAAGAGAGAATCTATTATGTCTTAATTGGCTCAATAGCACTACCATCGTTAAATCCTCTCCACTAACTATATCCTGGAGATTATCTATGACTAAAAGCTGAACTGGAGTAGCTATATAAACATCACTCACTAACAGATCAGATCCACGCTCCATGTTCCTACCTCATCTGCTTGTAAATTAAACAATTCAGTGGAGGAAGAATTCATAAACATCCCCATTCTCAATGACGGGGGCACCCAGCACATCAGTGCAAAAGATAACAACTCCAGTCTTCCCAAAAGCTGTCCATCATTTATAAGGCAGAATTTGATCAAATATTCTCCACTTGCCTAGATGGGTGCGCTCCAAGAACACTCAAGAAGCTTGGCACCATCCAGAATGAAACAGCCCACTTGATTGGCACCTTAATCAATACCATCTGAATTCATTCCCTTCCCCACTGACGTATAGTCACATCAATGTATATTATCTACAAGATGAGCCTCAGTGACTCATGTTCTTTTATCAGCCAGTGACTTCTATCACCTAGAAGAATAAAGAGAACAAATACATGGGAACACCTCAATTCAGGTAGAGCACTTATCAGGGACACCAAAACCTAGCTTAAAATCCTGCAAGTTCCGGCATCTCCAACCTGAGAATACCCTTATAAAAATTTTCTTCACATTCCACACATACAGGTGGCACAAGGTGGCCAGTCAGCTATACAATCAACAGCTATTTTTATTTCTGATGCAGCTGCCTCAGGAGACACCTGATTTCAGTTTGCAAACTTATTTCTTTTGTTTCATACACAAGGCAGATCAAGCAGGATCTATGGAGGGAGAAACAAGAGTTGCCATTTCAGGTCAATGACTAGCAGGATGGTCACCAACCTGAAACATTACCTCGTTTCTCTTCCTACAGATGCTGCCTGACCAGCTGAGCATTAAAGCACTTCGCTCAAATTTCATATTTCTAGTCATTCTCAGTATTTTGCCTTCTCTTTGTTTCAGTTGATTTCTCATTTTTAACATTTTAATTAAGGTTAAATAATTAAATTCAACACATTATGAACAAATCCAGGAACATAGAGGAATAGAATTTGTTGACACATTGTTCCATTTTTTTATAGGAACAGGCTAGTGGTCACATCAAATGTATATAGTCTTGCCACGTAATTTAACCTTTATCATTCAGAATCAATCTCATATATCCACACTGTGAATTTGGTGTGGCGTCCAGAACTAAACATTGCACTCAAGCTATGGTTTAACCAGCTTTGTACAGCTGTAACATGACTTCTAACCCATTGTATTCTAATCCCTAAAGCTCAACATTCCATTAGACGACTTTGTAAACATCTGTTGTTGACATTCTAAAAACGTTTGTTAGTGGCATTCACTGGAAAACTACTTAGGGCCAATTGAGATATTGGAACTTTTAACCATGCTTCAGAGAATTTTAAAATACTTCCAGGTTAATTATACTTTATTTCTTAAAAAGGTAATTGCAGATTTTGAATTTAATTCAAGTTTCACCATCTGCCCTAGTAGGATTTGAACCCATATCTCCAATGTCATTGGCCTGTGCCTCTGGATTACTTGCTGAGTGACACTACCACTATGCCACCACCTCCTTCATTTGCATTTACTCAACTTTTTTTCTTATGTTCCATCCATTTATGAAGAGAACTCATTGCTGTGGCACACCTTCCTTTTGCTCTATTGTCATTGTACTGCTTAGTTCTCTCTTACTCGTTTCCTGATTTAATTGCTTTGCACCTTTTTAGGTTTCTCTTAACCTAAAATGCCCAATGCACCATTCCTGACTATGACTGTAGTCTCTTTCACATCATTTTTACTATTTTATCCAACTAAGATTTGGAGATGCCGGTGTTGGACTGGGGTGTACAAAGTTAAAAATCACACAACACCAGGTTATAGTCCAACAGGTTTAATTCGAAGCACACTAGCTTTCGGAGCATTGCTCCTTCATCAGGTGATAGTCACCTGATGAAGGAGCGACGTTCATGAAGTTAGTGTGCTTCCAACTAAACCTGTTGGACAACAACCTGGTGTTGTGTGATTTTTAACTTTATCCAAATAAGATTGCTCCACCAAAATTTACTACATTGAAGTGCTTGCACAGCCTTATTTATTCTTCCCATTGGCTCTTGGGCCCAGCCTTGTTCAAGTGGAACTCATCTCAAAGCAACAGTCCCTTACTATGTTGGTGTAGTATGAAATACAACCTCTCATTCTGACAGCACCTCTTTTACCACATATCCCTTTGGCATGTGCAGATCCTTCAAGTAATAATCTACAGAATCTAATCCTGGAGGTTGTTCTGCAAAAAAAAAAGAGCCCTTAGTATTTGCTGAATTGGACCTCCCATCAATTTCCCTATGTTGTTGAACCTATTGTAGGCCACAATAGCTGAATGCTATACTCCTTGCCCCAGTATCCTTGCTCAAGATGTCATTTACCCTGGCATCAGGTTACACGTTGTTTGGACTCCGTTCTGAATCTGCATCCTCTCAAGTATTGAATAACCTAACACTTAACAAGTTACACTTCCCTTCCGACTCCATTGGAACAGTCCCCGCCCCAAGGGCGATGGTTGGCATTCTGGCTATCGTTTTGATCATTTTTATCCTCATACAGGTAAATACACTGGACTTAATTCTACCAGTTTCTGGTGACAAACTGAGAGGATTAATCATACAGCAGTTAATGAAATAAGGAGCGGAGTCCAAAATCTTCCTTCTGCCATTGCATATCACCAGCATTGGGAACCTTACCACCCACTGGGGAGTCAGCTGCATCACTTAAGGGCCAAATTAAAAATTTCTCACTACCCCATTGACATTTTGCTCACATTGGGAGGGAACACCATCTTGGCCAAGTCTACGATCCCTTCACAGTTTTAATCGATTCTTATCGAGGCACCTCAGAGTCTCCTCATTTTCAACCTAAAAGGGGAACCTCTTATTTTTAAACTAATTATCATCCCCTAAATGTCCCCTAATTATCATCATCCTCCCAATGTCCATCACTTCAAATCTCCTCAGTATTCCAAGCCAGTCACACACAATTTTTTAAAAAATTGCTCATAAATGATCATGAAAAAAATTGGTTTGTTAAATAGTACGTTGCATTGAAACATTCACAAGATGACAAAAGAGTAGGTGCAGACCTGCAGCAGTGGGATGAAGTCTTCCTGTTCCAGATAGTTACAGCCTGGTTTGGCAAGAAGATAAACAAACTTAGATGCATCATCATAGTAGTTCTGCAGTACTCTGTGAAAGATAGAACCATTGCACATATTACTCAGGGACAGTTTAAAAAAAACACATTTTGTACATATCAACAAATAGTCCTGCCTTAGATCTTTTTTCATTTCATCTTATATTAATGTCCTCTTTCTATACCAATCAACCACTAAAGACAAGCCGTTTCCATGCAATGCATCTAAAAGGCTCACGGGAATGAACAGGTGTGGGTGTCTAAGCCAAAAGCTCTCTTAAAGAACTGGCACAGGCCCATGGGTTGAATCTCCTCCTTTCTGCGCTGTGATTCAATGATTACTTCACCAATTGAAAAAATTGAATCAAATCACCTCATTGATTCCCTCTTAAACTGTCCAATGTCACAATAATATTTTAGAAATTTTCTATTAAAGTTTTCTAGTAACTTTGTATTCCTCACTCTGTTCAATCTCTCTAAGATCTTTGTGTGAAATGATCTGCCTGTACTGCTTGCAAAACAAAACTTTTCATTGATGTGTAACTGACCAAAAAGCTGAGAAATTGTGCCTCCAGCAGCCTTCTTGGTTAAATATAAAAAATCTCAAAGTATTATTTGAAAGAGGAGCAGGGATGTTATCCCTGGTGACCGGGTGAAGATCTATTCCTCCATCACCATCAGTTTTAAAAAAATCTTTACCGCACCATTATCAAATAGTTTTTCATGGCAGCTTGCTGTGTGCATATTGGCTACTGTACTTCAAACAAAGTTCATTAAGATATCCAGTTGTCAAAAACAGCACTATAGAAATGGAAGCTTTACTTTCTTCTTTTAGTTTTGTACTCTTATCACCTATTAGATTAGATAATGTTAATAAGAAAGATGAATTTGTCTACATTATTCATTAACTATCCGCCTTAAAGGCAACTTCAAAAATCTAACAATGCTGACTTTGCCCCAGTGTAAGTTTTCGCATTTATCAATTTAGTTTTTTAAGTTCTGAGGATTACAACCAAATGGAACTTTCAAATTCTAGCTACTTATTAGCATGAAATTAAAGTGTAATTCACCTGTGCTGAAGCTCTGACATCATTCAGATAATCAAAGCCATTATCCTACAGCTGCAAGATAAAACATCAAAGAAGGTCCCAAAAGTAAAAACAAAGTTTTATATCCATATTCTTCAGTCAGTCAAGGGAAATTTACCTTTACACCTCAGTCTATAAAATATAGGAAGCAGTTTGTTTTATATTAAGCAGTATAGTTTACAGTTTGCAACATTTTCACTACCTGTGTACTCCTTATATTACATTAAACGACTCAAATTACCACTAGATCTTTTTGACCTATGTGAAGGGCATACTTATAAGTATAGTATGCACATTATTGCTTGGTGACAATAGATCATAACAGGTTTTCCAGAATCCTAATGGTTTCATTGACCCAGTGGAAAACGTTCATAACAAGAGCCAAGAATATGAAAAGGCCATTTTACCTATCGCATTTTATCCCCCGATCACTCAATCCCCAAGAAATTGATATTTACACTTACAAGATTCAGTTTGTGTTTCTTCCTCTGCTAAACTATCTGCAAGACTGTTTCAAACATACATAAGAGTAAAAATCATTGATCTTTAATAGCAATTTAGAAATTTTTCATGTTAAATTCAAACTTGTTTATTGCTAGACTAATTAAGCAACAACTTGGATAAATGTAACAGAAGTTAAATCGACATACTAAGGGACTAAGGATTTGATATTATATCCACTAGGATTTGAAAGGAAGTTTTATGAACTAAAAGTTAAAATCAAAAGAAAAATAAACAAAAGTCCTGGAAAGAAAATTTCCAGATTTAAATAGGAGATTGAATGAAATACAGATCTATTTTGAAAGGAAACGTTTATTCTTTCTGGGATGTGGGTCAATACTGTGGCCTTTCCTTAATTGCCCTTGGGATTGAACCTGTTGGGATTTTAGAAAAATTAATGGTAGCTTCATGGTCATCACTATCAAGATTAGCTTTCAGTTCCAGGTGTACCAGCTGAATTCAAATTCCACCAGCTGCCACCCTGGGATTGGAACCCATGATTTAATTTCTTATTTACACACGCACCTAATTACAGTGAAAAGTTTTGTTTTGCAAGCAGTACAGGCAGATCATTCCACACAAAGATCACTGGGTGATTGAACAGAGTGAGGAATAAAACGTTACAGCTCCAAAGAAGGTGCACAAAAATCAAGATCAACATTAGATTTGAAATTTGAGAGGCCCATTCAAAAGTCTAATAACAGGAGGGAAGAAGCTGTTGTTGAACCTCTTGCTACATGCGTTTAAGCTTTTGTATCTTCTAACTGACGGAAGAGGTTAGAGGAGATCATAGCCGGGGTGGGAGGGGTTTTTGATGATGTTGGCTGCCTTTCAGCGGCAATGAGAAATGTAGATGGAGTCAGTAGATGGAAGGTTGGCTTGTGGAATGTTCACCAACTTTCTGTAGTTGTTCCCAGAATGTTAGCCTGGGCCACTAAGTTACTAGTCCAGTGACATTACCACTATGCTACAGTTTCCCCATGATCAGACAATGCCCTGGATCACAGGGGCTTAAAATTGCCAGCTTGATGTCTGATGATGGGATTCCAATTCAGTTTAAACTGATAAGAAGTTTTTCACTGACAGCCATGAAGGTCCTGTAAAGCCACATTTAAGAATAAAAGAGGAATTCAAACAAAAGGAATCAGGATAGTATAAATTTTTTGCGCATCCCCTTCACTTCATCACTGGTGGTTGTGCCTTGCACTGTCTGAAGTTAACTCCTAGACTTCACTCATTCGACATTTTTTCCTTTCTAATTCCCTTTCTTCCTTTAACATATATTTCAGCAACACGTTTCATCAGATAGTATCTTTTGACATTGAGCAAGCTGCTTCACAGAAGTGTATACAAACAAAATTTCAGATCAGTTGACACAGGAGGAGATTAGGACAGGTAATCAAAAACCTGGTTAAAGAGCTAGGTTTGAATGATCATATTAAGGAAGGAAAGAGAAATAGGAAGCAGAGGTCTTTAGGGAGGGAATTCCAGTCACGAGCTAGCTGAAAGCAGGACTGCCAACGACAGAGTAAATTAAAATTGGGAAAGCACAGAAGTCCCCCTGACCAAAATTATAGACGTCCCCCCTATGTGCCTCTTTGTTTGGTTTGGAGTCCAGTTTGAATTGACTATGCTTCTATATAGTACCTTGGGATGTTTCTCTCTGTTAATGATGCCAATAAATGCAAATTGTTTTTAAATCTATGGCTCTGTTCAAACTGCCTTCTAAACATAAACCACTCCAGCTTGCAAGAAATGAATCTGCCCGAAAGCCGTGTGGAGAGGATTAGTTTGATGCGCGCAATAAGATTAATCTGTTTTAGGATTGTTTCACATTTCTAAACAACATTCAGGCAACTTCGTATCTCATTGTAAAAGCAACATCATGTAAAAAAAGTGACTTATCTAAACAACAAAATGAAATAAGTGAAAAGAATTGACTTAGTTAACTGTGGCTCAACGACACGCTTCTTGCCTCACATTTAGAAAATAATGACTTCAAGCCCCATTTTCAAGAGAGATACATATATACACAATCCAGATTAATACTTCAAAAAGGATGTGCCATTCTCTCTTTAAACCAGGCTCCCATTTACTCTCTCTCAGACAAACATAAATGATTCCCTGGCAGTTTTGAAGAACAGAGGAGTTTTCCCAATATCCTGGCCTTCATTTATATCTCAACTAGCATCACCTAAAACAGATTATCTGGTCAATAATTTTATTGTGGTTTGTGGGATCTTGCTGTGCTCACAGTTCAATACGACAGTTTAAAGAAGTGCCCAGTTGGCTGTAAAGTGGTTTGAGACATCTGGAGGTCGTGCAAGGTGCTGTAGTTATTTTCCATGAATGTGAGGTACACGCATCCTTATATATTACCTGCTGGTCACTGCAATAGCAAAACACAGGACAGGGCTGATACTCACTTTCTCCACATTGTTACAAAAGAGCGTACAGACACAAATCCTGTCCGTTCTCCACCAGCAGAAATGAACATGGGGGCTTTCCAGTACAAAGGACAGCCACATGCCTGAAAAAAGAAACAAAAATCAAACTCCATATATAGCTTTCCTTTCACAGAAGCCAAAAGGGAATGATGAATCTTTGAATAAATCTATCACAAACATATTTAAAATAAAGTGGGGTTTCCACTGCAATTTAGCTGATATTGGTTGTGATAAAAGCATGCTTTATTTCTTCAATTGCCCAACATTTAGAAATTTTCTCCATCCACATTTGTCCTTTCACTTCTCTAAGCTGGGTTTCAATACAGCCCGAAAGATTGATTCTGTATAATGACAAGTTTTTAAAAAAAAACTAGTATTTACTCTGTACGTTAATGTAAACCCCGGTTTATATTAAAGTCGGACAGTGAAATGTTTTACGAAGCTGACTATTTCTAAACAGATAGTAGCAGTGGTGCAGTAAAAGAAATGCTACAGGTCTCAGCATTGATATTAAAAAAGTCATTTTACTTTACCCACTTTATGATGATGTCTGGTAGAAAATGGAAACATTAGAGTCAAAAGCATTGGACTTTGGTTAAAAGAGATTTATGAAATATTTTGGCTTGTATTAATAATTGCATCACTGGGTTACTTTGAGGATTTAAAAAAAAAATTCTCTTCTTGATTTGGCTAAAATAAATTAAAGTTTGTTGAATGATAAATTTTTATGGTTTATAGGATCCAATATTACTCTCTCCTTTGTTCTGACAAAGAGACTCAACCCAAACCTACCTTAGATAATGAGAGACTTGCTGAGTCTGATTTTCACACTTTTAATCAAAATGTTGGGGGGGAGGGGCAGGCATTAGCTGGGCACCAACACAGCAGTTCCACCATCACGATACCGCGACCTATCAGGTACCAATCAGCTAAATAAGCGCTGACAAGCAGCTTAGGCGAATTCTTTCACGTATTGCAGGCTTTGTCATTGGTATTGATGACTGCCAACAGCCAGACCTTGTCAGCTTGTCCAAACAATAGTCAGTCCAGGACTATTCCTCAGGGGATCCAGCCGTGAGAAGGTAAGTGTTCTTCATATTCTTCAGCCAGGGTTAGGGTCATAGGGGATGTGGGTCAGACAGTCGGGAATTTAGCTACTTTTCCAGTCTACCAGGATGACAGGTAATTGAGGCAATGGTGAGTTGAGGCCCTTAACTGGTGAACAAGGTAAAGTCATTACAATCCCAGAGGACCATTGGGCTGCTCTCTCATTAGAGTGAGATGGCTGGTTTAACCTGAGAGTTGCTACACCTCAGGTGAGGGGAATGGTCAAGTAGATGGGACCTTTGTGGTGACCTCAGCTGATGTGGGAATTGAACCCATGCTGATGACATCACTTTGTACAGCAAACCAGCTGTGCAGCCAAATGAGCTAACCAACTCCCTTACCACGAATGGCACCTTAAGGTCCTTTAACTGGCGGAGGGATGGAAATGTGTGGGCATCACAGTGGTACAGCGGTTAGTATTGCTGCCTCACAGTGCCAGGGACCCGGATTTGACCGAGCCTTGGCTGACTCTGTGGAGTTTGCACGTTCTTGCCGTGTCTGCATGCGTTTCTTTGGATAGTCTGATTTCCTCCCACAGTCCAAAGATGTTCAGGTTAGGTGGTTTGACCATAGTAAGTTGCACCAATATAGTGGCCAGGGATGTGGAGGCTAGGTGGGTTAACAATAGTAAATGTGGGGTTATGGGGCTAGGGTGGATACTGTTCAGAGGGTTCATGCAGACCCGATGGGCCGAAAGAGCCTCCACTTGTACTGTAAGGATATTATGATTTGAAGTCCCTAAAGAATATTTTCATATAGCATTTAATTGATATGGATGGGTATGACATGAACTGTGTCGAGAGGGTGATGCTGGAAAAGCACAGAAGGTCAGGCAGTTTCCAAGGAACAGGAAAATCAACGTTTCGGGCAAAAGCCCTTCGTCAGGAATCATGACATAAACTGTGTGCTAGTTTATGGAGTTGAAGCAGTTAAGTGCTGAGGGAAACGAGCCTCTCTTTTGTGTTGCTAAAATCTTATTTTCAACCTGTTGGAATTGGTTCTTACTCTTAAGCATTGAATTTATAAATGGGAGAAGGAACTAATTGGTGAGTAATGAGGAGTAATTTTATTTTCTACTCTGCAATCTGCAGTTTATTGCAAATAGTCCTGAAGTAAGCTTAAGGTAAGGCAGTGCAGCTCTGTTGTGTGGAACGGTTATCCTGTGTCACATGGGGACTTGTGGTCTTATCACATAGACAAGCATATGTGTGGGAACTGTCACTGGTTGCAGGCACTTGTACTGTAGGCTTTTAGAGCTTGAACAGCAGCTGGAGACATTCTCGTGCATCTGTGAGGCATTGGACTTTGCAGATAGCATGTTTAGCTAGGTGATCACACTTCAGGATAGGGGCATATAGGCAGCTAGGGAATGGGTGACCACCAAGCAGCTACTGCAGGTGTCCCCTGACATTATTTTGCTTACTAATCTGTTCTCTGTTCTGGATACTGGTAAGCACAATGGTTTCACACAGGTATGTGAGTGAGGATAAGCACATGGTACTGCAGGTGCCTCAGCAGTATAGGAGAGACTGAAGAGTGAAAAAGCATTAATGAGAGATACTTGTTAGTTTAGGGAACAGACAGGTGCATCTGCAGCTATAGACATGACTCCAGGATGATAAGTTCACCCCCTCCCCTTCTGTACTGTATCATTCTACGCATATGAGGGCACACAAATGCATTGCTGAAAATAAAGTGGGGAGCACTTCAGATTCTCAGGACACTATCTGGCTATAGGTGAGATGGCACCCATAAGAGCCAGATAAACAGAGTCAGGACTAAATTCCTGGCAGGGTGTTTACCAGTGCAGCTGGGGAGGGTTGTAACTACATCAGCATGGGTGGGGAACCAGGATTATATAGAGGACTACCAGGGTGAAATATAGGAGAGACCATTAACATCAGAGTAGAGAAGAGTATGCTTTACGTAGTATTAGAAGTAAGGAGAAATCTAAACCAGGACTTTGGTGTATGAATGTGAATGCACAGTGAATAGTAAATAAGATTGGAGAGCTATACATGCATTTTTCCATATGGAATTATGGTACTGCAGTCATTACAGACACCTAGCTCAATGAGGACCAGGACTGGGATATTCTTGGAAGCAAGATATTCAGAAAAGATAGGAGAAGAACAAAGAGGGTGAGGGGGGTGCTGGTATTGATTAAGGAGAGCATTGCTGTGCTAGAGAAAGAGAATGTCTCAGAGGATTCAAGACCAAAATCAATTTAGGAGGAGCCAAGGAATAGAAAAGGTGCAATTACACTGCTTGGTGTAGTCTATAGATCATTGATTAGTGGAAAGGATGTAGAGGAACAAATTTGCAAGGCAGTTACAGAAAGATGCAAACATTATTGTGCTGTTATAATGGACAATTATCCAAATGCAGACTGGAACAGAGGTGGTGTAAAAGCAGAGAGGTAAGCATTTTTCAGTTGCATTCAGGATTATTTTCTACAGCAATGTGTGTCCAGTCTATTGACAAAGAACACAGTACATGATCTGTTTCTTGGAAATGAGGTAGGCCAAGGAGATCAAGTATCAGTGAGACAACATTTAGCAGACAATGATCATTTTATAAGGTTTAGAATGATAGTGGAAAAGAGTAATGGACAATTCAGAGTAAGAATTATTAATTAGAAGAGAGCTGATTTCAAGAACAGAGCCCGGTCAGATAGACTGGAACCGAAATTTTAATGGGAAACATTTTGGCCGAATAATGGGCCACCTTCAAGAAGAGGTGGTCTGGAAAAGGTATATTCCTCAGAAGGAAAAGGTGGGGCAAGCAAATCCAGGGCTCCTTAGATGAATGAGAAAGAAATTAAGATAATGTGGAAAAAATTTACATTTAACATGTGTCAGGACAAAATACAGTTGAAAAACAACCTTAATACAGAACGATCAGAAAGGAGGTGAAAAAAAAATGGAGAAGTAAAGAGAGGTTATGAAGAGAGACTTGGAATTAATATAAAAGCCATACCCCAAATATTGGCAGATAAATAGTAAAGGTTTATTAAAAGGAGGAGTAGGGACCAAAACTGGGGATTTACACATGGAGGCAAGAGGCATGGCTGAGGTATTAAATTCACACCCTGACTTTTCAAAGGAAGCATCTTCCCCAGCCATACTTACATGTGACAAAAGGTCATTCATCCATCCACTTCTACCTGCAGAGAAGTGATAATAGGGTTTCAATACTGATTGGACTTTTGATAGTGACCTCCCCTCCCCTTATAGGGCAAATCAGTGAATTTATTGTGAGAACTTTTATTTCATAAAATCCTATATTGCTGCAGTGTCAAGTTTATGCTCACAACTGCGGTATATCTGTGCTGTAAGTTACTTGAACAGCAATCCAAGGCCTCACGTTCAAATTGCTTGTAAAAGCAGCAAATGCAATGTGAGGGAAAAGAAAATCTTCACAGACTAGTTATGATCTGGAAATGTGATGGAGGCATGTTCAATGGAGGCATTCAAGAGGGCATTAGATGATTATTGGAAGTGAAACAAGTGCAGCGTATTGTTGAATGGATAGCAGAATGGCAATAAGTCATAATGTTAATTTGGAGAACTAGTGCAGACATGGTAGTCCAAATGGTCTCCCTCAGGACCATAGAAATTTTGTGATTTTAGGGTGAGCTGTAGAGATTTTACTTTAGAATTAGAACCCCTACAGTGTGAAAACAGGCCCTTCGGCCCAACATGTCCACACCGACCCTCCACAGAGTAACCCACCCAAATCCATTCCCCTACCTTATATTTACCCCTGACTAATGCACCGAGCCTGCACATCCCTGAATACTGTGGGCAATTTAGCACGGCTAATTCACCGAACCTGCACATCTTTGGATTGTGGGAGGAAATCAGAACACTCAGAGGAAGCACACGCAGACATGGGGAGAATGGACAAACTCCACACAGAGTCGCCAGAGGCGGGAGTTGAAGCCAGGTCCCTGGCACTGTGAGGCAGCAGTGCTAACCACTGAGCCACAGTGCCACCATACAGTGGGAGTATCTCTCCAATGTGGGAGAAAGGTGGGAGGATATCTCCAAGGACCAACTCCTCCCAACATTTCCCTTTCTTGTCACCTCTTATGAAACCTCCAGGGAAGGGATCATTCCAGGCAAAGTGGAACTGCCCATAATTCCCCAGCATACAGTAGCTGGCAAATTATGGGTGGCAATTCAGACTCACCTGTAATTGACTCAGGTCCTTACCTTACTTATACTACTATACTGTTACCTTGCAGTTAATTTTGTTTTGCCTTTGATGAAAATATACTGAAACAGGAATGAGGAGCAAGCACAGCAATCACTACGTGCAACTACTGAAAAATCATGGAATTGAATCAGTTGGGAGCATTTCCATCTGGGTCAGAATGTTGTGGACCATTCGAAGAAACTGGAGTTCAAAATCTAGACACACTTTCTTTCTGTAACCCCTTTCTTTTAAAGTCATTGATCAAAGGGATAAACCATTGGGCATGATATTTGACAGATTGCAGATGTAATTCTGACCTTGGATTGATGTTCCAGCAACCTAGAGCATAAATATATAGCAGTATCAATTGTGAGCTTAAACATTTACTTGACAAACTGCAGCAATACAGAACATTATGAAATAAAAGTTGTCACAATAAATTCACTGATCTGCCCTATAATTTGGGGGGGGGGTGCCAAGGTCCAATCAGTATGGAAACCCTATTATCACCGCTCTGAGGTAGCTTCCTGCAGTGTAGGCAGGGATAAATGATTGACCTCTTGTCACATGCAAGTATAGCTGACGAGGGTGGCAAGCTGAAGTCTAATGATGGAAGATCTCTCAATCTGGTAGAAAAATAATTGGCAGTCAAGAATCAATCTTTAAAAGAGTAGTTTAACACCTCCAATTGGCAATATTTTGCTTTGGAGGCCAGTGACAGTATGCAGATTCCTGATGATATTTATGACCAATAACTAAACAACCACAACAATAACATTAGGTTTAGAATTCTAGTGGAGTAGATACAAGGGAAAATTTACATTTACATTAAACTGGAAAAACAAACTTTCCTTGTCATGCATGATTTTTTATTAAAACACACTTGCCCCTACCTTTGTGATTTTGCCCATTTCATAAATATCAGCTTTCTCATCCTCAAGTTCGGCAAAGGCTGCTTGAACCTTGGAAATGGTCTCGTCGTGGTTGTTAGTAGCACTTGGAAGTCCTTTCGGGAAGTAGAAGCGTGGAATGTTTATGGATACAGGAGTGCTGACAACTACTTTATTTGAAGGGGGAGGACTGGGAGCAATATTTGTCACAGCAGGGGGTGGAGTTCCAGGTTTCTTTTCTTTACTGCTTTGGACCTGTAAAACAAATAACAGAACATGTAACATAAGCTCTGCACTTGTTCTCTTCAAAGGTTCCAATGGGCATGGTTTTACATCATACATACATTAATTTAAATGCTTTTTTTATGTTTAATGGAAATATGTATCACTGATATGGGACCACGTCATGTAGACAAGGAGGCTTTCCAAACCGATGGAAAACATAGGGCACAATGCTGTTTAATCAGAGGAGTAACAATGTTCTATTTAGCATTAAGCTTTATCAGTTCACATTTTACATATGCTTAAATATTTTATAAGTGCAGCCTCGCTGATTAGTGGGCCCTTCCAGAGCAGTCTTTTTGCTAATTTTATTGGCTCAAAGTAAAATAGGTACAGGTCAGGTGGTTGTGAAAGAGATTGGAAATTTGGGAAAGTTCCTGACCCCACAAATCCCTCTCCATTAAAGAGGTTTCAGGCTGCTATATTTTCATTCCAGTGAGATGTCAGGATGTGGGCGAGATGGAGGTCAGCCTATTGCCTTCAGTGGTAGCCCAAGTAACATTGAAGGCAAACGGTATAGTGAGATAGGGAGGCTAGAAGGACTGCCTTTATTCATTGAGACACCAACTCAATTGTACTCATGTTTGTCTGGCCTCATGTTGCTCTCCCTTGCCCCATATCTCACATGTTCACTCCACGCTCCCCCACAATTCACCATGTACCTCATATCTCTTATCATCCTTTTATAATTCATGCCTCATGAATCCTCCATATACATTCTTTCAATATCACCATGTAGAGATAAGCAGTTATAATGACATCATCTGGAAATTGTATCTATAAAAGTGGACATCTGCGACTCTTTTACGATCTCCTGATGGAGACATATGGGTCTTTTTTTCCCTCTGGTTAGAAATAGTTAAAACGCCCAAGAGTTAATGTAAACTGTGTATAGTTACTGAGTTGGAACAACATTTTGTTCTCAAAAACAAAAGGTCTCTTCGGCTAAGATTTATTATTGTCTATTCTCCATCACAAATTGCTGAATTGCCCCTTAGATTAGCACTGGAAAGAGGATTGGTGACTGTACTCTACTCCAACCACAAGGCATCAATGACATTTTATTGTAACAAGAGGACAACAATGACCTTCTCATTGTTGTTATAACATCACCCACTTACTCAACTCACCCAAGTATTTGCTGACCCACCTCACCCATTGGCAAATTCCCCCCCCCAACAAGGTGCACACCCACCTCAACCAATCACCCATCCCTGCCCACCTTGCACCCTACCAACTCATCCTTCTGCTACCACTCACTCATCTATATATTCACTCTTTGATCTACTCACTGACAGTCAGAGTCGTAGAGATGTACAGCACGGAAACAAAAACTTTGGTCCAACTTGTCCATGCTGACCAGTTATCCTAAACTAATCTAGTCCCATTTACCAGCACTTGGCCTATATTCCTATAAACTCTATTCATATACCCATCCAGATTCTTTTAAATTCTGTAATTGTATCAGCCGCCACCAATTTCCCCCTGGCAGCTCATTTCATATATGCTCATTCTTCCATGTGAAAACATTGCCTCTTAGGTCCCATTTAAATCTTACCTGTCTTACCCTAAACCTATGCCCTCTAGTTCTGGACTCCCCCACCGTAGGGAAAAGATCTTGCCTATTTACCCTATCCATGCCCCTCACGATTTTATAAACCTCTATGAGGTCACCCCTCAACCTCCAACGCTCTAGGGAAAAACAGTCCCAGCCTATTCAACTTCTCCCTGTAGCTCAAATCCTCAAACCCTGGCAACATCCTTGTAGATCTTTCCTGAATCCTTTCAAGTTTCACAACATCCTTCTGATTCTGCACTCTTATTTTCTTTGTAATTCATGCATAGGATATGGGCGGGACCAACATTTATTTCCTATCCCCAATGACCCTTGAGAAGGTAGTGGTGAGTTGCCATACTCAATATAACGTTGCTAATGTCATAAAAGGGGTGCAGGTCCTGAATTCCCCTGACTGTAAACTCCACTCTGACAGAATTCTTAAAGCTATGCTGCGCTTTTATGAAAGCTCTGCTCAGAAGATCCCAGTAAAAATCCACAGCAGCTCAAGGTGAGGGAATCTATGAGCCCAGTGGCAATTGACTATGTGTGGTCCCATGTAGAAGCATAAAGTAGTAGCATTACAAAATTCACAACGAAAAAGTAGTAACTACAAATCATCTCATCGCTTGTATATTAATATCATTTCAGTGAAAGTGAGTCATTGCAGTTCTGCCTCCCGACCAAAGAATTTTTGACATGCACCTTCCTAATTAAGACATTGCCACTTTAGTCATGACTGTAATATTTAGCAGGAAGCCGGGTGCAGATCTGAGGTTCAGAACAGCAGGGAATGTTGTTAAAAGAATTCCATGGCACCAACATAAGATTGAAGATCTCGAAGACAACACGCTGCAGACGACGGGGACGGCTTTCCTGTTTGGGAAGTGCGCCGCTTGCACGAGTTTGCTAGAAAGTGAGAAACGAAACCACAGAAAACCCCAGGCAGCAGCGGCCACAACTCAGTTCCGCCTGTCCCCCAAACCAGTGTTAAGTAGGAACTGTGGACCCGACATCCGATTGTATCCAGGATGGCTGGCCAGTCAGGAGAGGCACCTCACATTCACTCCAGTGTTTTGCTGCACAAGGGAACAAAGCTGCTGATCTTAGATTTTCATGAACACTTCCTATGATGAAACCCTTCCTTAGGGTAGTCCTACAATAGGTAAAGGAAAGGATTCTGCTCATTCATCATTACAAATCAATTAAAAGGGTGAAAAGTCACTCCCATATCCACAGTAAGAAGTACTAAATCTCCATATAATTCAACTAACGCGGGCAACGTAAATCAGATAAAAAGACAAACACAATAAACTCCACAGATTTCCTTCAGACTTTAACCCTTTGAGAGCTCGAAAATGCTGCCACGCACCTTTTTTCTTTCGTATAGCATCTGCAGAAATTACTCTCTGTAAATTCTGAATGACAGACATGGTGAAGAGTAAGTAGAAAAACGGACAGACACCATCGACAGTGCTTTGGAGTGAAGAGCCAATGCTGGAGCCCGGCGAGACCCCGGGGACAGAAAATGCTGCTGCTGTCCTCAAAGGGTTAAAATGTTAAAACCAGGGCCACTGGACCAGGTACAAGGCGAATGTCGGCTGGAGTGCGCGGTGAGGTTTGAGTTTGCAGTTTGCGACTGAGCGCCGTCTATCTCCCAGCACATTATTATTCACTGCTCCATTTCATTGCCGAGGAAAGATTGAACAAAGAAGCTGATAAACCCCCTCCCTTTGCTCTCAGGACCCCAGTGTACCACAAAGATGCCTGCACTGAAATAAACTTATCTACACCCTGAAGTGGTTAACCACAAAACGAACTGGGATTAAACAAATGGCAACATTTACCGGGTGGGGTTAAAGTGTCAAATTTGCATCATTGTGGTCAGGCTTCCTTTCATCCCACAATTTGCCGCCTTTTCAAATTCCAGCTTGGCTTTGTTTAGATCAGAGTGGTGCTGGAAAAGCACAGCAGGTCAGGCAGCATCAGCTGATGAAGGGCTTTTGCCCGAAATGTCGATTTTCCTGCTCCTCGGATGCTGCCTGACCTGCTGTGCTTTTCCAGCACCACACTGATCTAAACTCTGGTTTCCAGCATCTGCAGCCCTCACTTTTGTCCAGCTTGGCTTGCCTACCCGCGGTTGCTTATCTTAACTCACCTTTTATGGAGTGTTGATCTAGGGATACAGCTCTCCAACACTGCGCATACGAGACCATATATAAATGGTAACATGTTTGCAATGTGATATTTTAATGCTGCAATTAAAACATTTAATTGTAAAACGTTGGGTTTTTTTTCTGGATTTTGTACCAATTTGTGGTGAGGGTTAGTGGGTAAGATTTTCAAAACATTTAAAAGACAACTTTGAAGTGCTCCTAACATAACGCTTGCCTTCGCTTTAAACGAAACTGAAGTTACCTTTATTTACCCCCCCTCCCCCCCCGCACCTTTCAATTTCACGGTTGGATGAACAAAGCTAAAGTACATGCTCTGCATTTCAGAACTGTGCAAATGAGGTTTTAATCTAGGAGAAAGTGAGGACTGCAGATGCTGGAAAAGCACAGCAGGTCAGGCAGCATCCGAGGAGCAGGAGAATCGATGTTTCAGGCAGGAGCCTGATGAAAGGTCCTGCCTGAAACGTCGATTTTCCATACATTGCAACAGTGCCTACTCTTCAAATATTTATCATTGTCTGTAAAATGGTTTGGGATACTCTGAGGTTATGAAAAGTGCATACAAATAGAAATTATTTCTTTGTTTCCATTTGACAAAGGAATAACAAAATGCCATCGTCATTATTCAACTTTAAAAAGTTGAATTCAACACATATTTAACATATTTATAATGATAATGGTTGTACAGCTTCCACCTTTGCTAGTTCTTCCAGGATACATTTCATGGCTGATCCAACATCTGTCACATCTACTTTCCTGCCATTTCCCTGTAACCCTTGATTTGCCATCTGAATTCTGAGGAGAAAGTGAGGACTGCAGATGCTGGAGATCAGAGCTGAAAATGTGTTGCTGGAAAAGCGCAGCAGGCCAGGCAGCATCCAGGCAACAGGAGAATCGACGTCTCGGGCACAAGCCCTTCTTCAGGAATGAATTCTGAGCCTAACAGCCTTTATTTTAAAGAAAATGCAAGTGAGGGATTTTTGCCCATTAACCACATATTAGCAAGATTGCTGATCATTGTCTGTTATTTATTAAATGGTTGACTTCAATATCTCTGACAGTAGAGCATTTTTCTCTGTGGAAAATAACTAATTGTGAACAAATATACTACAGGAAAAAACTCTCTTGTCACAGCACTACAATTCATAAATTCAACCCAATGAAGCCTAACTATTTTCTGTTTGGATATTAAATTGCAGGAGGTGGGAGAGGAAGGAAGAAATATCATCGAGCTGTTAGTCTAACTCCTGTTTGAAAGGTGCTTCTTAGTTCAGGATAACAGTTAGTGTGCAAAGCATGTTAATCTGCGATACTACTTGTGACATGCTTATAAAAGAAGTACACCAAAGGAGTTATTTTGTTTTGGGAAGCTTGGGCAGTCTCCCAGGCAGGAGTTCTATCCAGCCTGATTGGTGGTGGACAGAATTAATTCTCTATCTGATAGCCAAAGAACATTGGAGCAGATGAGGAAGAGGTTTAACAACATGGTGTCAGCTGCTAAGGTAGGACTGGCCAGTATTGCACTGCACTAGATCTAATAGATGGGCATAGTTTGCATGGCAGGGCTTTCTCCTGCCCTTTTAAAATAAAGAGTATTGTCTCCTCTTTCCAAGTTTCACACACAAGCCTGTACTGCATTAAGACTGCCATGCAGATTTATATTGTTGTCACAATACTTTCTTTAGAAGTGAAGCCCGTAAATCAATCTTGAATAGTATCTGCACAATGCATGTTCATTTACTTGTATAAATGCTAGGATGTAGAGTGGGAACTTGATCCTCATTTTATCAGTGCTCCTCTAACATCTTGAAGCTCATTCTTCACATGCGTTACTGGAAAGTGTATAATACGACAATAAACAAACTGGAGGACAGCATCCTATTTCTAAACCATTTGGATATTTTCAAGTGACCTGTTGGAACCCAAGTGCCTATGAAAGCAGACCAAGATTATATTTTCTCACAACAAAGGGATAAGGCATCTATCTATTTCTCACTTTTGTTTCATTCCTCACATGTATTCATTTTCCCTTGTTGTAAATAATATCCACTCTCTTTACTGGTAAACCCAACAGCCCTCTGCAGGTTTCACCACACCATATGTCATTCAGTCCTTCTGCAGCAAGAATGAACTCAGTAATTTTCATTCCAGGGATTTTGATCATTTGTTTACCAGGTGAGAGACAGTAAGCGAATAGGTAGACAAGTAGGAGGCTGGGAGAACATAGCAAGCCTGGCAGTGTCAGAAGATGGAGAAGTCGACGTTTCAGGTCTAACCCTTCAGGCAGTCATGAGGAAGGGTTACACCCAAAAACATTGACTTCTCCACCTCCTGATGCTGCCTGGCTTGCTGTGTTCTTCCAGCCTCCTGTCTGTCTACCTTGGGTTCCAGCATCTGAAGTTTTTTTGTCTCTAAGTAAGTGAACAGGAACAGGCAATGGTAGCTCATGTCCTTCCTCAGCTGCAATATCTGGACTCAACTCATAGGGCATCCATTCAAAATTAGGAGCCATCAAAAAGCAACTTTTTTTGCTGTTATTGGGAATTGAGCCAAGGACAGGCATAGTTCCCCATCTTGCCATTTAGTGCAAATTCTTTTAAGTTCTCTATCAACGTTATTGCTTTGAGTTCAGTCAAAACCTTTAAATGTTTGAAACACAATCAAAAACTCTATATATTTAAAATGTTATATCTTATTGTTACATACCCAGGACTGGGATTTTAACACTTCTCCCGCTGGCAGGTTTCAAGGTGGTGAGGGTATCTAAAATCTAGGGGGTGGCCTGCTTGCCAGTGACCAACATGCCCTTGTCCCCATCGCAATTTTCCTAGTCACGGGTGCAGAGTTGGATTAAGCTGTGGCAGTAAATACCCTTGTGAAGTCACCAGCCTGGCAGGTTTCCCTCCTTAACTGGACCGAATTAGAGCATTCCTTATAAGGTCTTAGCCACCCACATTTTTTTTCCAGCCATGTCTTCTCCAGGTCCAAACCACACTGCACTTGCCAAGGTAGGCCAACTTGGCAACTGGCAAGACATTCAATCACTTGCAATGTAATCCACCCAAATTTCAAACCTTTATACATCATATATGTATAGATTACACACTTTTCACCACAATCTGAAATTCAAAACCCTTGAAGGAAGTAATGAAACTCTTACAAATGTACATACAAAATGTTTTTTGTCTAAAGGCACGGTGGCTCAGTGGTTAGCATTGCTGACTCAATTCCAGCCTCGGGTGACTGTCTGTGTGGAGTTTGGACATTCTCCCCGTGTCTCTGTGGGTTTCCTCTGGGTGCTCCAGTTTCCTCCCATAATCGAAAGATGTGCAGGTTAGGCGAATTGGCCATGCTAAATTGCCCATAGTGTTAGGTGCATTTGTCAGGGCTAAATATAGGGTAGGGGAATGGGTCTGGGTGGGTTACCCCTCAGACGGTCGGTGTGGATGTGTTGAGCCGAATTGCCTGATGCTGCAGTTTTCAAGGGATGAAACCTTTTGAGTGGCTTCACACAGAGAAATAATATCAACCATTTTGTCTTGAAGGAATTATTTGGATTGGACCATTGTGTGGAGTTTGGGATAGCAATTTTCCACCAAATGTTGCACCTTTCTTGCAGAGAACTGCCTATACTTTGCTGAGCAGCACATCCTAACAATATGACCAAGTCTGGAAAATTAATCTTTGACAATGTCTGGTAGGAAACTGTTATCAATAGATATCTGCTAGGTAAGAGAATTAAGGCAGGAAATAAAGACCAGGCAGAGACCTGCCTTGTTCGAACTGAACGGTGGAGCAGAACTGAAGGGCTGAAAGGTCTTCTCTCATTTACACGTCAGAAGCTGTTGAATTATTTCATCCCATAGAAAATGTAAAATAAGTTAAATGGGGAAGGGGGGGGGGGCTGGAATCTGAAATAAACAAGTACACAAAAGGGGTACTAAATCAAAGCAATTGAAATGTCAGAGGAGAAAAATATGCAGAGTGGAAAACCCAAAAAGAAAGAAAACAGAAATAGCAGTTGGAATAAGTACAGTATTACACTAACTAAAAATAGCAAGCAGCTGTAGAGAGATTAACAGGAAGGCTTTGTGACAATAAACAGTACATATTTCAGATAACAAATTCCTAAATGTACTGTTACAAAGCCACGCTTTCTGTCAAAAATGGCTTTGTATATTAACTGGCAGAAAACCATAGATTGAGTTTTACAAGATCGAAACGTCATTCTGGTCAGCTAAGATAACAGTTTATAAGATGATTTAACATCTTCATGATTGTACCTGACACATTTCAAAGACATTAAGTGAAATCAATTTGTCTGGAAAGCCTCAGAAGAAAAAAATAATTACTTTAAAGAAGTGTGAATTGGGTCATCTCCTAACTCTTCACAGGACATCTAATCACTAGGTGTTTTCACCTGGGTGGGGACTGTGCCTTAAGTAAAAGCACCTCTGGCACTGAACTCCTGCCAAAAAATAACTCATTCAACTATAACCTTATCAAATTGAAACCATGGACTTGGAATCCACAAATCATAGATGTATCTGGGCGACTGGTCAGTTGGGGAGTGTGGATCACGTGATGGGCCAGATTTGTTGAAGAAGTTCATTTCGTCAGAACAGAAATGAGAACAGAAGAGGCTGAAAACAAATGTGCTCAAGCCCTGTTTGCTATTTGACCATCCACACAACAAAAACAGAGTTATTAAAAATAAACCCAGCAGCTGCGGGCTCTAGAAGAAAAGATAAATTGACCATCAATATCGTCCAATCCTGGCCTCAATGCCAAGAGAACACAGAGTCCTGCCTGGAACAATCCAGGTTCATCAATCTACAAGAACTATTTACCTTTAATATTTTTATGGGATTCTAACAAACTTACTTAATTTGTTCTCCTACTCATTTTACCTGAACGTGTGGTATGTGTGTGTGAGTGAACTTCGAGTGCATGTGTACATGAAACTCAGAGGTTTATTTAGACTTGGGATTAATTACAATAAATATCCTGTTTACTTTTTAAGAAAATCTACAATGGAATTTGACTGTGTCTTTTACTGTCATAGCATGCAAACAGTTGCAGTCATTGAATTAGCAACAATATCTTGTTAAAAGTCCTGTTATAGTCAAACAACGAAGAGGAAGAGAAAGGCGCAATCCTAGCCCCAAGGTTTATAGCAGTAATAAAAATAAAGTTTGCTATAATCCCAGAGATCCACAGGGCTGCTCTCAAAACCAAGGCAGAAAGAATTGAAGCTGTTGGTGAAAAGATTATTTCAGTAGCAATTCCTCACACAGGGTGTAAGATTTCTCCATTGATATCATTGAGACAATGCACACTCACTGTAGAGGTGGTGGCCTGTGTGTGCTGCCTGCCCCAGGGAATCAATGTAGTCTGTGTTGTGTGGTTTTAAAGCAGGGTAACATGAATGAATCACTTCCCCCCACCGCCCTCATTATGTGTGTACTTGATATGCTAAGCATTTGTGTGCACAGTTAAATGAAATGACCAGAAAAAAACCTGAATACAACAGGAAAAACACAGGGGCCATGGTGTCTTAGAAAAAGGGTCTGAATGTGAGAATGTTATGCTTAGTCAAAGATCCCATGATGAGTTTATTTTTTAATAAACAGAAAGCTTTAAAAGGACATATATTTGTAGGAGCACACACCGATAAAAATCAATTTGAGTGCCAAAACCCATGTCAGAACAGACTATCAATATACAATCCATACTGACAGATAACATTCACATGAGTATCTTTGTGTCGTTACTCAAATATCTGACTTTATTTTTTTTAGAACAATAGTTTTAAATGCAAGTTCAATCTACTCAGCCATCTTTATATCTACTGCCTAATTTAATGTAATTGATGAAATGACAACAAAATAGTTAAAACACTGACACATATCGCAATCAAACTTGGGCTAGATCTTTTCTAATCCATCTGTAAAGACATGGTATTCCACATTTGTGGAGCGTGTTGGACTCGAACCCAGGCCTCCTGCTTCAGTGTTAGGGACACTACCAGTGCATTATGAGAGCCCTCTAAATATTTTCTAATCAACCAGTTCAGAGATGCTATGATGCATTTCTGGAGCAGTTGGGACTTGAACCCAAGTTTTCTGACTCAGAAGTACCACTGCGCCATAAGAGACCCTAACAGGCTTATTATGTACAGCATCTGTGAGTGAAATGGTCACAATTTAATCCTGGTGACATAAGGCTCCCACAGAGGACTCTGTTCCTATTTAAAAATTATGACATTAAAACAATATTTATCATTGACTCTAAAGTTATCTTTTTCAGTGGCTAAAAAGTCTTGGCGAACTTAAATTAGTTTACAGTTTTTCAGGGTGTAGTTCACTGATATTTCCTTATCTTTTCTAGATGGGATTTACTTCTGAACTCCTGTTTCTTAACTTGTAAATCATTGAAACTTTCCTCTGGAACCTTTTGTGCTGTGCAGTAATGTCTCTGATCAGTCAGGAAACTGAAGCCATACTCCCATTTACACAGTAATGTACAATAGTATCACCAAGAGCTTGGCTTCTTTCACTTGTTATTATGTTTGAACAGAAGCTTAAATAAAAGGGCACTTTGGAAAGAAACAGGAACATTCAGCTCACATTGTCCATTTAATTCTTCTCATCTGTTGTTCTATAGCTTTTTACTGGACTGAAATCTCTATGATTTTTAAAAGGAAAAAATTAACTTGCATTACACAATGCTGAATGAAAAGACCTCTATTATGAACAATATTTTCTATTAATTCCATATAAACCACTTATTCTCCTGCACAAAAATGTCTGTTAAATCAAAATCAAGGGAATAAACAGAAATCCACATCCTGGAATAAGCCACTGGCTATTCTTAACATGGCAGGGGCTGACTTGACTTCTTGGACTGCAACACTGCAATATGATATAATATGAGCTTTCCCTATGTGTTACACATCTCTAACAGACATCACAAAAACTGTGTTCTTGTTGAGACTGATGTCTTGAAGTTTATTAACCACACTATGTACATTTCACTGTTATTTCAGACTTACACTCTGTGTACTGAAAGGCCAAATGTTGTGATGTCAACTGTCTTGAAGGTACCTGTCTGATTTGAAATCTATATAAAAATATACCCCCCCCCCACCTTTTCTTCAGACCTGATAAACAGCTAGAAGGATGCATACAGATTTGTTATCTTCACACATGAAGCTCACACTTCAGTGGATGTATGACATAACCAGTTCTAATCCTTATACAATTATCATGACTTGAATGTGCAGCATCACTCTGCAACATGCTGTCTGTCATGACAGATGGATATGTGTCATTTATTATAATTGTGTGGCTGAATTCTGGGACTAATGATGTACTTTCAGTATCTGAGTCTTCATCCTTTTTGATGAATGGTTGATTATATGCAGTTCATATGTGTCATTTATTTCTTTGCAAGACTCGACCATTGCTCATAACAACTATGTATGATCTGAGCTGAACACAACATTGTAGCCTTTTGGAGTTTGACTTCCTGCTTTTTTCCTCAATGATATCCTGTCAGAGTTCCAGTTATTTAAAATAAATGTTTGCTTCATGGATCAACAAATAGTTAATGAGGGGAAAAGCAGGTAGTCAAATTTCTAATTGTCTTGAGAAATGAAGGATTTAAAAGTAATTCCTCAGGAATTTCAAAGGTCCTGACAAAATTTTCCAAGATTTAGAAGTCTAGCTTAAAGTTTGGGACAATTTCAGTCAACACTGGCTTGATTTCAGCTTTTCAAACCAATTAGCTGCCACTAACTAGCCATCACCACTAAATGCCATCATTACATATTTTCTTGGGCATAACACTATTGTCAGTATCATATGATTTCAGCGTTCCTTGAGCCCTTGTAACATATATACATGAAGATTTGTTTAGGCAGATATCTTGAAGTTTATGAATAACACTAACTATTTATGAAGTTATAAAATATCAGTCTTACAAATAGTCTGGGTCATATGCATACTGCTGCTACTATGGTCACTGCTACAAGAATAATAATAGCAGTAACACTCATGGTAAAACCATGTTGCTGCTTTCCATAGTTCCCTATACTCTTCTTCTTTTTGCTATTGTCAGCAGTTCTTGAATCCTTCAGTTTAGTTTCTCAATTAATGGACTCTTCCTTATTTCCTTCTTCCTCCTCTTGTTGATTTTATGGGTAATGGTCTCTGATTGTCTCTGATTTAGAATCTGAAGCCCTCCTCGTTTTAATGTTGAACTCTGCCATGCATCCTCAATCCTTAACTTTATAAAGGGCTGTTTATTTATTTTCATCTCCCTCTAGTCCAATTGTTTTGTTGTAGTATTTGCTACCTGCAGCTGAGATCACTGGTACATGATCATGGCTAATACAACTCAAATTCTCCGCTGGGGGGGAATAAGTGATGCTTATTCTGACATCACAATTCTCTGTCATCACAACTATCAATGAATGTACTTCCAGACTCCATAATAACCCAGTAAGGCCTGATGTGTAGGGAATTAACTCTCTGTAATAATTGTGCCAATCAGTGTCAGAGTTTAAAAATGTTTTACCTAATTATAGTGTCTCTTGTCAGAATCTTGCTCCTTTTCACAGTCAGGTTCAATATCGCCTTCCTTGTTTCTTCATTTTGTTGGGTTCATAAGCTAATTTTTTTTACCATTTCTGGAAAGGGAGAGTCTAGAAGAGAGCAGTGTAACTTTTTCATATTGTTGATCTGTGCAAGGATTGCAGTCATTATTTTGCAGTGTTATGATCATATTTCAGTTTGAATTGTATCATTGCCAACTGTATTCCTAAGAACACTTGGAAAGTATTCCAATGATTTTCCATTTAAGACAATCAACATTCAACACAGTTATGATTACACACTGAGAAAAAGCAGGTTGTGAAATTAACAAGAGGAATTTGGCTTTTAACAAATGAGAAATAATTAAAAGTTAGTAGATACTTGTCATTCAAGTAGAAGTGGATGAGCGTACAGATCACAGTGTACTGCAATAATACTGAACCTCGTTGTATGAAGATCCTCTGCTAATTTACCAAAGACATAATGCATTTAATGACAAACAGGATTACGCTTTTGTTAAATAAATTAATTAATTAATTTTACCCAGCTGTGTAAACATGTTCACCTATTAATGATTACGAGTACTGTTTCAATGTCATATCTGATGTCAATCATAGTTAGAGTCTAGTGCTTTTAGCCCTGCTCATCTGTGAGCCAGTTCCTGGGACTCCGATCTCTCAGTATGCTTTCTCATTGAATTAGCAAACCTGCAGACTCTCAAAGAAAAAAAAAATTGGACTTGTGACTTGAGTAAGGGAATAGGTAGCAGATTAAATATAATTTAAAATTTCTGTCTCTGAACTTAATGTCACTGTGACGCAGCTGTGTAGGGAATGACATAGTACTGAGGATGACTAAGTCATATAGAACAGAAGGTTTGGTCATCGGTCTGTATGGGATCAGCTGCATTCAACTTACACACAAGACTATAATTACAGGAGCAGAATTAGGCCATTTGGCCCATTGAGTCTGCTCTGCCATTCAATCGTGGCTGCTATATTTCTCAAATCCATTCTCCTGCTTTCTCCTGTAACTTTTGAACCCCTTTACTAATCAAGAACCTATGATTCTCTGTCTTAAATATACTCAGTGGCATGGCCTCCGCAACCTTCTGTGGCAATGAGTTAGAGACATAGAGATGTACAGCACGGAAATAGACCCTGCGGTCCAACGCATCCATGCCAACCATATGTCCTAAACTGATCCAGTCCTATTTGCCAGCATTTGGCCCATATTCCTCTGAACCCTTCTTATTCATATACCCAGCCAGATGCCTTTTAAATGTTGTAATTGTACCAGTCTCCATCACTTCCTCTGGCAGTTATATACACACCACCCTCTGTGTGGAAAAGTTGGCTGTTACATCCTTTTTAATCTTTCCCCTCTCATTTTAAACCTATGCCCTCTAATTTTGGACTCCCCCCACCCCCACAGAAAAGATCTTGGCTATTCACTCTATCCATGGCCTTCATGATTTTATGAACCTCCATAAGGTCACCAGGATACTCCAGGAAGAATAGCCCTAGCCTGTAGCTCAAACCCTCCAACCCTGGCAACATTCTGAACCCTTTCAAGTTTCACAACATCCTTCCTATAACAGGGAGACCAGAATTGCACACAATATTTCAAATGTGGCCAAACCAATGTCCTGTACAGTCACAATATGATCTCCCAACTCCTATACTCAATGCGTTGACCAATAAAGGAAAGCATACCAAACACCTTCTTCACTACCCTGTCTACTTGGGACTCCACTTTCAAGGAACTATGGACCTGCACTCCAAGGTCTATTTGTTCAGCAATACTCACCAGGACCATATCATTAAGTGTAGAACTCCTGCCCTGATTTGCCTTTCCAAAATTCAGCACCTCACATTTATCAAAATTAAACTCCATCTGCCACTCCTCGGCACATTGACCCATTTGATCAAGGTCCTGTTGTAGTCCCAGGTATCCTTTTTCACTGTTCACTACACTTCCAATTTTGGTGTCTTCTGCAAACCAGCCATATCTCCTTTGTTCACATCCAAATCATTTATAAAAAGCAGTGCACCCAGCACTGATCCTTGTGACATACCACTGGTCACTAGCCTCCAGTCTGAAACTCAACTCTCCACCATCACTCCCTGCCTTCCACCTTCAAGCCGGTCAAGTGGCTAATTCTCTCAGTATTTCAAATGATATAACCTTCCTAACCAGTCTACCATGAGGAACCTTATCAAACACCTTACTGAAGTCCATATAGGTCAGGTCCACTGCCCTGGCCTCATCAATCCTCTTTGTTACTTCTTCAAAAAACTCAATAAAGTTAGTGAGACTTCCCCCACAGATTCACTACCCTCTGGCTAAAGAAATTCCTCAACTCAGTTCTAAACGGTCATGTCTTCACTCTAAGGTTGTGCCTTTGGGTCCCAGTTTTTCCCACCAGTGGAAACATCTTCTCTATGTCCACTCAATCCAAGCCTCTCAGTGTTCTACAAGTTTCAGTCAGATTTTCCTTCATCCTTAGTTCCGATGCAGAGATCTCAATCATCCCTTTGATGACAAGCCCTTCATCCCCTTTCTTGTAAACCTCCTCCAGATCCCCTTAAATACCAGTACAACTTTCCTTAGATAGGATCGAAATACATCCTTTCTTAGATAGGATTCCAAAACTGCTTACAATATTCCAAAATGTAACCTGACTAGAGCTTTATATAGTCTCAGCAATACATTCTGCAGAATTCCACTAGTCACTGGCTTCCATTCTGAAAAAGATGAGTTTATTCCCACTCGACGTTTTCTGTCAGTCAGCCAATCCTCTATCCATGCAACTATCTTGTCCCAAACACTATGGGCTCCCATCTTACTTACATTCACTGGCTCTCCTTTGTCTAACTTGCTTGTTATCTCGTCAAAGAATTCTAACATTCGTCAAGCATGACCTCATCTTGATGAAGCCTGCTGACTCAGCTCTATTTTACCATGCACTTCCAAGTACTCCACAATCTCATCGCTAATAATGGAGTCTAGTCTCTTACCAACAATCGAGGCCAGGCTAACTGGCCTACAAATTTCCATCTTCTACCTCCCTTTCTTTTTAAACAGAGGCGTTACATTTGCCATTTTCCAGTCCTCTGTGAACCTCCCTAACTACAGTGATTCCTGAAAGATCACCACCAATGTTTCTACAATCTCTTCAGCTGTCTCCTTCAGAACCATGGATGTAGTCCATCAGTTTGGGCAATTTATCTAATTTCAGACATTTCAATTTCCCCAGCAACTTCTCCTTAGTGTTGACCACTACTCTCACCTATGCCCCTTGATGCTCATGAAATTCTGGTATATTGTGTCTTCCACCGTGAATACTGATGAAAAGTATCTAATCAGATTCTCCCTCATTTCCTTGTTCCCCATTACTACTTCTCCAGCCTCATTCTCTAGCAGTCCAATTTCCACTCTTGCCTCTCTCTTACCTTTTATATATCTAAAATGCTGTTGTAATCTTCTTTACATTACTAGCTATTACCTTCAAATTTCACCTTTTCCTCCCTTGTTGCTTTTTTAGGCTGCTCTACTGGTTTTTAAAAGGATTCCAAATCCCTTGACTCCTTACTAACCCTCACGATATTGGAGGACTGCAATTGCCTTCAATATTTCATATGGTAAGTGCGGATGGGGTCAAACATAAGCTAAGGCTATGTGTGTGGATGTGCAAATGTCTCATATGATACTTCCATTGCTAAAGTATTACACTGTTTAAGGTTTTATACTCAATGTCAGTGATCCATTATAGAATCCCTACAGTATGGAAACAGGCCATTTGGCCCACTGGGTTAACCTATCTCTGTAACCCTGCATTTCCCATTGCTAACCTGCCTTGTCTGTACATCTCTGGACATAATGGGGCAATTCAGCATGGCCAATCTACCTAACCTGCACATCTTTGAACTGTGGGAGGGAACCAGAGCACCTGCAGGAAATCCACGCAGACCTGGGGAGAATTTGCAAACTCCACATAGACCATCGCCCAAGGCCAGAATCAAACCTGGGTCCCTGGCGTTGTGAGGCAGCAAAGCTAACCAGTGAGCCACCATACCACCTTGCATCCTAACTGCTGACCTCACAACAGATAGAAGCCAATGGGCTCTCACCACCCATTTAGAAATTTAAGCACTTCACTATATCACCTATAATTTGTGCTGTTCCAACAAAGAAAGCCCTATATTTTCAAAGATTTTTGAATTTTATTTTATCTGCTCAGACTATTATATGAAGAATGCCTAGTACCAGTGAGTGAGTACCATGGAGCATTCACCCATCATTGAGGTAAAGGGAGATATTACATTTATAATTTTGGGCTGGTGAGGTATGACAATTTTAAAAGACTGATCCTGACTCCAATTTTCAACTTTAGTAGAGCCTGGATAGCTTTGCGACACAGGGGTGGGATGGAAAGAAACCAACTCTCTTTCAGAAAGAATGGTAAATATTAAAGTAAGGTAACATATCTAAATTCAGCCACTAGTTTAAATTTGACTGTCACTGACTTTGGGAAGCTCAGGGAGGCAAGATCTGCTGAATCCATAGACAAATGCCTTTCACATATGTGCTAGATGTAGTTTGTTTGCTTCAGCACTAATTCTGTTCATCCTCTGATCTCTGTTTTTCCCTCTGGCTCCAATCATTCTGCATAAATCCCTTCCCTACAACCCCCACCGCACCCCCAAAAGTCCAGACTTTATATTTACTGGGTAAAGATACAATTAATGTTTAAAGTGATTTTAAGTCTGTCATTCTCTGACACATTTCAGTTCTGAAGACTCATACCAGATTCAAAACATTAACTCTGTTTCTCTCTCCACAGATGCTGCCAGATCTACTGAATATCTCTAGCATTCTCTGCGTTTGTTTCAGATTTCCAACATCTGCAATATTTTAAGTTTAATATATCAATGGTGTTTTATCATTCAAGTGAAACAAAATTATATGAACATTATACCTCCTGCATTTAAATACACTGAGAATTGTACCTTGGAATTTGGGCTAAGTTACAGAATGAATACTTTAAATCTGCTGTTACCAATGAAGAATCCAAAGTTATTGGGCTTCTTAAATCTTGGCACAGTTTCATTTTTGTTACGTTTCATAGCGACTTCCTCTCCCCAGCATATTTTCCTGAGTGACCGTCCTAAACTTACCTCATTAACTACCTACCAAACCCCTTTGGCACCACTCATCCGATGCTGACCTGATTCTCCGACATGACATCGCTGGAAGTACTCACCATCTTGGGGACATCCCTGCATGCAGACTATAACCTTTTAACATTAGATAGAGAGGTGATCCCAAAGGACTGGAGAAATGGGACACACTTACTCAAAAATATAAGGATAAGCCCAGTATTTAGAGTTTAACATTAATGGTGGGAAAGCTTTTTGAAGCACTAATTTGGGACAAAACTTATAATCACTTGGTTACATATGTTTTCATTAGCAAAAGTAAGCAAGGAGTTGTTTAAGGTTGATTGTGTTTAATTAACTTGATTGAAGTGTTACCAGAGAAGGTTGATGATAATATAGTTGATATTGTCTATGTGGACTTTCAATAGAAATTTGATAAAATGTCACTTAATTTACTTGGCAGTGAATTTAAAATGCATGAAACATCAAGGACCTTGGCAACTTTACATCTATTTAACAGAGGGCCTGTTGAATGTACAACATCAGTAAGCTTCTCATGGTCAGGAAGGAGAGATCAAGTCCAGAAAGAGACGCAGCCTGAGTGAGTCTATTGTTTGAGGATTTTGGAGGCAGTGTGGGAATTCGGTGCTTTTTTTGGCTCATAGTTTGCAAGGCTTTTTTTTAAACAGGATAAATTGAAGCCCAGGATCAGGGGCCCAGCACAAAAATGTGACATCACAGATAAACTGCATGTTCATTGGTCTGTAATAGATACTAAACTCAGTATGTCAATAGTCTGACGAGGGAAGGGACCACATTGGACCTGGTGTTGGGGAATGGGCCAGGCCAGGTGGTAGAAGTTGCAGTGGGGGATTTCTTTGCGAATAATGACCACAGGAAGTGGTGAAGGCTGGTACAATTACAACACTTAAAAGGCACCTGGGATGGGTACATAAATAGGAAGGTTTTAGAAGGATATGGGCCAAGTGCTGGCAAACAGGTCTAGATTAATTTAGGATATCTGGTCGGCATGGATGAGTTGGATCGAAGGGCCTGTTTCTGTTCTTGTACATCTCAATACTCGTAGACAAAGATGAGAGTGGTCCTAAGGGAAGAGTACTAAACTGGGCCAAGACCAATTACATCAAAATTAGATGGAATTGGGAAATGTGGATTGGTCACAGCTATTTAAAGAGAAGTCCACATTTGATATGTGGGAGGCTTTCAAAGATAGTGCAGGATGAGTGTGTCCCTTTGAAAATAAGGGATAGGAAATGAAAGGTCAGTGAACCGTGGATGACAGGAGAAATTGTGCCACTAGCCAAGAGGAAAAAGGAAGTGTACATAAGGTCCAGGAGCTAAGAACAAAATGGGCCTTGGAGGAATATCGGGAGAGTAGGACCAATCTTAAATGAGGAATCAAACAGGTTAAAAGGGGTCATGTTACAACTTTAGCGAGCAGAATTAAGGAGAATCCCAAGGCCTTTTATTCTTATATAAGAAGCAAGAGGGTAACTAGAGAAAGGGTTGGTCCACTAAATGATAAGGAAGGAAGGTTGTGTGTCGAACCTGAGAAAATGGGTGAGATTCTCAATGATTACTTTGCATCAGTGTTCACTGAGGAGAGCAACATGATCAATGTTGAGATTAGATACAGAAGTTTGTTTACTTTGGATCACGTTGGCATAAGGAGGAAGATGTGTTGGGTAGGCTAAAAGATATTAAGGTGGACAAATCCCCAGGACTGGACGGGTCTGTCCCAGGTTGCTGAGGGAGGCAAGAGAGGAAATAGCTGAGGCCCTGACAGATATCTTTGTAGCATCCTTAAACGCAGGTGAGGTGCCGGAGGACTGGAGGGTTGCTCATGTTGTCCCCCTGTACAAGAAGGATAGTAAGGATATTCCGGGTAACTACAGACCAGTGAGCCTGATGTTAGTGGTGGGAAAGTTGCTGGAGAAGATACTGGGGGATAAAATCTATTTATATTTGGAAAAGAATGGGCTTATCAATGATAGGCAACATGGTTTTGTGCAGGGGAGATTGTGCCTTACCAAATTAATAGATTTCTTTGAGGAAGTGACCAAATTGATAGATGAAGGAAGGGCTGTAGATGTCATATACATGGTCTTTAGTAAGGTGTTTGATAAGGTTCCCCATGGTAAACTAATGGAGAAAGTGAAGTCACATGGTGTGCAGGGTGTTCTAGCTAGGTGGATAAAAAACTGGTTGAGTGACAGGAGACAGAGAGTAATAGTTGAAGGGAGTTTCTCGAAATGGAGAAAGGTGACCAGTGGTGTTCCACAGGGATCAGTGCTGGGGCCACTGTTGTTTGTGATATTCATAAATGTTCTGGAAGACGGCACTGTTGATATTATCAGCAAGTTTGCAGATGACATGAAGATTGATGGAGTAGCAGAATGCATAGAGGACTGTCAAAGAATACAGGAAACTATAGGTAGACTGGAGAGTTGGGTGGAGAAGTGGCAAATGGAGTTCAATACAAGCAAATGTGAGGTGATGCATTTTGGGAAGTCTAATTCGAGAGCGAACTATACTGTAAACGGAAGAGCCTTGGGAAACTTGATGAGCAGAGAGATTTGAGAGTTCAGGTCCATTGTACCCTGAAGGTGGCTGCACAGGTGGATAGAGTGGTCAAGAAGGCATATGGTATGCTTGCCTTCATTGGACGGGGTATTGAGTATAAGAGCTGGCAGGTCATGTTAAAATTGTGGAAGATATTGGTTCGCCGCATTTAGAATACTGTGTACAATACTGGTCGCCACAATACCAAAAGGATGTGGACGCTTTGGAGAGGGTGCAGAGAAGGTTTATGAGGATGTTGCCTGGTATGAAAGGTGCTAGCTATGAAGAGAGGTTGAGTAGGTTAGGATTGTTTTCATTAGAAAAAAAGAGATTGAGGGGGGACCTGATTGAGATCTACAAAATCATGAAGGGTATAGACAAGGTAGATAGAGATAAGCTTTTTTTCAGGGTGAGGGATTCAATAATGAAAGGTCACATGCTCAAGGTGAGAGGTGAAAAGCTTAAGGGGGATACACACAGAAAGTCCTTTACACAAAGGGTGGTAGGTGCCTGGAATGCATTGCCAGCAGAGGTAGCAGCAGGCACGGTAGATTCATTTTAGGTGCATCTGGACAAATGCATGAGTAGGTGGGGAGCAGAGGGATACAGATCCTTAAGAATTGGGTGATAGGTTTAGACAGTGGATTTGGATCGGATCAGGCTTGGAGGGCCGAAGGGCCTGTTCCTGGGTTGTAAGTTTTCTTTGTTCTTTGACTATCTATTGTAGCTTACTTTCTGATTGAAGGAAAATATGGGAAATGTTTACAGAATACAAACTAAAAGACAAGTATGAAATTTTAAATATTGAATTAAGAACTAAGTAATTAAAACAGAGATGCAGGGCCAAGCAATGGTGCTGTAACTGCATGATGCGGGAGCTGGTGGATCCCATTGTGGTTCACAGTGACCATGTCTATAACGAGTGTTGGTTGCTTGTGGAACTCCAGCTCAAATTTGGTCAGTGCTCAGGGACAAGAAGGTGTGACCATGAGGGATCCCAAGAGGAAGTGCTGAATGAGGCTCAGCCGTTGAGATCGTCCAACAGGTTTGGGATACTTGCCGCCTGTGTTGATGAAAGTGGGGGCTATAGGGAGGATGAGCAAACTGATCATAGCACGGGGGCCATTCAGGAGTCGGGAGAAGAGGGAAATGTGGTTGCAATTGGGGATAGTGCAGTCAGGAGAATAGACATTGTGGCCAGGATCGAGAGTCTTGAAGACTATGTTGCATGCCCAGTGCCCAGGTTCAGAATATCTCGTTTAGGCTGCAGAGTACCTTGGAGTGGGAGGGGAAAGATACAGTTATTGTGGTCCATGTAGGAACCAACAATATAGGCAGAAAGAGGAAACGGGTTCTACTGAGGAAATATGAACAGTTAAGGGCTAAATTAGAAAGCCGAGCCAAAAAAAGTAATACTCTCTGAGCCATGAACAACTTGGCACAGAGTTAACAAGATTAACGAGGTAAACATGTGGCTCAAAGATTGGTGTAGGAAAAATGGGTTTGAAAACATAGGACATTGGCACCTACAGTGGGGGAGGAGGGAATTGTTTTGATGTGAAGGCCTCCACCTGAATCATGCTGAGATCAGAGTCCTGGCAAATTACTTAATGCGGGCTGTGGGTAGGGCTTTAAACTAAATAGGGCAGCAGTTTAGATGCATGGAAAATTATGGAAGAATTTAAAGTGTGGTGGTGGGGGTGGAAGGGTTGAGCGGTGGCTATTAAAGTTTCCAGAGAAACTGGCCAGGAGTATAACTTCAGGCACAGCAAATAAGGGGGCAGTCAACGCAGGACTGAGGGAGTAGTACTTATATGCATGCAGAATACAAAGCAAGGAAAATGAGCTTGTAGCACAGGTTGAAGTTGGCAGGTATGATGCTGTAGGCATTACAGAGACGCGGCTGCAAGGGGATCAGGGTTGGGAACTAAATAGTTCCCAAGGATAGACGACCTATCAAAAATACAGGCAGATGGGCAGAGGGGGCTTGGTTGCTTGTTGGTAAGAAATCAAATGGAATCGATAGCAAGAAGTGATATAAGTTAGAAGGAGTAGGATCTGTATGGGTAGAGTTAAAGAACTGCAAAGGAGGAAAGACCCTGATCAAAATTGTGTACGGGCCTCCTAGCCGTAGTCAGGAATGTGAGGACGAAAATAAATCAATAGATATTTAAGGCATTCAAGAAAGGCACTATTGCTATAATCATGGGGGACTTCAAATGCAAATGGACTGGGAAAATCAGGTTGGTTGCGGAGCTTAAAAAAAAAGAAATTTGTGGCATATCAACCAGATGATGTTTTTTGGAGCAGCTTATGGTGGAGCCAACTGGGAACGGGCAATTCTGGATTTAGTATGTAATGAGGCAGACTTGATTAGGGAGCTTAAGGTGAAAGGAACCTCTAGGGGACACTGACCAGAATACGACGGACTTCACCCTGCAGTTTGAGAGCGAGAAGCTGGATTCAGGTGTAATTGTAGGAAGAGCTGGACAGAGTTGATTGGAAGGGGAGCCCACCAGGGAAGACAGTAAGAGCTGGACAGAGTTGATTGGAAGTTACAACTGAAAGGAAATTACAAAGACATGAAGGAAGAGCTGGACAGAGTTGATTGGAAGGGGAGACATGAAGGAAATTACAAAGACATGAAGGAAGAGCTGGACAGAGTTGATTGGAAGGGGAGCCCACCAGGGAAGACAGTGGATCAGCAAGGCCAGGTGTTTCCAGGGGTAATTCAGAAAACAAGTAGAAATTCATCTCAAGCAAAAAGAAACCTGCTAAAAGGAGGGAGATGCAACTATAACTGACCAGAGAAGTCAGGGACAGCATAAAAGTGAAAGGAAGTATGCAATGTAGAGGGGGTTAATGGAAAGCCACAGCATTGGGAATTTTTTAACAACCAGCAGAAGATAACTTTAAAAAAAGCAAGAAGGTGGGAAAGGTGAAATATGAAAGTAAGCTTGCTAGTAATATAAAAGATGATGCAAGAGTTCTTTTAGATATCTGAAAGGGAAGAGAGAGGCAAGAGTGGACATTGGACCATTTGAAAATGAGATGAGAAATTGCAATGAGGAACAAATAAATAACGGAGGAACTAACTAGATACTTTGAAACAGTTTTCACAGTGGAAGACACCAACAGCATACCAGAACTTCAAGAGAGTCAGGGAGCAGAGGTGAATGTGGTGGCCAGCACCAAGGAGAAGGTGTTGGGGAAGCTGAAAGGTCTGCAGGTGGATGAATCACCAGGACTGGATTGACTACACCGATAATTCTGAAAGAGACAGCTGAGGAGATTGTAGAGGCATTGGTGGTGATCTTTCAGGAATCACTAGAGTCAGGGAAGGTCCCAGTGTAATGGAAAGTGGCTAATGTAATACCTTTATTTCAAAGGTGAGGGAAGCAGAAGACAGGAAACTATAGACTGGTTAGCCTGACCTCAGTTGTTGGTAGGATTTTAACAGTCCATTATTAAGGATGAGATGGCAGAGTACTTGGAAGTGCATAAAATAGGGTTGAGTAAGCACGGCTTCGTCAAAGGGACATCATGCCTGACAAATCATTGAAATTCTTTGAGGGAGTAATGAATAAGTTAGACAAAGGAAAGTTAGTGGATGTGATCTATTTGGATTTCCAGAAGACTTTGACAAAGTGCCGTACAGGAGGTAAGGCCATCTAAGACCCCATGATGTTAGGGGCAAAACACTGGCATGGATAGAGGATTGGTTGATTGACGGAAGGCAGAGTGTAGAGATAAAGGGGTCTTTTTCAGGACGGCAACCAGTGAGTGGTAGATTTTTGCAGGGATCAGTGCTGGGACACAAGTATTCACATTCTCCATTAACAATCTACATAAGGTAACTGAGGACAATGTGCTACGTTTACCAATGTCACAAAGATAGGTGGAGGGTTAGGTCGTGTTGAGGAAGTGGGAAGGCTACAGAAGGACTTGGATCAACTAGGAGAGTGGACAAAGAAGTTGCAGATGAAAAGCAATGTGGGGAAGTGTGAGGTTATGTACTTCGGGAGGAAGAATTGAGGTATTGACTATTCTCTAAATGGGGAATAGCTTTGGAAATTTGAAGCACAAAGGGAATTAGAAGTCCTAGTTCAAGACTCTCTTAAGATTAACATGCAGGTTCAGTTGGCAGTAAGGAAGGGAAATGCAATGTTAGCATTCATTTCACGTGGACAAGGATATAAAAGCAGAGATGTACTGCTGAGGCCGAATAAGGCTCTGGTTAGATCGTATTTGGAATATTGAGAGAGTTTTAGGCCCTATATCTAAGGAAGAATGAGTTGGCATTGGAGAGGGTCCGGACAAGGTTTACAAGAATGTTGAAGGGTTTGTCACACAAGGAGCTGATGAGGACTATGGGTCTGTACTTGACAGAGTTTAGAAGGATGAGGTGATGATCAGTTTGAAATTTAGGCAATACTGAGAGGCCTGGGTAGAGTGGACATGGAGAAAATGTTTCCACTAGAAGGAGAGATTAGGACCTGAGGGCACAGGCTCAGAGTGAAGGGACGACTCTTTAGAACAAAGATGAGGAGGACTTTCTTCAGCTACAGCGTGAAAGATCTATTGCCACAGAAGGGCTGTGGAGGCCAAGTCATTGAGTCTATTTAAGACAAAGATAGATAGGTCCTTGATTGCTAAAGGTGATCAAAGGTTACAGAGGTAATGGGGTTGAGAAACATGTCAGCCCACGATCGAATAATGGATTAGATTTGATTGGGCTCCTGACTTAATTCTGCTCCTATATGTTCTGGTCTAACTTGTATACAAAGTTGGGTTATTGACAAAAAAAGTGTAGCAGTGAATAGTTGTCTTTGGACTAGACGACAGTATACAGTGGGGTCCTCTAAGTTACTAGAATCATTATTTTCTTGAGCTATATTAATGATCTAGACTTGGGTATAGAGGGTTACAATTTCAAAATTTGCAGTTGACACAAAACCTGCAACTGTCATGAACTGTAAAACTGATAGCGATAGACTTCAAGAATATGTAGATTTGCTGATAGAATGGGAAGGCCCATGGTGAATGGACCTCACTATAGAGAAGTGTGATGTGGTCAATTTGACGTGAAGAATGAGGAATGGCAATTTAGACAATTACTTTAGCAAGGCATTTGATAAGGTTCCCCATGGTAGGCTCATTCAGAAGGTCAGGAGGAATAGGATTCAGGGGAACATAGCTGTCTGGATACAGAATTGGCTGGCCAACAGAAGACAGCGAGTGGTAGTAGAAGGAAAATATTCTGCCTGGAAGTCAGTGGTGAGTGGTGTTTCACAGGGCTCTGTCCTTGGGCCTCTACTGTTTGTAATTTTTATTAATGACTTGGATGAGGGGATTGAAGGATGGGTCAGCAAGTTTGCAGACAACACAAAGGTTGGAGTGTCGTTGACAGTATAGGGGGCTGTTGTAGGCTGCAGCGGGACATTGACAGGATGCAGAGATGGACTGAGAGGTGGCAGATGGAGTTCAACCTGCGCACTTGGAATACTGTGTCCAGTTCTGGTCGCCCTATTATAAGAAAGATGTGGATGCTTTGGAGATGGTTCAGAGGAGGTTTACCAGGATGCTGCCTGGACTGGAGGGCTTATCTTATGAGGAGAGGTTGACTGAGCTCGGACTTTTTTCACTGGAGAAAAGGAGGAGAAGAGGGGTCCTAATTGAGGTATATAAGGTAATGAGAGGCATAGATTGAGTCGATAGCCAGAGACTATTTCCCAGGGCAGAAATGACTAACATGAGGGGTCATAGTTTTAAGCTGGTTGGAGGAAAGTATAGAGGGGATGTCAGAGGTGGGTTCTTTACACAGAGAGTTGTGAGAGCATGGAATGCATTGCCAGCAGCAGTTGTGGAGGCAGGGTCATTGGGGACATTTAAGAGACTCCTCGACAAACATACGGTCACAGAAATTTGAGGGTGCATACATGAGGATCAGTGGTCGGCGCAACATCGTGGGCTGAAGGGCCTGTTCTGTGCTGTACTGTTCTATGTTCTATGTTCTAGACTAAAGGGCAACATTCTAAAGAGGAACACAGCACCAGGGACACTTAGGTGATTAAATCATTGACAGCAGCACAGCAGGTTGCAAAAGTAGTTAAAAGGTTACCTGGCATCTTTGGCTTTATGGACAAAGTGTGGTGACTATTTTTGCTGTATGCAATTTGTGATTTAAGCCAACATTCTGTGAAACTGGTAACTTTTAAAGGAATCAGGAGTTCTAAGAGTGATCCAATTGAGCATTCCGAAATATTAGTTACTTTGGATTTTGCTTAGCAATAAGGTGGGCTTTCAACTGATGACTCAGGACTGTTCAGGGCTCACTGAAGAGCAATTCCAGGGGCATAGTTAGTTGGGAGGAGACAGAGAGTAAAGAGAAACATACTGCACGTTAAGAAGGGCTGCTGTAGGCTGTACTGCTAAAAGAAACTGAACAGCAGCATATGTTCTGCTACTCAGGGAAGTTTTATGCAGTGAGGGCTCAAGGAAGTCTTAGGAAGCCTAGAAAGCTTGAAAGAACATTGTGTGCGATAAGTAGTTCAATGTAGTTGAGAATGTGTGTTGAAAAGCTCACAAATGGTATTTGGTTGAGTGCAATTCAGGAAAAGATTCAGGAACAGGACTGGCTCAGTTGAGGTGAGCTGTCTGTGAGGAGCTGGATTTATGCCTGTGAATGCATGCTGCAGTGCAGTTTCTAGAGTGTCAGGGAAGTAGACCAGGCAAAGACAACCAACGAGAACAGTAGAAAATCATTGAGGCAGTCCATGATGGAACAGCTCTTTTGAGAGGAAGTTTCAAGGCCAGATCAGCAAAGTTAAGAATTATAATCCCTTGTGAACTTTAATGAGTTTTGATGACCTACCATGCCATTGAAATCACGATTTGCTAAGATAGCTGTGTGATCTCTCTTGAATACATTTACTATTTGTTGTGGGGCTTCCAATAGCAGTCAATTACCCAAATTTCCCCACATTAATTGTGTTAGAATACAAGTTTTATATGTATTGTAGACTGCATTGCGGTTCTAATGTACAGTTAATTTTACTGTCGCTTGTTCAATACTGTGGATGTATTCACTTTGCAAGTTCCCTGGACTGCACAGTTTGGCTACTTTAAAAAACATGTTACTGGTCCCTAACCTGACATAAGAAAATTGGCGATCTGGTCTAGGATCACAATAAGAGGTATCGGGTACAAATCCAGATGACCTTTAATAAAATTCAAGTAGCGCCTTCAGTCATGGGGACCATGCTTCAGAAAGGCTGTGAAGGCTTTAGAGAAGGTACAGAAAAATTTTGAGATGCTAGTTATATTTTGGAGATGCTAAAATTGTTCTCCTTGGAGAAGAGAAGGTTGAGAAGAGATTTGACAGAAGTTTTCAAACACATGAGTGGTCAGAAGTGGGTAGAGATAAACTGTTCCCATTGACAAGAGGCCCGATAACCAGAGGACACCCATTTAAAATGCATGTCTAAACAATCAAAAGCAACAGGAGGAAAAATCATTTTTTTGACAAGTGGTGAGGAATGCGCTGCCTGAGAGCATGATGGAGGTGTATACAACTGGATCTTTCAAAAGGAAATTGGTGAACACCTGAAGAGAGAAGATTGCAGGGCTACAGGAGTAGAGGTGAGGGATTAGCAGAGTTGCCGTGGCAGACAGCTAGCATGTACACAGACGCCTGAATGGTCTCCTGTACAGTAATCATTCTTTGTATCTATGCTTCTAATCACTATGAATAATGTACACATTGGGAGCATCAAGCTTACTTGAGACAAGTTACGCAAGGTTACAGACATTGGTTTATTGCACTGCTGTCATTTAATTAATAAGAAACAGCTGCCTTCCATACTTCAAACAGCATAATGGAAACAAACATTCATGTGTATGTGGGTGCACGAACTGTCAGCGGCACAGTCAAGGAGTTAAGAGGATTTAATAAATAAATTCAAGCTAATCTAATTTCAGAATTCTGTTTGGTGCCTTGAAGCGGTGTCGATGGACATATTCAGTTATAGTTTTGGGCAGAATACTGGGTCTGTTCTATGTTACCATAAAACTGTCATAGCAGCACAACTTGTTTGGACATTAGTCTTTACATTCACCACTGAGGCACATGACACACGTTAATCTATTTGCTTTACCTAAAAGGACAAGGATCTTAGTAGCAACTTCACATTTGTATGTGCCAGATGCTGTTTGTGTAACCTGCAGACTGAAAAATTGAGGAAGCAAGAGACAAAATTAGGAATTTCAAATAGTTGCTCTGATATATAACTGTTCAGATTACGCACTGAAAGGGTGATTTTAACCTTTTATTCTCCCTTAGGCCAGAAGAGACTGAGGTTTCTTTGTTAAAACTGTACTCATGCATGCACAGGAGATGTTCGTAACCAAAAATGGTGCACAGCTCCAATCTTTGTTTCAAAAACAAAAGTTTTAACAAAGATATTGGAGTCTTGTCTGGTATAAGATGGAGTTAAAATCACTCAGTGGTGCCATGACTCAGATCGGTTGGACCTCAGTGAAAGCGAACAGTGATTTGCAGAGTTTTTATTTTTGCATGCTCACTGGTCATTGCCTACTGGAACACAGACCCAATACGGGCAACCCAAACTTTGGAATAAAGGGTTCAAAACCACCCTTATAACTCAGAATTAACCACTGAGTGCTCCACACCATTCAATTGCAACCAGAAATACATTTTTCTGCTTTGTGCAAAGTCTCCAACACATCGTTGAATTGCATCAAGTAGGAATGGTCTCAAGTTTGATCCCTTCTGTGTGTTGAGTTAGCTAACCTCAGTCACGATGGTCTCAGCAAACAAGGTTTAAACAAGACAAAACAAAAAAGCCTCCCTCTTTCCTGAGGCAGAGAAGAGAAATCAGGCCATGATCACTATAATGCTTCAATAAAGGATGACTGTGAAGCTCCAGTGACATTTGTGTAAGGGCAACAGCATCAGGGACAGAGGAAAATATCGAGCTTCCTTGAATAGTGCCACAGGATCCCTACTGCTCTCTTAACTTCAACAACAATAAGCCAAGATCCTGGATTAACATCTTATTGAGGGACAGAAGCTCCATGTAGACTTGACTGAAATGTTGACCTCAGTATGAGCTCATATTTTGGTACTGGGCTTCAAACCACAAGTTTCCAACCAATAGGTAATGATATGCACAAATTAATCCCAAACTGACATTGTTACTTCCACAAAATGGTACTGATACATTGCTAATAGTCACAAGCTTGGAAGTTAGATTTCTGATAACATCACAGTGAGTATAAATCAGAATTTAAACTCAAAGCAAGGAGCAAGGTGGCTGATTTAATGGTTAACATCTGCTTTGCTTAAACAACAAAGAGCATAAGAAATTACGTTAAATTGAAAATCAATATGTGTAACACTTTCATTAATTCTTAATTGTTCCCAATGCAACACTGAACAATTACCTCTACTAAGCAGTGATTTTTGTTTACATTGATTTGGGAATACATTTATATTCACAGTATCCTGTTGAACTGATTGGAACCCAGATGTTTTATAATAAGACACTGGAGTTAAGAAATGAAGGCCTTGGAATGCACATCAAACAGCATGGTTTGCCACACATTTCTATAGTTCATAGAAATTGCAAGATGACAAAAGACTAAAATTGATCTCCCATTCTGGGTTGTGGATACCAGACTGCCTGTGAAGAACTGAAGCTGGGTGACAGTAAAATATTATGTACCTTTCCTTGAAATTCAACTTTGGTCAATAGTTCATGTTGAATTCAATGCAAAGTTATCCCAATAATTAAGCCAACAGTCCTTATCAGAACATATTTTTTCATTGTAATAGGATATGAGCAGAGTTAAAAATTGCTTTTGTTGTCTCATGCATTTCACAGGCCTTTGAACCAAATCCTATTGATGTAGCAGGAGCCTACATTTCTGTATATTTCAGCTTGAAAATAAGCTTACTTGAATTTTGAATTTAATTTGGCAAGGTAACAGAATAGTTCTAATACCAGATTAGTAATCTCAGGATCCAGAGGCATGAGTTCAAATCCTGTTAAGGCAATTTAAATATAAAGATTGTGAAACTGAATACTTAATAAGGATGACCATGAAATCCCCAGATTGATAGAAAGCCAGTCTAGTTCTCTACTTCCCTTCTGGGCAAGGAAAGCAGCTATCCGTACCCAGTGTCACCTTAATGTGATTCCTGACCCACAGCAGTGTGGTTGACTCTTAACTGCCTACTAAAACTGCCTATCAAAACAGCTATAAGGGTAAGTAGGGATGACTCTACTTTGAATAAATAAATAATAGCAAATATATTGCACTGGCAGGAGGGTCAGTAACTCAAGGACACAGAATTAAGGTAATCAGAAAAAGAGCCAGAGAGAGGATAAGGAGATTTTTTTTTCCCCCAATACAAATGTGGGACATACTGTTTGAAAGTATGGTGAAATCTGAATCAGTAGTAATTTTCAAAAAAATTGACATGTACCTGAAAGGAAAGAAAAAAAATCATAGGGCAATGTGGAAAGAGCAGGTAAGTCAGACAAACTGGATTTGCCCTTTGAATGAACCACATAGTCTTGAGGAACCTAATGGCCTTCTGTACTCTATGACTATGTAATAATGTTAGCGCAATCAGAGAGAAAACTCCAGCAATATAAAATAATTTAACCAAGTAACAAGGGAGAGACCACCAAAACTAACACTGCTATTCTATGGCTCTATCAGGACAGAATCAACTTGTAACAGTTAAGTGTTTTATATGACATTTTTGAATGCGAAGGAATAGCTCCTGCACATTTACTTTGTTATATTTTCTCCTGATTAAATTAGTTTCTTGCTTTGCTTTCGATTGTCAGTAATGCTGTCGTTTTGACTCCTTTTAGGAATATTGTGTTTAAAGGGTTAACAATGGGCAGAATACAGTTTCATGATATATGACACAACTTGAAGATTTCAATTCAACAAATCTCCATATAAAAAGCAGTACCCATAGAAGTGTAAGGAGATACACAGACCAACCCTCCCTTGCTCCATGCACTAAAGATTAAGTCTATATATGGTTAAGATTGAAACTGTGAAAAAAACAGTAAAATATTTTTTAAAAGTAACCATCAAAATACACTCTTGCTCTTTTTCTCTTCTTGACCTCCCTTTGAAGGATGAAACAGTCTCAGTACTTTTAACCAGATCCTAGGGATCTATTTATAAACCTGTTGGTACAGTGCAAATAGCTGTCTTTAACAGCATTCATGCACTGATAGCAATTAGCAGACAGGACACGGTCTAAACAGCAACAGAACTTAAACTCAAGGCGTGGAGAATTATTTCAAACCTGTGCTTGCTGGAACGATTTCAACCTCTTCTTGAATCGTGATGGCAGAACAAAATCACATCCACGGGCAAGGAAAGCAAACTCCCCTCGTAAATCGGGGTCCCTCCGCAGAGAAGTTTCCTTGATCATCATCTTGAAAAGCTTTGCTCAGCAATGCTTCCGAGTGTTTGTTAGTATGTCCTTTTGTAATGTGGTAAATATAGACTGAACAGCATTCAGGGTCCCAGTTTGCACAGAAAAGTGAGAATTGCCTCCTGGAAAGACCACACTGTTTCTTGTATTCTCACAGCCTGACAATGTCCATGCATTGTACCTCGCCACCGAGGTCAGAGTCCATTTATTCTTGTCTTTGAGTCTCGATGTTTAACTGCTGTGTTGTACCCAGAAACATGTCCTGCAATGCGATCTGTTTGATAGAAGGGCTTCTCGACAATTGATCTGTCCAGGACTGGTGCGAGTGCATTGTGGGAAAGGAAGAACCCTCTACCAGAAGAGCTAAAGTTAGCACTTGCTGAAGAAGACCCGAGAATAGTCTTACCTGCTATGACACTGTTTACACTAATAGACTCTCAACTGAGAATGTGAGGCACGGACTTCAATAAATCACATGGCTTTTGCAGAATGTGAAATAAGGCTCTACACTGCTCAAGAAGGCATGTGGAATAAATCATTACACAAAAGAGAAACAGGGAACTATCTTCCAATAAACAGACTGATATAAAAAGTTATGGAAAACTTCTCAGAATTGTTTCTCAGACAGAAATCTGACCTGATTAATCTGTTTGATTTTATAAACAGCTTTCTGCAAGTATTTGATTCACTGTCGGAAAACGATCGTCCTAATGCACCCTTTCTTCCCCCCAAATCTGCCTCCCTTTTTTGCTATGCTCCATCTCTAGCCCAGTGTATAAATAACTTCCACACTTGCTGTTGGCACAGTCTCCTGACATTTCAGTTCAACTGCAGTCCCAGATTACTCCACCAATCAACAGCAGCTGTTTGGAGAATATCAAACACATCAAGATTCCGAGGCACCAATGTGTTTGGCCCCAGCCAGGACTCTATCCCCTTCAGCCTCTGTGAGCAGTTTTGCGACATGGAAGCTGGTCCCACTTGTCCGTGGCTTTTAGAGATATTCCCATGAAAATGAGCTGAACTGCAAAGGAGTAAGTGCTGCACTTAGTGCTGTGAGGTTGCACTCATTAGAAATTGAAATCCGGTAGCCTCTGCCATCAGTGGCTGATCCACAAAGCCAACTCTACTCCATAGCAGTTGAAAGTTTTCCCCTGGACTTAATCCAGACCGCATTCAATAAGTACTTGTCCAATTCCTTTTGCTATTCAATCATGTATTTCCAAAGGTTATTTTAGCATCGGGCTTTCCTGCACTCCATTCTCAGTTTGAGTTACAACGTTCTTGAATAATTACAAGATTCTGAGCTGCTTCCGCAAGTATTTCTTTATCATGGTTTATCTGACAGCCACCACTCTGGGCTGATCTTGGCAAAGGAATCCATTTCTGACTCAAAGGAGCAGCAATTCTGATGTACGCACTCAGGTATCACAATCTCACCAAGATTGCTATAGAGCTGGAATAACAGTGGTTAGCACTGCTGCCTCACAGCGCCAGAGACCCGGGTTCAATTCCCGCCTCAGGCGACTGACTGTGTGGAGTTTAATCTAATCTAATCTAATCTAATCTAATCTAACTGGCATGGCTCAGGAGTCAGAGACAAGAATCTCCTATGTGAACTTTGATTTTGCTCGCTATCTGGGAGACCCTGTTACAACCCCCAATACTTCATTGTATACATGCAGTTATGAGTTAAAGTTAGACAGCTATGATGTAATTTTACTAGAATTGTACCTGGGATCACAGTCTTGTGGAGCTGGCATTGATTTTAGAGCAGAGAAGGCTGAGAGATGTCTAGCAGAGGCGTTAGAAATTACAAAGATTTTGATGAGGTAAATAAGGTCGAACTGGCTGTGAAATTCAGCTGCTGAGTGTGTGCATGTTTTGGGGCTGTAAGTGTCATTTTGTCTCCAAAACAATGGGTCAGATTTTCCACTCTGCCCCTCTTTTTGGTGACAGGAGACAGCTCTGCATTTCTGAGAGGATACTCGGATTAGGGTTTCCCTCAGAACTCCAATCTGACAGCTCTCTCATAACATCAAACAGGGAATTCAAACCATGCTCCCATTACACAGCAGTCAGGTGCAATATCCTGAAATTTAAAAGTCCAGAAACACAGCCACTTTGGGGAGTGAGGTTAAGGAGGACAGGGTGCTAGGTGGGCAGGATGCCATAGATAGAGGTTAGGGTAACAGTTTTTGGGGCTTCATGGACAGGATATTAAGGGGGCAGGGGTGAGCATTCCAAGAGTAGAATGCCAGGTGGGATATGATGTCAAGTGGATAGGTGCCAGCTGGTAGTGTAGTTGGCATCTGTGCAAAGTAGCAAAGGGGCTTGGTTAACCATGCAATGTAGTATTTAGAGTAGGATGATAGTGGTTGGGAGAGATATGAGCCACCAGCAAAGAGGGGGGTGGGGAGAAACAAGGGTGGAGGGAGACAGGTCCTGTCCAGGGGGATGGCAGGGGGAAGTGGATGACAGCAGATCCGGACTGGGTGACGTGGAGTCCGCTTTCTGGCAAACTGGGTCCAGAGTGGGTGGAAGTTCGGAGTCGGGGAGTGGGAGAAAGGGTAGAAAGAGGAAGGCAGCATCTCCAGGATGGGCTGGGGTTTTGGCGGGGGTAGGGAGAATTTCTGAAGCAAACTGGGCCGAGGAAAATACGGTGGTTTGCCAAATCAGATTGTCAGAATGTGTAAAGTAATGGTAGTTTAAAGGGTATCCCCAATTTAATTAATAAAGTCAGACCAGAAGAGATCAAACTATACAACAGCAGGTGGGCTCAGACTTGACATTCACAATGTCTCAAGAGACACATTCTTGTCTTAGGAGGTAAAGTTAAATTAGTTTAAAACATTCTGTGAACTCTGAAAGGATGCAAAACCCTTTTATAATTTCTTCTTTGATCTGATGAAGTAAGTAAGGGACGATTAACCTAGAAATCTGTGTAACGGCAATCCAGAGCAGGCTACATGATTATGGAAGTACAGTATTGCAGATGCTGGAAATGTGAAATAAAAATAGGAAGTGCTGAAGAAACTCAACAAATCTGACAGCATCATTTGGAGTAAAACAGAGTTATTGTTTTGAGTCTGATTTGGCTCTTCCTCTTAATATTCTATCTTTCACTGTTGCTGAATTTCTCTCATGCTTTCTACTTTTTTACACCATTTTGGAGATGGGTGCAGCTTAAGGATATTTTAAATTATTTATGATGAGGAGGTGCCAGTGTCAGATTGGGGTGGACATAGTTAAAAATCACAACACCAGGTTACAGTCCAACAGGCTTATTTGGGAGTACTAGTTTTCAGAGCGCTGCTCCTTCATCAGGTATCAAGTGAGGCAAGATCTTGGTACATTGGCAAGACCAAGCAGACGCAACAACAACGGATGAATGGATACCTCACAACAATCACAGGGATGTTCCCTCTCAATTGTGGAACACTTCAGTGGTCAGGGACATTTGGCCTCTGATCTTTGGGTGACCGCCCTCAAAGATGGACTTCAGAATATGCACCATCGCAGAGTGGTCAAACAGAGGCTGATGGACAAGTTCGATACCCATGAGGATGGCTTCAACCAGGACCTGGGGGTCATGTCACACTACAGGTGACCACACTACACTCTACACTCTCTCTCTCTCACATATACACACACACACACACTCTCACACTCACGCAGACCCTCTCTCATACACATGCTCACACACACAATCTATTATTCTATTAAATTTTCCTGCAGAGTTAAGTTATTCCAATTTCTGATTTCTTTTGTGTAGTTAACTGTGGTGTATGAATAAAGTATGTTTTGCTTCATGGAAAAGCGCAGCAGGTCAGGCAGCATCCAAGTTCTTGGATGCTGCCTGACCTGCTGCGCTTTTCCAGCAACACATTTTCAGCTCTGATCTCCAGCATCTGCAGTCCTCACTTTCTCCTCGATGTTTTGCTTCATGACTGTTAGCTTGACCAATCAAATTGCATTAGGAACGCAATGTCTGGCATTTGCCTTTAAAATAAGAAAACATTAGGGTCTAGGCTAGATTCTTAATAAATGTTGAGGGGTTTTGATCTGGTCCCAACATCATTATACAGGTTGTAAATAATTGAGGGTTCAACACTGACTCCTATTGTGCACCACTCATCACATACTGCCAACTGTAAAATGAGTCATTTGTGCCCACTCTTTGTTTTCTATTAGCTAACCAATCCTCTATCAATGCTAACATGTTATCCCCTACGTCATGAGCTCCTATGTTGTGAAGTATCCTTTGATGTGGCACATTGTCAAATGTTTCTTGCAATCTAAGTACAAGACATTCACTAATTCCTGCTAATCTATGTTGCTTATTAAGTCCTTAAAGAACTCTAACAAAATAAAACACGATTTCCCTTTTACACAAGCATGTTGACTTTGCTTGATTGCATTAAGATTCTTTAAGTGACCTGCTTTAACTTCCTCATCAACAGTTTCTAGAATTCTTCCTATGCCAGATGTTAATCAATCAGCTTATAGTTTCCCACATTCTGTCTCCCTTCTTTCTTGAATAGGAAAGTCACATTTAATATTTTCCAATCTGATGGGACTTTGCAGAATCTGGGGAATTTTGGATAATTAAAACCCATGAATTTACTTTGAACAATGAAGTCTGTCAAGCCCAGAGACTTGTCAGATTTTTGTTCCATTAATTTCCTCAGTAAACATTCTCTGGTGATTATAATTGTTTTAAGTTCCTTACTCACTTTTATGTTCAGATTCAGAATTACATTGGCGGTGTTATTGTATCCACCACAGTGATGACAGATATAAAATGTCTATTCAATTCATCTGCCAATTCTCTAATTTGTATTATTAATTCTGCAAACTAACAGTTTTTTTTTACATAATCATCTTTCTAAACATTTTCAGCCAACTAGGCAGCAACAGGCTCTAATTTCACACTCTCATTAATCTTTAAGGAATTCTTTGCTTTTTTAAAAAATGTTTGCCCATTTTTCTGACCTGCACACTGTTCTGCAAAATTACAATTTTTTTTTCTTCCAGCTTGATGCTACTTTTAGGACCCTTAGCTGAGGATGGTGTGTCCTCCCCTTAGAATCTAACTGATAGATATTTTCTATATATTCTGAAACATCTCCTTAAATGTACGTCTTCTTTCCTGTAACTTAATCCAGTTTCTCAGCTCAGTGTAAATAGCTCTGTTCTCAGAATTGCTTTGTTTTATGTTTACAATGCCAATGTTTGATTAGCTCTTGGTCACTGTTATTTAGAGTTGCAAGGTAGCTAGGGATTCACTGTAAGAAGAGGAAAAATTAACTTCATCATTCAGTGCTGAAAGGCTTAATTATTGCGAGAGAACAGAAACCAGATTGTGTAGTTTAAACAACTGAAAATATCTACAATCATCTTTCATCAAGTCTTGTGCCAAAGAAAGCAACCAGCAGATTAGCTTGGAAAGCAAGTGGGCGGCATGGTGGCTCAGTGGTTAGTACTGCTGCCTCACAGCATGGGGAACCCAGGTTTGATTCCACCCTAGGGCGCATGTCTGTGTGGAGTTTGCACATTCTGCCCATGTCTATATGAATTTGCTCTGCTTTCTTCCCACAGTTCAAAGATGTGGGCGGCACGGTGGCACAGTGGCACAGTGGTTAGCACTGCTGCCTCACAGCGCCAGAGACCCGGGTTCAATTCCCGCCTCAGGCGACCGACTGTGTGGAGTTTGCACATTCTCCCCGTGTCTGCGTGGGTTTCCTCCGGGTGCTCCGGTTTCCTCCCACACTCCAAAAATGTGCAGGTTAGGTGAATTGGCCACGCTAAATTGCCTGTAGTGTTAGGTGCAGGGGTAAATGTAGGGGAATGGGTCTGGGTGGGTGCGCTTCAGCGGGTCGGTGTGGACTTGTTGGGCCGAAGGGCCTGTTTCCACACTGTAAGTAATCTAATCTAATCTAATGTGCAGGTTAAGTGGATTGGCCATGGGATATGGAGGGTCATGGGGATAGGATAGGGCATGGATTTGGATGAGATGCTCTTTGGAAGATCAGCATGGACTTGATGGGCCAATGATCTGCTTCCACAGTGTAGGGATTCTATGATTTTAACTAATACAACCAACTGAGGCATCCACAGCCAAGGGATGGGTAAATGAAAATTTTATTTCTGAGACTAGCTGGAGCTGACGTGAATTATCTAGAGGACTATGGCATACAGTACTGGTCCCTCCAGAAGTAAATAATTTTAAGACTGATGTGGCTTATAAGAGAATTCTTTGGGGTAGTAAGAAGTAAATTTAAATGCATAAATCCATAGATCTGAATCATACTGATAATGGTGAACAGTTTGTTTGCCTTTTATATACAGCAATATTAGTGTTTGATTAAAAAAAGGGGGATTATGAATTGTAGTTCCATTGATTAAAATGTTTGAATTTCTAAAACTAAAAGTTCACAGTCCCTAATCAGATTTAACAACTATAACTGTAAGTGTAACTGAAGAGCACGGGAGTCAAATGAATGGAAGAACTCTTTCAAAGCACATGCCCAAAGAATTGAATGGCCTCTATCTGCTGCTGGATTCTGATAGAAAATCTTGCTGTTATTGCCTGCAGTAGCTGCACAAAGTCCTGGTGACATTTCTCCATTTTGGTGAGGCTCACTATTAGTTGGATCTAATACCAGGGCCACTGCTACACAATAGCTGTGCATGCCAAATTGAATATTAATTTAATATAATTCCAGGATTTTTAGTCTGTGTTTGGGGAACCATGTTTTACAAATTGGTCCACTTCTGTAATGCTAGACTTTTTATTTCTTTATTTTTCTAATTGTTTTTCCCCTAAGAGTTTTTATTTAAGAATTCATACCTATGTATCTGGTACCATAAGTGGTGAGTTGTAAACTTTACACTGCAACCATTTAAGTATAGGGGACAATAAATCTAATTTTCATTCTAACTTTCCAGAGAAAGTGAATATTAGAAACTTTGCCTATTAGATAATGGGTTAACTGTTTAGTTGTAGGTAGGTTATGCACATAAATTGTGCATTATTTGGTCCTCCTATAAGAGCACTGCAGTGGCACAGTGGTCATGTTCCAACCTCTGGGTCAGGAGTCCTGTGTTCAACTCCCATATGCTCCAGAGGTGTGTAATAAATCTCAGAACAAGTTGATTCCAAAATATCTTGAGCCTTCTATGAATAGACAGAGATTAAAACTAGACTTGTTGGGTTAGACAGCCTGTACTTGTAATGTGTCACTATGCAAATAAATAGTTCAGCACCAGCTTTTGGAACAGAATGTAGCCCCTAGTTTTTTGGTATCTGGATGGAGTGACAAAATCTTATTCTACAGTGTTTTGAGCAGGTTTTCACATATCCTGCATTAAGACTGCATGGTTGGAAATTCAAGTGATCAAAACTTGGTTTCAGGTGCGTTTTGGCAGTAAATGAATCTTTTGCAGCAGAGCAACACTAGTTATGCTGATGTCCAGTTTCTGCACTGTTACTATCACCTGTATCATGACTCAATAACCTATACCTGACATCCATCTAAACCCAGAACCACTTCCATCTGGAAGGATAAGGGCAGCAGATATATGGGAACACCACCACCTTCAAGTTTCCCTCCAAGCCACTCACCATCTTAACTTGGAAGTATATCGCTGTTCCTTCAATTCCTGGAATTCCCCTCCCAAACTATATTGTGAATCTACCTAGAACACATGAACTGCAGAGGTTCAAGAAGGAGTTCACAACTACCATCTCAAGAACAATTGGAGACAGGCAATAATCATAGAATCCCTACAGTGTGGAAGCAGGCCATTTGACCCAACAAGTCCACATCGGCCCTCCGAAGAGTAACCCACCCAGAGCCATTCCCCTACCCTATTACTCCACAGTTGCCCTGACTAATGCACCTGACCTACGCATCCCTGAACACTATAGGTAATTTAGGATGGCCAATTCACCTAACCTGCACATCTTTGGATTGTGGGAGGAAACCAGAGCACCCGGAGGAAGCCCACACAGACATGAGGAGAATGTGCAAACTCCGCATGGACAGTTGCCCGAGTCTGGAATTGAACCCAGGTTCCTGGAGCTGTAAGGCAGCAGTGCTAACCACTGAGCCACCATGCCGTAAGTGATGGCACAACCAGCGATGCCCATGTCCCATGCGTGAATAAAACGATTTATAGCAAAAAAGGTAGGCTATTTGGTCCATTGTATCTCTGCCAGAGAAAAAAAGAGCCATTCCACTGAATGCCACTTTCCAGCTTTTCATCCATAGCCCTGCAGCTCAACTGCGTTGCCAAATACTTTTTAAATGTAACAAGGCTTTGTGCCTCTACCACCCCATCAGGCAGGGAATGCTACACCCCACCACCCTCTGGGTGATACAATTTGTCAACTCCTTCTGATTTTTTTTGGCAATTATTTTAAGTTTATTCCTACTGATTATTGAACACTTAAAATAAATTAACATTTCCTATCAACCTTATCTGACACCAGAAAATCATTCTTTTTAGTATATCTCAGTTAATTCTCTGCTCGGTTCCCCCAATTCTGAAGAAAACAGCTTCTGACTATCCAATCTTTCATCTTGGTTGAAGTACTTACCTCAAGAGTGTGGTGCTCGAAAAGCAGAGCATGTCAGGTAGGATCTGAGGAGCAGGAGAATTGATTTTTTGGGCATAAGCTCCTTGAATGCTGCCTGACCTGCTGTGCTTTCCCAGCACCACATCACTCCCCTCACCTCCGTCCAAGGCTCCAGAAGATCCTTCCACATCTATCAGAAATATACTTGTGCCTCCACCAATGTCATCTACTGTATCCGATGTGGTCTCCCCTACACCAGGGAGACAAGATGCCAACTTGCGGATCGTTTTAGAGAACATCTCTGGGACACCCGCACCCACCAACCTCACCACTCCGTGGCTGAACACTTCAATTACCCCGCACACTCCGTCAAGGACATGCAGGTCCTGGGCCTGCTCCATCACTAAACCCTAACCACCTGATGTCACGAGGAAGAATGCTTCATCTTTCACCTTGGGACCTTGCAACCACATGGGATTAATGTGGATTTCACCAGTTTCTTAATTTCCCCTCCCCCCACCTTATCCCACTCCCAAGTCTACAACTCAGCACCGTCCTCTTGACCTGTCCATCTTCCTTCCCATCTATCTGCTCCACTCTCTCCCTGACTTATAATCTTCCCACCCCATCTTCATTTACTTATCAACTTCAGCTACCTTCCCCCCAAACCTACCCCCCCTCCCATTTATCTCTCAGCCCCCCTACCCCACAAGCCTCATTCATGATGAAGGGCTTATGCCCGAAATGTTGACTCCCCTGCGCCTTGGCTGCTGCCTGACTTGCTGTGCTTTTCCAGCACCACACACTTGATAAAGTTCTGTCCTGATGAGCTCACAGCTACTCATTTGGAGCTAGAGACAAAACAGAATGTTTTCATCTTGCGTAGTCATACTTATGCATTGTTCTTTTTTGCTAATTTGTAACTCAGATTTAGGGATTCAGACTTAGTTCCAGATTCAGGTCAGATGAAGTCCAGAATGTGCAGTCAGTTTGACATTTCTGCAACACAGACTGCTGTTATAAACTCCATAGGCTGACATGTGTAGCCAGCATCAATTTCTTAAAGTAAGTGAAAAGACCAGAGCCTGTGCAATCACGATAGGTATTTATCTTGGGCCAGACATATCTGACTGAAATTTTGTTTCACTGGAGCTTTTCACTGCTAACATGAATATTCAGTTGCTTGTGGAGTCATTGCTAAATTAATGCAAAGAACGGTGAAGAAATTTCATTTGTGATGATTGAATTACTCAGTTCACATATTAAATACATCCTGAAAATATCATTGTTTTGAATATTCAAGGCACTGGCATCTCCAATAATAAAACTTTGAGAGCACCTTTAATCGCTTCTGGTTGTGCAACATATCGTCAGCTATCATGTTTGGATCCCTGCCTACTTGGAATACAGGGTCACACATTTAAGACAGAGATGAGGAGCAATTTCTTCTCTCAGAGGGTTGTTAGTTTGAGGAAGTTTTTACTTCAGAAGGCTGGTCATTAAATATGTTCCAGGCTGGAAAAGACAAAATTTTAATTAGCAAGAGAATCAAGGGTTGTAGGGAATAGGTAGGAAGGTGAAGTTGAGGATTATCAGATCAGCCATGATCTGAATGAATGACAGTGAGTACTTGATCAGCCGATTGGCCTAATTCTACTCCTATACCTAACATTGTTTATCCACATTGCTGGAGGGTTTTATAGCACCACAGAGAAAAAAAACCACATCACATTGGATGTGCAAAAGATGAGCACAGATCAAATGGATGAGTGATTTGAAAAACACATCCTTGGATAGTCTATTCAGTCAGCTGTATATTTGTACAAAGCATTTGTCTATGTCTCCAATCTATCTGGTTCATTTTCCAAACTATGCAATTACCCACTGAGATATTTCAGTTTTTAAAAATGTATTCACTGATGGGATGTGTTTTGCCCGCACTTGTTGCCTGAACTCAGTTACCCTTGAACTGAGTGAATTGCTGGAGCATTTAAGAGGTCACTTAAGAGTCAATAACATTACTGTGGTTGCACATGTAGGCGGGACTAGATGAAGTTGGCTGAATTCTTTCTGTTAATTACATTTGTGAATCAAATGGTTTTTATGAAACTCTATAATGGTATCATGGTCGCTGTTACAGAGACTAGCTTTTAATTCCAGATTTATTAATTAATTTGTGAATCGAAATTTCACAAGCTGCTGTGTGGGATTTGGCTCCAGAACATTAACCTGGTCTTCTGGATTATCAGTCCAGTGACATGACTAATACACAAACTGCTATAAAAAAAAGACACTTGACTCCATTTTCTCTTTCTGCACACTAAATAGAGAGAACATTTTGCAAATATTTTTAAAGTTGAGCTTCATTCTGCCTTAATGAAACAAGTTAACAATCAGATAAAGGACACATTTAGTCCCATGAGGAGGAAGTCACAACTCAAACATAACCTGAAAAGGTAGAAGACAATGTTACTTTGGCTTGCAAAATGATGGCTAAATTAGGTCAAAGGAAGAGCCTTCCCCTTGAAGGGTTTTAAAACTGCTGCTGCATCTATAAAAAGCTTCAAATCACGCACTGTCTACCTCACAAACTATCATTACTGACGTAGTTTTAAATTGCAAGCTTCAGCTTCTCCAAGCATAAAGTAATTTTACTGAAATAACACCCCAAAATGGAGGTTTTTAAACCAGCCGTGTTCAAAATCATTAAACGACAGCTGTTGTGTTTATACTTAGAACAAAGGTCGCGCATTACAAACCAACACACCAGCCATGCCTAACCAAGGAAGTATTTAAGGAAGTCAAGCGCTGTCTTGTGGTGAGCAGCGTTGACCTCTGAAGGGAGACACATAACTTCCTACTGCTTAGTGACAAGGACATGCACTTTCAACAGAGCAGATTCTTTGCTGACACTGAGCGGCATATGTCCTTTCTATTTGCTAATAAACTTAGGAGAGGAATGTCAATACTTCCAAAGCTTCACGTGTCACACGTTTAAACATGTTTTCAGTCTCCAATCTATTCAACTGAAGGATCATTTCGGCTGCTGCCTGTGTGTGGAAAAACTTAGCTTTCAGATACACTCACAAACCTGGGAAGTGCACCATTCTAATGTATTTCTTCATAATATCTTTGGGACTCTTTATCTAATTCATAAAAATAAAAGAACTTGCATTCATCAAATATTCTTATGAGCTTTCAATGTACCTTATAGCAATAGTTATGAATTGTCACCAGAGTTGAAGTGTTGGAAACACAGCAATCAATTTACAGTATACACTAAAAGCAATGTGATAAATGACTAGGTCACCTATTTAAGGCAATTCTAAGTTCTTAGGTAGAGTCATTAAACCCGAAATGTTAACTCTGATATGCCTCCATAGATCTTGCCAGACCTGCTGAGCCTTTCCAGCAATTTCTGTTTTTGCAGCTATTTAAGAGGTTGTTTGAGACGGAGATATTGACAGGACAGCATGAAGATCTCCCCCACTCTTCTTTGGAATAATGCCACAGCATCATTTATCACCTAGAGAGAAAATAGGGCCTTTCTTTGATGTCTTATCTGAAAGCCAGCATGTCCAACTTTCTCGATAACTTTACTAGAGTTCCTGCCTGGATAATTGGCTCATATCTCTGGAGTGAGATATGTTACTTTTGAGCCATGCTTCTACTTGAAATAGGAAAGCATTCCCAATTTGATTGATAGCTTTGCAAATTCTACAGTATTTTTGTGCGTCTTGGGGAGATAATCACAGCATAACTATATCAATGGTCTACTAATTCAAAGGCTTCGGCATTCCAGGCACATGGGTTCAAAATCCCATCATGCCTATCGATACATGAGAGGGAAAAGATTAGCTGGAACAAATGTGAGCCCATTACAGGTGGACACTGCAGTACATGTGGTGGAGAAATTAAACAGTTACTTTGTAAAACCAGGAGATGTAATCTCAAGATAAAGGGTTAGGCCATTTAAGAGGGACATGAAGAGAACTTTCTCCATTAGGGTGGTAAAACGTCCAAATTCTCTACTCCAGCTCTGTTAACACCAAAATAAAGTACCTCTGGCTCTGAAAATAAAAAAAAGTTCCCTAATTTCTGGCCCCATCAAACACTCCCGGGGTGACTGAAAAATTCTCCTCATATCAATCTCATCAAATACTCTGGGACAGGAAGAACGGGGGTAAAATGAAACAAAAGCCCGCTTGTTCCTTTCAGGGAGTTCAAAATGAAAATAGGCAAAAAAAGCACCTGTGGGGCGCTATATCGGGATCAAACACAAATCAATACAAACTTAGACAATGGAACAGCAGCCTACTAAATTAAAATCTTATTTCCTAAGCTGATGATGCACTCCACAGCCCACAGTGCCCATCGGCCTCGAAAAGCCTCAAACGTCCCATTGAGCACCAAGTGCTCCCTCTCCTCTCCCTCACCTGAGTGCAGACATAACTATGAAAGAGGGCTGACAATCAGGGATGACAAACACTTTGGTGGCCCGCTGTCTAAACCTGTTAATGGCCATCTAGCCAGACCCAGGAGCAAAGCCACAAGAAAGCTTGTCCACTCCTCTGGAACGCTGTGGAAGCTGAATCATCGAGCATGTTCAAAACAAAAATTGTTAGTTTCTGGAGACTAATGATATCAAAGGATATGGAGATAGTATAGGAAACCAGCATTGAGGGGAGAAGATCAGTCATGATCTAACTGACTGACTTACCCTTGCTCCTCTGTTCCCATAGAGTTCGGTGGAAACTAAAACTTAAATTTTAAAACAATTTGGTATATAAAATAGTTTCAGTAATGATGACCATGGCAGCTATCACTGATTGTTCTGGCAATCTATCTGACTCACTCATGTTCCTATGGGATCAAAATGTGCCATCCTTACCTGGTTAGGCTTGTATGTGACTCCAAATCCACAGCAATGTGGTTGATTCTTAACTGGTTTCTGAAATGGCCCTAGTGAGCCATTTAATTTAAGGGCAATTAAAGATAAGTAATAAATTCTGCCAGTGACACCCACATGGCACTTACAAATAAAATAAACTTCAGATGTTGGGTTTGTAAGTATCTCTTAAATTTCAGAAATTCTTTTGGACAGCTATGGAATCAGCGTATACATTGACCTAATAAGGTAGCATGAGTTCATCAAATAGGCTCACGAAACACTGATTGAGAAACAGTTGAGTGTATGGTGCTGGAAAAGCACAGCAGGTCAGGCAGTATCCGAGGAGCAGGAGAATTGAAGTTTTGGGCACAAGCCCTTGCCTGAAACTTTGATTCTCCTGCTCCTCGGATGCTGCCTGACCTGCTGTGCCTTTCCAGCACCACACTCGCGACTCTGACCTTCAGCATCTGTAGTTCTCACTTTCTCCTGATTGAGAAACAGCACTGGTTTTTACAGTTATTCCAGTAGATAACTGGTGTCATTGAAAGTTTCCTGAGGAAGGACTTATGCCCGAAACGTCGATTCTCCTGTTCCCTGGATGCTGCCTGACCTGCTGCGCTTTTCCAGCAACACATTTTCAGCTCAGATCTCCAGCATCTGCAGTCCTCACTTTCTCCCCATTGAAAGTGTAACAGGACATGGGAAGTTAATAACTTAAGCTGCAAGTATATTTGATTGCTTCTATTACAAACAATAAATTAGAAAATGCACAACTTGCAACAATTTCAGATGTAACAAGTGACGGAAAGAGTCCAATAAGGAGATTAATTTTCACGCCTGATTTCCCAATACGTTTATTTAATGCATTTCCCAGTTTGAAGATCACTTCTGATTACAGTCTGACAAGCTTCAGCTCAACTGTAGATAAAGTTCAAATAATGGGCTAATGATCTTCTTCTAAAATAACAGGCAAATCAAGATAAATAACTGTGATAAGTATTCTTTCAGCGAGAGTCATTTCATGTCTGCTACTGAATCTGCTATAAAGGTTTCAGATCAGTGATTGTTGGAGAACTAAGACTAACTTGCAGATAGCATCTTTCATGACTAAAGGATATGCTTTTATGACTTGAGGGCTAATTAAGCACTTTTAAACAGTTACTGTTGAATTGTTGGAAGTATGGCAATCAATCTGCACATGGCAAGCTCACATCTGGATGAAATACACACCCAAATATTTTATTTCAGTTCTGTTCATGGAGGGATTGACTAGGACACTGAGCAGAACTCTTCAGTTAATCTTCTAAACTATTCATCATCTGAGACGGCTGCTTGAAAAATCCCATCTATGACAGCACAGTACTCCCTCAGTACTTCTCTGGAGCGTCTGTTTAGATTTTGCTCTCATGTTTTTGGATCCATAATGTATTGACTCAGAGGTGACTGTGTTCCCACTGAACCATAGCTGAATAGACATGGTCCCGTGCTGGGATTTGGAGAGGCGAATGTATTGATTTTGTTGGTGGCATTTGAAAAAATGTTGTCAATGTACAACTCTGAGGTGTGTTTTCAAATGCCATGAACTGATTTGATTAGAATCCATTTCCTTTTATTGACTACATTTGTTTTCCTGGAAAAGCGCAGCAGGTCAGGCAGCATCCAAGGAGCAGGAGAATCGACATTTCGGGCATAAGCCCTTATTCAGGCTTATGCCCAAAACGTCGATTCTCCTGCTCCTTGGATGCTGCCTGACCTGCTGCACTTTTCTAGCAACACATTTTTCAGCTCTGATCTCCAGCATCTGCAGTCCTCACTTTCTCCTACATTTATTTTCTCCCAGTGTCTCCACTCTATAGGTCTCCAGCAGCTGACTTCTGTGCCAGACTCTCCTCATGCATCTGGGTGAATCTCCTTTTGGTTCTAAGTGGAGTGTGAGATTATAGATTTTTTTGTCTAGTCCATCTTTTCAGATGTGTTTTGACATATTTCTAGAGCTTGTGGGACTTAAACTCAGACCTTCTGGCCCAGAGTTAGGAATACTACCAATGTGTCAGAATAGCACTGTGTCTGAGTTTATATGGTTTAGTAATCTGTATGGTAGGGATGATTTGGAGGTGCTGGTGTTGGACTGGAGTGTACAAAGTTAAAAATCACACCATACCAGGTTATAGTCCAACAGGTTTATTTGGAAGCACTCGTTTTCGGAGCGGTGCTCCTTCAACAGATGGTACAACTACCTGATGAAGGAGCAGCTCTCCGAAAGCTAGTGCTTCCAAATAAACCTGTTAGCCTATAACCTGGTGTGGTGTGATTTTAACTTTGTATAGTAGGGATCAGTTCCTGCCCATTGCTGCTCATGGCTCCACCCCATACCAAGGGCCCAAAAAAGGTCCTTAAGCACCATCTGCTGGTTTAGTTGCAAAGTGGCACCAATCTTAAAAGACGTATGGAGATCTTAATTTTGTTGGGTGGGGTAGTGGTGGACCATGAGAGTTGACTGTAGTGTATGGAATTTTGCTTCAGATTTTTGACAAACCAAATCCTATCTCCATTGTCTCACAAGATCAAGTGGTTTGGCAGCCAAAAATAGTTTTATTTCCTTTCCTGTTCATACTCATCCAAAATATTATAAAACCAGCTGCAGATTATCACAAGACGCATTGCTAAAAATTATTAGTTTCATGCTGCTCCAGTCAAAGGATATATAATTACACATACATCCAAGTTTAATTTTTTTAATGCTTTATTTACACTTGATTTTTTTTTGATATTAATGTATTTAATTGCAGTACAGGTAGTTAACTCTGAGACTACAAAATTAGCATCTGGTCCAGTTAAAGTACGTGAAACTGACCAGTCAAGCCTTGCAATTCCTCTGCCTGTTCCATAGATACAACATAGAAAAGCTATTCAGATCTACACTACTTAAACATAAACAAAGGTATTTAAGAGCTCCCAAATATTAAATTTGACACTAATCTTAATTATCATAGAATCCTACGGTGTAGAAAGAGACCATATAACCTAGAGTCTGCACTGACCTTGCAAAGATCCACAGCCCCATTCTACCTCTGCATTTACCATGGCTAATCCACCTTGCCTGCACATCTTTGGACTGTAGGAGGAAACTGAGTACCTTGCAGAAATCTTTGCAGACACGGGGAGAACGTGCAATCTCCGCATGGACAGTCTCTCAAGGCTGTAATTGAACTGTGGTCCCTGGCACTGTGAGGCAACAATGCTAACCACTGTGCCAATGTGCTATCCACAGTAGCATTCCCTAAGAAATCATCAAAATGTATTATGTAGGTATCTCTTAGATATCAATAAAATGTTGCAGAACCTGATTTAGTTGCACACATTTACTTTCAATAAAACACACCACTGAAAACCATCAGACTCTGCAGCATCAATCAGATTATTGAATGCATTTGTGTAGTTTCCGTAGTTTCCTGTGTGTCTCTGCTACCTCTTTGGACAGCTGCAGGAACACTTCTCTCCAAAAAGTGATACCTTGCAAAAAAAAAGTTGTTTGGTGCAGACTGATCTACACTCCCATGAATATGCCACCAATCAGCCAAAAGATTTTCAAAATTGCATTTCTAGATGTGGGAAAGTCCAATCTAACCAAGCCACTCTTCAAAACCTGTAGCAACCTGCCTCATTTTAGCCTCGCAGTGTTGTCTGCAAGGGCTTTTTCCATACAACACTTTGTATGTGGCAAAACTAGTGGTTCCTTACCCTTTGCTTTGCCTCTCTAGTTAGTTTATTGTTAAATTTAAATGCAATCACAAAAACCTCATGACCATGAGTTTCTGCATCTAGTTCTGATTTAAAACTGTATTGCTGGTGTTATTGCAAGTACTTAATCTCTTTGAGCTATGGCCTCCACTTGCTCATTTCATGTCTAATGGAATCGCAACTAAGAGATCGCCCTCTTGCACTATCAGAGCATCTCTCTACTGTACATGATTGCTTTCTGGCACAACTATTGTCAGTTCCAGACCATCATCAGGTATTTCATTGCATTTTCTTACACTGCACACTTCCACTCAACTCTGCCAGTCCATGGACCTCACTTCTTAGTTATTGTCCTGAATGTCCGGCCATTAATAACCTTGCTAGTAACTTTTCCTGCAGACTTGACAATTGTTTCACATCACTTCATACACTAGACTTCCAGCTACCAACAACTGCTGGCAATTAGCCTTTGGATTCAATCGCTCTGTCCTGTGCATCATGACCACTCACATTACCACTATCCAGTCTTTGGTTTACTGTATCCAGTTCCACAAAACACATTATGATTTGAGGTATAGGGTGCCTCATTCAGACTCGAGGATGTTGTGATTAATTTTGACTAATCATGTGAAATAGTTCATAGAAGTCACAGAATCCCTACAATGTGGAACAGCCATTCAGCCCAACAAGTCCACACCAACTCTTCGAATGGCATCCCACCCACACTCACCCCCTACACTATCCCTGTAACCCTGTATTTCCCATGCCTAACCCACACATCCCTGGACACTCCAGGGCAATTTAACATGGCCAATCCACTAAACCTCCTGCACATCTATGGACTGTGGGAGGAAACCAGAGCAACTGGAGGACACTCATGCAGACACAGAGAGAATGGGCAAATTCTGCACAGTTGCCTGAGGCTGGAATTGAACTTGGGTCCCTGGGCAGCGGTTTGTTAGTCCTGGTTGTAAGTCCTGTCTTATTGTCACATCCCATTGCATTATCAGGACCTTTCTGATCATCATCTTTATAATACACCAAAATTCCTACATTCTAATTTGGGTGATTGTACGTAAAGCCCTCCCTCACACCTGTCCAGCAATATTAATTCTCCTGCCGACAATGTTGATCCCCTGCCCCAGTAATGTACACCTTCTCCTCCTCCTAACCAGGTAATGTTCACTTACTCCACCCCAGTCAATGCATATGCTCTATCCTCCCTTCTCCCATGCTCAGCACCTCTCTGCCATTAGACAGTACTCATCCCTTGGACAGTGCTCACTCCATCCTCACCATCACCTCAGGCTGTAGTCAAGGGCAGTACTTACCCTTTACATTCCCCACTGGACAGCTGACACCACTGTGACCACAGTTAGCATCCTTAACTAAAAGGGGTGTGAAATAAAACAAGTCTCTATAAAAGAGATAAGAATTCACATTTTCAAAATGTAACAAAACAAACTCGATTGCAAGCAAATAATTTTATAATTTTGATTGGTTTAGGTTAAATCCCTCCTTGTCCTGAATTTTACTGGTCTCATTGGGAGTGGGGGGTTCTGGGTGATGTTAAATATTGGAAAGTTGCATCAAGATGGCTCTCGCCTTCTGTCTCCTACTGGGGTAATCTCCCACTGGTAGAATCGAACGTTCACTCCGAGAAGGCAGGCAACCAATTATTAAAGAGCTAACTAAGGTCTATTCAAGGGGAGCTGTTGCATTTTGCCAGCAGAGCAGTGGCCCCTGGACTTGGGGAGAATAACCAGCTTCAGACCTCAATGTGGGTGCCCCCGAGGACAGTGGAGGTAGAAGCTTAATGACCCAGAGAAGGGCGATGGGCACCGACGGCAGCTCACTGACAATTCCTGCCACCTTTCAACCCTCAGCCCCATGCATTCTGTGAATTTGTTGTTGTGTTAAAATGTTCCTGCTGGAAACACTAGCCCACCTCTCTCCCACAGGCAGTGCCGCTGGCTTTGTGATTGACTCACCAGCAGCAGAATCCTGCCCAGACACTGTCCTTCTTTGAAGGGTGGGCCATTAGGCTACCTCGGGCCAAATTACCCAGCCATCCAACTGTTGGCAAGAACAGGCTCAGGACACAGTTTCTATCGTGATGCTAGGATCCTGTATAACATTTAGGCTATCTGTTTTGATAAGTAGCCCTTTGGTTAAAAAAATTCAATCTTGAGAGAGGCTAGTAATGTTATTTTAACTAAAAACTGGACTGAGTAATGCCGTGGGCTGTGAACATACCAACACATTAATATACTCATCTTTGTTTGCTAATTTAATCAAACAACAAGTAGATTAATGTAATAGATGGGGAATGACATACAGATGTGGAAACATAATTAAAAATGAATATTGCAGTTTTTTTTCACAACTTTAGGGTCCTCAATAAAATAGCTTTGAATAATAAATGGAAAATAACTTGAGTTATATTACTGAAAACAATTCTAAAATAAGGCGGCAACTGGTCTAGGGCAGTTGCGTTAAACAAGCTGTGAATCAATGCTGATTTTGGCTTCAACAAAAATGGAAAATTAGATGCGTGGTGTAAAGCAGGTTGGTGATTCATGATCGGTGAGGGTCAACTTGACCCCATTAAATTAGTTTCTGATTGCAAGCTTCATCTTGTACATTTTTTAAGCAGTTGCTAAAATGATCACATTCAGATTGAAACACAAAGACTCCAAAGATAAAATGGACCTCTATAAATTCAAATTGGAAATCTATTCTATCATTTTGGCAGCCTCCTGTGTCAGGTTTCACAGCCACAGACCGTTATAGCCCAATGTATATGGGCAAAGGGATCAATGGTATGGACCAGGCATCTCAGCAGCTGCTCATCTTCAGAACAAGAGAACTATTACATTTTCTCTGTTGGATAAACTTGAACAATGGTGTTTTGGCAAAGGGAGTGAACGTTTACGAAGGTCACAGAATAATTGCCAGCATCCAAGAATTCAATCTCCAATATCTTCAACAAGAGCTCCAAATTCCCATGTAATGTAATTGTGATTTGACTAACTATGAAGTAGTGTTCCCATGTGTAAACATGTGGAACTGTGAAATTTGCTGCCACGGAACATTGGTGAAAATAAAATGTTAAAAACAGAATTTGGAAATGAATCTGTGACTATCAGTCAGTGGCTATGACCTGTGACTAATATGTAGACAAAGCATCATCTATTAAGGAAACTACCTGCTATGCAACAAGTAAATATTTTGATGTAATTGAACACCATCACCACTGGATGGAGACAGATAATAACATTGTATCAATTAGACCAGCACCTGACAATTATCATATATATTAGTTAATTAAGCATACAATATTTAGCCTATAACACACAACAAAGTTTAATGTACCACACTTATGTGAATGTTTTATGATGTGTCGTTTGATGCTTTAAGTTAATTAGTTTATTTTCACTGGATTTTCTATTACGTATTCTCTGTTATGGATTTTTTCCCAGTTGGGTTTTCAGTTGCAACATTCATTGGTGCAGCAAAGAAAATCAGATAAACATGTTAATCTTGCAATTTCTTTACACAACCAAACACAGGCAACATAAGAAATCTGCATGTAGAATACTACAAAAGTCTTTTCTCCATGCCCTTCCTCTTTCTCCTATTACTGTGTTGTGAGTCATCATTGCAAGAAATGCAGTTGGCAACTTCCTCAGCCTTTTCCATTCTGTGACCAGTTGCTGGTGGATATGTTATTGAGGGTCAACTAATGTTTTTTGTGGGAAAGCATTATGTCCCGCAAATCCATTGAAACCTCATTGTGTGGGTAATCTCTGGCACAGTCCACTCATATCATTTTGAATTAGCTGTAATTTGTCAAGCTTCTAATGGATTTTGAAACTAATCTTGTGTCTGTTAAATGGGATTGCTAGCCATGTCACAAAGGATAGTAGGAGGTGGTGTGCAGAGGTCATCACTAAATGCAATGTGACGAATCTCTGTATCAATATTCATGAGCTAAGTCAGAAAATACTGTGCAAAAATACCTGACTTGCTTTTTGAGATAGAAATTTCTGTTCTGTTCCTTTTTGTCATTCATACACTTTCCATTCCTAAAAATAGCCATGAGAATAGAATGAAGCTTGAACTCTGAAGAATGTACTATGGAATCATTCTCGTTGTTCACCAGATGCAGATGAAGTTGTGCTGATAAAGAAAGTAAGGACCAAAGGGCGACAGCAATGATTCCTTAGACACTGACTTACATCAACTCTCTTCTCCAAAGAATTCCACTTTAAAATCTTTATTACCACATTTAAATCCTTAAAGTGCCCCTCTCTATCTCTGTAACTTCCTCTAACTCCACAACCCTCTGAGATATGTGTTCTTCCAACAGTGCCCTTTTGCCCCTTCCCAATGTTCTTCACCCACTATCGGTAGCTGTGAACCTGCTGCCCAGGTCCGAATCTCTGCAATTCTCTCCCTACATATTGCAAAGTCTCACAATGTTGACAAGATCCAATGCATTTCATGGAAGCTTTGAGCATCTATCTAAACCATCCATACAGATTTCAGTAGCTTTCCATGACTGTTGCACTCCAGACACCTTGTATGGAATGTGCAGCCTGTGACAAACATTTGGCCCTATTCGTAGACCATGAAAGTATTTGAGAATAGTATGTGCCCAAAGGTTTTTCTGTCCTGTAAGTAAGCAATCACACACTACAGAGTCAGAGTTACATTCCAGCAGAGGAGACAGACTATTTGCCTCAATTGCTATTATAAAGTCTTGTTTTATATCAAAAATGGTTACTTTTTAAAACTGAGCTGGAACCAGTCGTTAAAATATTTAACAATAGCATTTCAGTTCCTTAACAATAGCATTTCAGTTCCTTAACACAGCAGGTAAGATGGTTGAACATTACCATTGCCGTACTTTAAAAATTCCAAAGCCATTAGAATGTAGGCAGCCTACCTAGAAGCTGACTAGAGACAATCACTTTGGTGAATGATCCATCTCCTGAAGCAGTCAAAAGAATTAAAACAATGTATATTTTCACCAGTGTGTAGAACAAACCATTAGACACAGTCACTTTCGACTGTAGGGCCTGACTGACAAAAGGAACATCTCGAGGCATAAGTTAATCAGGTCTAAACAATGGGGGCTGGAATTCATCACTATGACCATGTTAGGGAGCCCCTCCTTTGGGAAGAGGAGACTATGTAATGAGCTAACTAATGTTCATTATATTATAAGAATCTGTTTTTCTCGAGGTCAGAGAGAGCAGAAGAGGAAAGACCCCAAGTTGTCCTCCCCCTCCTCTCTCTCTGTCTCTCTCCTCTTTGGCTCCAACCATCCTGCAAGTTTGAGGCTGTCTTCTGTGTCATGAGCTACCCACCACAGGCAGCAGCTAAAGCAAACTAACCTAGCAGCTGCTTACTCCATGAGACAAAGTCAAAATTGTCTTTAAATCATCCAAAAGCAGAATTCAGAAAGGACATCAAGCTGATGCATTTGATGATTTCGGTTGCAACCTACTGGATCTGAAGAAGATAAATCAAGTACTGCTACTCACTCAAGTGGATGTCAAATATTTCTCTGCACAATTTCAAACAGGACTGAGGGCACTCGCTCTAGCAATCTGTTTAATATTTAACCCTCAGCCAATACTATTGTCGCTTTCTAACTTTTTCAACAGTACGAAAATGTATCAATTTTTCATCTCTCTTCAGTTCTGACAAATATTCAAACTTGATGTGAAATATTAACAGTTTCTGGAGCTACAGACATACGGAGTTTCTCCAGCACTGGTTTTAATGCAAATCTCCAGTGTCTACTATATTTCTCCAGTGTCCAGTATTCCTCTTTCATTTCAACTGATTGGCTGGTTGTGTGTGGGGAGCATAATGTCTTCTCTTTCTTGATGTTGCTCAGGATAGTTAACACGCTGCACGATTTATCCATTTTGTGTTTGAATACTCCTGCTGCTACCAAAAGGTGAAACTTTTTTTTTCAGAATTAATCACTTTGATGACTACTGTGGAAGAAATATCCAATATTCCATCCTCCTACCCCAACCCCAACCCCTACCAAACTTGGAGGTGCCCATTCTGAAGAAGTAAATTGGGCGGTCTCTCTTTGCAGCATGTTTTGAAATGTTATTGGTCTCCAAGGACTATTTTAATGGTCATAATCGAGTATTTTTTCATTGGCTGTGAAGTGCTTTAGGATGACCATGAAATCACGAAAGGTGCTGTACAAATGGAACATCTTTCCTCTTTTCTAGTACAGGATGCTAAAAACAAGCATACAATTATGGCGATGTACAGCATTGCCCTTCGGTCCAGCTCATTCAAATCGACCAGATATCCCAAAGTAATCTAGTGCCATTCATCAACATTTGGCCCATATTCTTCTACACCCTTCCTGTTCGTGTACTTATCCCATTGGACGATACCTTGGTAGCATATTCAACTGGGACTCCAATTTTTTTGTGCTTTGCCTATTTTCATGCAAATTCCCAACTAAATGAATTGAAATCCTAAGTCTTGCAATTGCTTAGTGGTGTGAACGGAGGTCATTCACTTTCCAAAGGGGTGATGATGGTGGTTAGGGGAGGCGGGGTTAGTGGAAGAGGGGAAATTATTTGCTAACACATCCTGGGAGGTTTTCATCTGCTCCGAACAGATGGTGATAGAGTCAATACAAAGCAAGGAGGAATCAATCAATCAATCAGTCAGTCAGTCTCCCTGGGTTACCTTCTGGTCTCAATGGACCTGGACAGATCAGAACATGAAAGGCAAGGAAAGAAAATCTTACATATTAAAATGAATGAAACAAATCAAAATAAGCTTAACAATTTTGCAGCACCCTGTGTGGCTCACTTTACTGGAATGTTCTAATGTAGGTGAATCCTAATCAAATCTTGACTAAGTCCAAATGGGCAGCCTCAAACAACAAACTGGTTTTGTTTCTGGCTTATGCAAATCTAATTTAGAATAGCTTTTGTCCCTTGAGTGCTTCCAACTTGTTGCATATAACAGGGTTTTATGTTAATTGTTAAGGTTTTTACATGGGAAGCCACACTACTATAGTCCTAATCAGTGAACAAGCCACAAATGTAGAAAAGGAAATTCTTATGTCACCATCAGAAAGTTGAAAACACTCTTCACAATAAAGTCATAGCCCAGATGACCATGGTCAGAAAATAAATTGTTGAATTAAGACCACAAAATCATTGCAGATGTGTTTCAGTGTGTCTTCAGAAGGGCAGCTGAATGTGTGCCAATCCACAATGAAACATGTCTCTTTGGAGGTATCTGCATGCATTTCCTCACTGACTCGGTGGCTGAAACCCACTGGAACCCCAATTTGAATGGGAGCATCCAGACATTTTTCTCTCAGTGTCAAATTGCACAGCACCATCTGCGTGGCACAGATCTCTTTCATTGAAATGTGCAAAATAACTCTCATCCTAAAGACATGTTAACTGTTGCTGGCATTGTAAGACTACAATTTTATTTCAAATATTGCTAAAGTGCTGAATGCATCAACATGAATAAGATCATTGGATTAATATTATTTTGCATCATGTAATCCTTTCTCTATATGATTTTCTTGGGTTGTTCAACACAAATTAGCCGCAGAAATGCAAAGACATTTTGCATTGTCTATTTTTGTACTCCTCAGGGCATAGCAAAGGTTTATAAAATGGCTACAACTGTATTCTAAATAATAGGACTTAGAGTTTGCCGAGCGCACAAAAAGACCCACCAACATCTGGCCTGAAGTGCTAAGCACCAAGTCCAAAAGTCCGAAGGCAACAGTATCCACGCTACTTGAGAGAAATGGCCGGCCTGTTAATTACTTCAAAGAACATTTCAGTTGTTGCCAGCATTCTCACTGAGCCTAGAACACACAACTCTGAATTTGCAATCGGAGATTCCACACTGTGGGGAACAAAGAGTTGCTGCTAGTATTCCAGACCAATTGTTTAGGAATGATTTTAAAAATATTATTTCAGGTTGTCTCTCTATTCCAATAATCTAAATCACAGACATCTTTTCCAATTATTTGCTTGTATCCTTCAGCACACATTTCTCCTCCCTCTGGTAAGAGTTCTCTCCCAAGGCGATTACCACAGTAATTTCAAACTCTCCAGTTCGGTCTTTGGTCTTTTGTTCACCATAATGCTAGTCACCTCAATCTAAATCTATGATGATCTTTCCCCAAGAAAAAGCTTCACACCACAACCTATGTGGTTGTTACCCCCACAGTACTGTCTCCATCTCCATTCCAAAGGCTTGAAAATATACGGCACATAACTGGTTAAAATATTTATCTCAGATCTGGTTGGACTGCTACGTGCACAGCTACAAAAATAAAACATTAGGAGTATGAGAAGGCCATTTAGCTTCTCAAGCCTGCTCCAGCTTTTGATAAGATCATGGCTGATTGTGGCCTCTGCTCCATTTCCTGCCTACCCTCTGGCTCCTTGGTCAATCAGCAACCTAACTCAGCCTTAAAAATATTCAACGGCCATACTTCCATTGCTCTTAGTGGAAAGAGAAAGAGAGAGAGAGAGAGGGAGGGAGGGGGGAGAGACAGAACAAGAGAGAGAGATAAACAGGTCCTCTGTTAAAACACTACCTAAAGATTCTCTTGCACATTATCAATGCAGACTGATCAATAGAGTTCTGACAGAGTTGTGTACAGTTGAAGATAGCTCTTTTTTATGATGCAAAGTTAAATTCAGGCTTAATTGCCATTGTACTTTTTCATGGAGCAGGGAATTCTGTGACCTGACCAACAATAATTCTTCATCTGAATAATGGAAGCTTATTAAGTGGACAACCAACTAACTTCTGTTTTGTTGAATCTTGCTGTGCTTCAGTCCATTTTTCTCCAAGTGCCTACGTTTAACTGTGAAGCACTCAGAAGCGTGCTGAGGTCACGAATGGCACTATACAAATGCAAAGGCAATTGTTGGTGGTTTGACAATCTCTGTCAATTTTCAAGCCAGCTCTTTAAAACAAAACTCTTCTAGAAAGTACCTTCTTTCCCATAGCCCCATTTTGAATGTAAATGTTTTTAAAAATTTATTCACAGGACAAGTTCATTACTGGCTAGGCCAGCACTTATTGCTAAACCCGAATTGCCCAGAGGGCAATTAACAGTCACATTGCCATGGGTTTGGAGTCACATGCAGGTCAGACCAGGAGAGGATGGCAGTTCCCTCCACTAAAGGACATTAGTGAATTACTTGAGATTTTCTAGCAATTGACAATGGATTCATGGTCATCATTAGACTCACAATTCAAGAGTTTTATTGAATTCAAATTTCAGCATCCAGTATAGTGGAACTCAAACCTGGGTTCTCAGAACATTACCTAGGACTCTGGATTAACAGTCCAGTGATAATACCACTAAACTGTCGCCTCCCGAAATCCACAGTCATTTATAAAATACCGATACATTCACAATACCTGATGGTTAATTCATGTGCACAAAACACTATCAGTCTTCTGAACTGAGTGAAGATATTTCAGATTGTAATGGTGAAGACTAGAATTTAACACTGGCATTAACCTTCTACATGACACTGGAACATATCACAACAACTTACAACTATAACTATGTCAAAACATTTGTTGAGTATACATGGCTAACTGTATCATGGAATGCATGCAATAATGTGTCTATATGGCAGTGCACTTTCAGAATGTCTACCGTTGGAAAATCAAGTCAGAGTCCTGCAGCTACAGCCAGGGCTTGGTGCCTTTAAGGTGACGCATGTGACAGACTTAATATTAGCAGGGAGAAAATGGGACATAAAAGCAAAACGAAATACTCGAAACAGTCAGCAGTTCTGGTAGCATCTGTTACTGTTAAAGTTTCAGGTCCGTGACTATCTAGGACTGAGTTCTGATTGAAGGTCACCAACCCAGACATTTGCCCAGATATTCCAATGGCTAGATCAATTTTGGAACAGGACAGACTACAGGTGTCCTTTGGGGCCCAGTGGTATTCCAGATGCAGCGGATTCCGTGGGAACTGCCCAGGAAGTTGAGTATTCCAATGGTCAATTCCCTGTATCTGTAGCCCTCCAAGAAAACCGTCAACGTTGGAGAATTTGAAGCGAACCACTTCTGTTAAATGAATAGCTTTGAAGAAAAGGTTAGATTATTAAAACCATGTTCTAACTTCTGGCTACTGATACACTGATATAACTACTGATACACAATTCACAACACTCATGGCCAACCACACATTCCCTGACCCCCAGAACCCCTGTCAACTCCCCACCCCTAGACCAGACACCCCCCCCCCCACCCCACCTACCAGGATTCCATTGGGATCTGACACCCTCACCCATCACCTTCTGCTGCCAGCCTGAAGTTCCAGAACCAGACACCCACATGACATTGGCAAACCTTTCCTCCCACCAGCCCTGACTTCTCAGCCCCTCCCAGTTGACTTTGAAAACCATCCTGGAGCCCCATGTCCACTACCCCATGCCACTCTATACCTGGTATTCTACCCACTTGCCAACCTACCTACTTGGCACCCTAACTGCACCCTAATCTTTCACTTACCCTAAATTTCTTTTAATCTTTCACAGGATCTCGATGTCTCTGGCCAAGCTCTACTTTATTGCCCATCCCTAATTGCCCACAGGGCAGTTGAGAGTCAACCACATTGCTGTGCATCTGGAATCATATGTAGGCCAGGATGGCAAATTTCCTTCCCTAGAGGACATCAGTGAACCAGATTGGTTATTCTGACAATCTGCAATGGTTTCATGGTCATCATTAGACTCTTAATCAAGATTTTTAAAAATTGAATTCAAATTCCACTCATCTGCCGTGGTGGGATTTGAACCTGGGTCCCCAGAACATTACCTGGTCTCTGGATTAACAGTCCAACGATAATACCACTAGGCCATCACTACCCAAAATATTTACATGAAGTGGGATAGGAAGACGTCTCTGTTGATTTCAGCTAAACTCTGCATTTCTCAAGGAATTAGGATTGCAATTTCCAACTGGAAATGTGTAACTCAGTGCTTAAAAGCAAATGAAGTTGGAGAGACAATCCAATTGTGGATTGTGACTCTTCAGAATATTCTGGTTGCTAGTTCTGTTCCCCACTCCACAAATGCTGACTGATCTATTGAGCATATCTACCATACTTTATTCCCATTTTGGATTTCTGGCATCCTCAGTATTTTGCTTCTGCACTAGAAAACTGGGGGTACAGAGTGATGATCTACAAAGAGCCACCTTATACAAAGGCCGTCTGAAATATAAACAATCTTAGGATTGCCTTGGATGTGAAGATTTATGGTTCTATTTGCTGTAATATTTTCTCCAGAATCATAATACTTCTCTTTTTTTTAGTGCTATATATCCCAAACCAACAGAAACAACTGTTTATTCTGTGGAATAGTGTAACATTTCTGCCTCTTTGCCAGTACAGAACAGAAGTAGGGAGCAAAGGATGTTTATAAGAGAATTAAACATACAATCTTCACTTACACGAAGGCACCAATGCCTGGTTCTTCAGATACTTATGATTGCATAAGACTTAAAGATTTTACTGATGAAGACAGGAAACTTGCTAAGAGTGTCAGTTGTCACAAAGTTATCTCTTTGAAAGATTTCCATTTGACAAATCTCATGTCATAGTCATCCAGCAATAGGTTTATTGTTTTGATTTTAATACTAAGGTGATCAAATGTAAATTTCTTAGATTTCTATGCAACTGGGGAGTATCAAATTAGCAAGGCTACCAAGAAAAAAATAGGAAGTCATTGAACTGAGTGTATGTGTTGCTCTGGCATGGGGAACTGGCATGGACTTAATGGGTCGAAAGAACTCTCATTATGCCAAAATCACACCATGACCTGTCTGTCATGTTACAAGGCAGTAAGGCCTGAATGTGCCTTGCATCATGTAGTAACAATAAAGTTTGTTAGTGAACAGTGGCAAAACCAAAGCACAGAAATAACTCAAGTCCACAAATGCTTTTGCTGGATCACAATCAGAAGTACAAAAATATGGCTGCTTCAAACACAAATGGATTTGTTAAATGAATGAATGAATACATTTATTTAAATAAATGTGTGAGCAATAGACACACACACATGACCTTGAACAGCAGGTCTTCTTTTCATTCTGTTTTTTAGAGTGCTTAACATCCATGTGAAAGCATTCCTGAGTTGTCAGTCTGTTTTTCATTGATGTTGCAGAATCCCATAAGAGCAAAGATCAGTGAAAGTGATAGCAGTACTTACAGGCCACATGTAGAAGCATCTGGCAACATCATTCACATTAGACAGACAACATTCTGAGATCTATCAAAACCCAGCATCAATTCAATAAAGTCTACAATCAGTCACCAAATTGTACAAGTAAATGGAAAAGGCTGCTAAATAATTTACACTTTGCGGCTGGATCCAATCTGTTTGACAATTAAACTGATACATTCATACAGAAGAGACAAAAAAGGAAGCAACTAGTCTGGAACAATTATTCTCAGTGGAAAAATGCATAGGGAGGTCAACATCAAACTTTTCAGTGTGCAATCTTGTTACATTGATCTGCCTATCCTAAAAAAAACTCAATTACAACAAATCCCACTCCACGTTACAATAACTTCCCTATTGTAATAAAGGGTTGACCTCATGTACCTCTAGGTATTTTCCAATCAACCTGTTCAGACACGTTATGACAGACTTCTGAAGCAGGTAGGCCTTTAAATCCAAGGTTTCTGGCCCAGAGGTAGGGACACTATTTTGTTACATCTTCTGAATAATTTAGTTCCTCTCTTTCTGAACATTTGAAACAAAAACGTCTAAACCTAACTGAGTCCTTTGTCAGGTCAGGTATCCTTTTGGAGAGGTCATACCCCTTGGGGAGTGTTATAACTAGGCATGAATGTGTATAAAAAATGGAAAAAGTTTGTCAATATATCAGATCATTCAAATCTACTGCAGTTTAAATAAAAAACAATAACAAAACTGTAGTCAAAAAGAAATCTGTGCTTTGAACAGCTATACCTCTTTGTTGACATAAAGGCCGAGGATGACAATTATTATTTTTTTAGATTAGATTAGATTACTTACAGTGTGGAAACAGGCCCTTCGGCCCAACAAGTCCACACCGACCCGCCGAAGTGTAACCCACCCAGACCCATTCTCCTACATTTACCCCTTCATCTAACACTACGAGCAATTTAGCATGGCCAATTCACGTAACCTGCACATTTTTGGATTGTGGGAGGAAACCACAGCACCCGGAGGAAACTCACGCAGACACTGGGAGAATGTGCAAACTCCACACAGAGAGTTGCCTGAGGCGGGAATTGAACCCGGGTCTCAGGCGCTGTGAGGCAGCAGTGCTAACCACTGTGCCACCATGCCGCCCGTGCAGCTAATCAGTGCAGTTCTACAATCATTGTCATAGTGGAGGATTTTAAAATTCAGTTTGATTGACAGCTCTGCGAGGATATAAAGGGATCAACTGTGTTTCATGTGGGGCTATTAATATAAATATTTGTTTGTATATTAAGTATTTGAAGGAATTGAAATACATCAAATAAGCTTTCATCGATAACAGCTTTTAAAACATATATAATTATGTCCTAGAATCATACCATAGAATCCCTACAGTGTGGAAACAGGCCATTTGGCCCAACAAGTCCACACTGACCCTTCGAACAGTATCCTACCCAAACCTATTCCCCTCCCCTATTACTGTACATCTCCCCTGACAAATGTACCTAACCAACACTATGTCTGGAATAGTTGCTCAGAAATTTATTTTCTTCAATCTTAGGCTCTTCTTAAATCCCTTGGTGTATTCTGGATGACTTGGTGGAATATATTAAGGGCAAAGGGTTGTGTATAGGTGCCACAGTCTAGAATAAATGGATACTAGTTGGCATAAGGACCATTAAGGGCATTGAGTTAAATTAAGGTCACATGGGTTGACAAGGAGGGTACAAATGACCATTCGGGGTGGGTTATTGCCATAGAGATTGTCAGGGGCCTTGAAAGGTGCCCCAGTGGGTGTTGGTTGGCACAGAGAATTGAGGAGCTGTGGAGCATGGTTGGTGGACCATCAATAGGCATGTGTAAGACATGAAGAATGATAGGTGAGGAGATGGGAGAGGTGAGAGCTAGAAGGCCTTACTGTTTTATTTACAACTGGAATTAATTCTGAAGTAATGAGAAGTTCTTTTAAACAAGCAGTCTCTGCTCTCAATGGGACATTGGTTAGGCCACTGTTGGAATATTGCATGCAATTCTGGTCTCCTTCCTATCGGAAAGATGTTGTGAAACTTGAAAGGGTTCAGAAAAGATTTACAAGGATATTGCTAGGGATTGAGGAGTTGAGCTATAGGGGGAGGTTGAACAGGCTGGGGCTGTTTTCCCTGGAGCATTGGAGGCTGAGGGGTGACCTTACAGAAGTTTATAAAATCATGAAGGGCATGGATATGATAAATAGACAAATTATTTTCCCTGTTGTGGGGGAGTCCAGAACTAGAGGGCATTGGTTTAGGGTGAGAGGGGAAAGATATAAAAGAGACCTAAGGGGCAACTTTTTCAGGCAGAGGGTGGTACGTGTGTGGAATGAGCTGCCAGAGGAAGTGGTGGAGGCTGGTACAATTGCAATATTTAAAAGGCATTTGGATGGGTATATGAATCGGAAAGGTTTGGAGGGATATGGGCCGGGTGCTGGCAGGTGGGACTAGATTGGATTGGGCTATCTGGTCGGCATGGACGGGTTGGACTGAAGAGTCTGTTTCCCTGCTGTACATCTCTATGACTCTATGGCTGATGCCACCACACTGTTTCCTGGCCCCACTTCACTTGCAAATCTCCGAATGCTGGGATCCCCCAGCACCAAAGATCCAGCCTCTTGGGGAAGTTTCTCTTGAATCAGGTTTGAAGTGTTTGTAAGTTATCTGGCTTGAGCACCAAGCTGAGTGAAAAACAATCCCTAGTGTAAGTTATTTATTTAAGTGCTCCAAGGTTATAATTTAGGTATGCCAGACATTAAATAATTAGTGTTTTTAAATCTAGGCGCAATTATATTTCAGTCTACCATATTTTCAAGATGCAATATAATTGATGTGTAAGATTATTGAGCTTCATAAGGTACTAATTGATGTCCCAGCATGTTGACTATAGACAAGCAAGATGACTACCTCCCAAAACAATCTCTCATCGACTCTCATTCATTCTAATTTCAAAAGCCTTTGACTCTCATTCATTCGAGATGTCACTTTTTATTCTGCATGAGTTTTATATTCTGTTCTCTAAGGGGAGGAAGTAATTGTGTGACAAGTCACCTCTTCCCGATATTACTGTCAGACCATGGCTGTGAGGGCTTGGAAACCTCTCTTACCTGATATGCATAAATTAGGAATTGCTTGGGTACTATGATGTGAATTAGCCTTGAGGTAGACTCCAAGGTATGCAGGATGGAACAGAGAATTGAACTGATATCAGTCCTCAGGAAGAAATCTGTAGGAACTAGGAATAGAACACTGGGAGGCAAGATCAGGGTCACAGAAGCTGAAGCAAGGCCCTGTATGTAGTCACTAGATGGAGCATATAGATGAGTACAGTGTAGCTTTGTGACACACTGGATACTGTCCCTATCTCTGGGCCAGAAACTCCTGGTTCATGTCCCAGCTCAGCAATTGATGGCTATAGCAGACGAGTCATAATGTATTCAGCAGGTTCATCATCAATCTGTTCATTCATTCAATGCACTTATGCAGGTGATTAGAGTGGGGAAACCTGGAAACTGCAATGCAACATTAGAAAATTCCATGGGCAAGTCCTTACAATGGGGACTATTGCACATATAAAGGGCTGGGTGACAAATTGCATAAGTTACCAATTTAATATTGTACCATTGAGAAGGCCTGGTATGGAAGCGTCAGTGACGCTTAATTGAAGTTCTGGATCATTGCCTAATTGAGGAGATCATGGTCTCTTTTCTGTAGTTCAACTGTCTAAGTAACACTCAGGGGTGACATGGTGGCTCAGTGGTTAGCACTGCTGCCTCACAGCGCCAGGTACCGCGGTTCAAATCCAGCCTCAGGCGACTGTCTGTGTGGAGTTTGCACATTCTCCGTGTCTGTGCGGGTTTCCTCTGGATGGTCTGGTTTCCTCCCACAATCCAAAGATGTGCATGTTAGGGTGAATTGGCCATGCTAAATTGCCCATAGTGTTCATGGATGTGTAGTCAGGGGGAAATGTAGGGGAATGAGTCTGTTTGGTTACTTTGAGCGTCAGTGTGGACTTGTTGGGCCGAAGTGCTTGTTTCCATACTGTAGTGATTCAATTTAACTTTGATATGATATTTGTGCAGATGCAAGATTTATTGTTAGACAATATACCAATACTGTTGCTGAAACCATGGCATATGGTACTTTCCCTAGGAGTATGGACTTCAAAAGGAATGCCAAAATATGTGATCCAGCTTTGAAGATTAGCTTCCGAATTTAAATCAGCTTCCTCCTTCAGTGATGTAACTTTTTATTATCCTTTCATTAATATTTAAATTATAGGCCTTTTTACTGTAAAAATTCTAATCCTGATACCGAGCAGATTTGGAATTGCCTATAATATGACAGCTGATTTTAGCTTCATAACTTTTACAACCCACTGGGTAATAAAACTAACCTTTATTTGTCTGCTTACTGAAGGTGTTGTTCCACACATGCTTAGTTTTAGCAGTGAATCATACTAAATATTTCATATTCTAGCACTCTGCAAATTAAAACATATTTTTGTCCCCCCTTCCTTATGCTTCTCATCTCAATGGTGTTGTCTTGTTACCAATTCACCAATTGTAGAAATAATTTCTCACTGTTTGGTCTCAACTCATCCATAATTTTCAACGTGTCTCTTAGACTTTTATACTCCAATGAAAGTTGACTTCATTTCTTTGATTCCCATTGTAATTCAGCATCTAAATCCAAGTATCATCCTATGGAGTAGTACACTTTCCAGGAATCTACCAAACTTTCTATAATGTTGAGCAGGGCTGAAGGGAAGATTTCTTTTGTACATAATTGAAGCAAAATTGTGAAACTTCACTACAACAGCTTAAGTTTGAACAGACAGTGCATGAGATGCCTAAACCAGTATGCAAATCTCCAAATGTGTCCTAACTTGCGTCCACAGACTAATACATCACTTCACATGGTAAAAGAGTAAACAATCACACACTCAAAGGAATAGCTACAATGCCCAAGTTCAACACCATGATCAAAATTACACAAACTACAGCTAAACCTGGAGTTAAAAAGGTCTAAGAAAGCGTGGACGCTGGGAATTTGTTTCTGTCAGATGGGGATACTAGGACCTGTGGGCACAGCCGTAGATTTAGAGGGGATCAATTTAAAACGGAAACGAGGAGACATTCCTTCAGCCAGAATTCATTGCCACGGAGCGCAATGGAGGCCGGGACGTTAAATGTCTTCAGGGCAGAGATTGATAAATTCTTAATCTCACGAGGAATTAAGGGATACAAGGAGAGTATGGGTAAGTGGCGTTGAAATGCCCATCAGCCATTATTGAATGGCAGAGTGGACTGGATGGGCCAAATGGCCTTACTTCCACTCCTATGTCTTATGGTCTAAAAATACTGCAATCTAATCTCATCAGGATCAATAAGGTTTTCTTCTCTCCCCTGTCAATAGTATCCAGAAGGAATTTACCGAATTGTGCTTGGCCTTACCCCTTGACAAGAATTATACTTATAAAATGTATGATAGCTTTGAACAATAGAGATGTATGATTATATTACAAACTGATTGATTTGTCTTTAACTTACAGTTACAAAAAAATCTGTTTACATACCAGACAGTTAAGGTATTTCAAAACTTGTTCCTGAGCCTGTATAGAATTTCAGATTTCAGCTTTGTTGTCTTGATCCATATTTAGACACAGTTTGCCTGTATAAAATAGTTTAGACAGTTTCTCCCTTAGGTGTAATGCTGAAGCATTTTCTTGGCTGTGTAATAAGAATGCTCAGCAGATGTGGGTTATGACCTTGAATCAAATATGTACAGTTGTGTGATTAGTTTATTTTGGTTTAGCCTCTTTCAGCAGATTATAATGTTTTACATTCCTTCAGCCATTCCTTTTTATCCAATTTCTAAACTCACAGTATGCGCTAACCCTTTGAAATATTGCATTTCCTCTGAGTGCTGATGTAAAGTGACATTTTACATTGGAAAAGCAATGACGTTTCCCATTTTGAAAATATTGGAGGTAATTTTTATCTTTTTGATTGATTTTTCAAAAACATTATGCATTGTTTGTTCCAATATGATTATTGTCTGGTAAAACTCATTTGAGCTTCAAACACCGACGCCATGAAGGTATGGTTTTATACTTTTTGAACTTTTCATTGCTTTACCCTGAGAGAGGAAGGAAAGGCATGTTGCTCTGCATGAGAAGATATTTGGAAAAGGCACTGTCACATTGAATCAAACTGTTTACAAAGAGCCCTTGAATTCTTTAATGGTCTTGAAGAGTTGCTAAAGAAATCGCCCACTGGCTGTGCATCTATTCACTTAAAATATTGCCTGCAGTAATTAAACCACACTCCTGATTCAGCTGCAGCAATTTAACATTTTGCAATAATCTTTAAATATCCTCTTTGTTTTCCCACCTCTTGCTTCTCTACTTCAGGTGGCTAAGTTAACAATCCAAGCCATGTATTTTGATTGAATAGATTCTGGCAGATTTAGGATGGATTGTCATTTTGAAGGATGGTATGGCACTTTTCCATTAAAGGTTTCTGCCTGCAGGGTAAAGCACTTGGCAATTTTTTCATTTTCTTTAAGGGAAAAGAAACCAACTATGATGATGAATCTTGATACAGTTTTTTTTATCCCATTTCATGTTGGTAAGCAACCAATAAAAACTTTCCAAATGTATCCCTTTTGTTCACCTCTTTTGATTTCCTCATGTGGCTTAGTGTCAAATTTTGTTTCATTAGGTTCCTGTGAAGTGCGAGATGATGTCCTATTATGTTAAAGGCACTCTATAAATGTTGTTGATCACATCCTCACTGGCACATAATAATTTTCAACAAGATTTCAAGAATGTCAACTTACTGACTTTAATAAAAGAGACACTGACCAAAATTTCGGTTGAGTTTGGATTTGCACTTTGATGTGTAAGAGGAAATTTGTAATTCCTCGGCATTCTCAAAGGTGCATCATTTTTATTGGACTTTTTTGTGGGTTGGAAATACTTAGTGTGCAAAACAATCAATCATTCTCCAATGAAGGCAGGTTCCTTGCTTTAAATGTGGGTGAAAATTGGATTTTCATTTTCATTACTATTTTCATCTGGTGGTACAAGGTTTTGAAAGCCTGCTGAGGGGTCTGGAACATTCTGACAGGCAAGCCTAAAGTATACTTTCTAATGTCACTGATAGGCTTTTTTGTAACTTAGATGTATTCTTAATACATGAAAATTTTGTTAGACCCATAATTTCAGATTTTTTTTTAATAGAACACAAATTCCAACTTCTGCTGTGGCAGGATTTGAATCAGAGTCCACAGAACATTAGCTGAGTTTCTGGATTAATAGTCCAGCAATAATACCACTAGGCCATTACCTTCGCTAATTGACATGCTCATACAATAGATACAAAGACAGAGAGGCTTTTATTACATGGTGAGACATTTGAAGATGTACTTTACTCTTACCTTTCAGAATACATGGTTAGAGTTTCATTCATTTCCCTAAGGAATTAAAAGTATTTCCTGTTGATACTGTGTATAGCATGAGGGTTCATTTGTTAGAGATTAGTGCATACTGGGTAAGTGACGCTTGATAACACAAGGGGAAGGCTAGGCATGTCATTGGTGAATTGAGGAGGCATAGCCGATACATGGAGCAGAGGTGTGGCATGGGGTCACATGATGATCTTAGATGACGAAGGATGCATCTGTGCATAGAATTGGCATGGGTGATCTGAGGGGTCATAGGCTGGCATTGGAATATAAGCAGGTGTAAGACAGGTGCAATGTGATACTTAAATGCTATTGAGAGCTGGGATACTGTGTTAGAAAGTCTAGTTAGGCTCCTGAATGGCTCACAAATTAGGCTGTGCTCCTGACCCCAATATTGGAACCCTGATTTTGGAAGACTATTGCTGTATCCTACATGCCCTGCCCACTGAAGACACAGGAACAGGGAAGTGATTTTGATCTTTGCTGTAATGCTCACCGTCACCACTACCTCACCTAAATAAACGTGAAAACTTACATGCCCCCATGATCTAATGACAGAAGTAGCCAAACTAAAATAATGTCAAAGAAAACCTTCAAAGTCCATGCTCATCACCCTTGCTTGGAGTTTTAGGTAGATACCAATCATATTAGCTGGTTGTCTGAAAAACCTGTTCTTGTTCTATGGCCAATGAGAGAGGGACTTAACATTTGGAGATGCTGCCTGTTCTATATACCTGATCGTATTTGCACTGAAAACAGGGTCAGTGTCACTGCAGGCCCATTAAGCATCTCTCTCTATTAGGTTGGGGCCATGTCTAGCTGCTCAAGAAAACCAACAATTGCGTTCAGTAATCCTATCAAATTGACAATTACCGACCAAATCCATGACCCTTTTGGGTTCAAACCCCATCAGATTGGATTGGTCAATTGCAGAGTATAGAACATGATCTAATATGTATATCTAAATCCACACAATCTAACCATCAGCTCTTGACATTCAATAGTGTTACCATCACTGAATCCTCATCCTGTGGGTTACCATTGACCAGAAACTCAACTAGACATGTCACGTAAAAACAGTGGCTGCAACAGTAAGGAATACTGCAGCGAGTAACTCACCTCCAGATCCCCCAAAGCCTGTCCACCACCTACAAGGAACAAGTCAGGAGTGTGATGGAATACTCTGCATTTACCTGGATGAGTGCAGCTCCAGCTCCAGCAACACTCAAGAAGCTTGACACAACCCAAGTCAAAACAGCCCGTTTGATGGGAACTGCATCCACAGGCATTCACTGTCTCCACCACCAATGCTCAGTAGCAGCAGTCGTACTATCTACATGATGTACTGCAGAAATTCATCAAAGATCCTTAGCACCTTCCAAACCCACAACCACTTCTATCTAGAAGGAAGAGGACAGCAGATATATGGGAACATCACCACCTTTAAGTTCCCCTTTGAGCCACTCATCATCCTGACTTGGAAATACATTGCTGCTCCTTTACTGTCACTGGGTCAAAATCCTGGAATTCCCTCACTAATGGCATTGTTGGTCAAACCACAGTAGGTGGACAGCAGCAGTTCAAGAAGGCAGCTCACCACCACCTTCTCAAGGGCAACTAGGGATAGGCAATAAACGCTGGCCAGTCAGCGACACCCACAACCCACAAAAATGAATTTTAAAAATGCAAAAACATCCTAAAATGACGGGCAGGAAAAGACCAGTGAGTCTGTGAAGCCTGTTCGACATCCAAGATGTCTGGAACTTCAGGACTACACACTACCCACTCTGTAATGGCACCTGCCACCCCAAAATCGTACTCTCATAATTTCCTGTGAGAGAAGGAAAACAGAAAATTTCTCAGGTTCAAATAGGGAAAGAAAGAACTGAGGAAAATTCCTCTCTGACCTCCTCAGTTGCACAAAACTAGCTCCAGAGATCACATTGACCATCAACTATCTGATTAGATTTAACAGTTTTTATTGAATACGCTAGGCGTATAATTTTCCTTTTACAGTTCCAGCAATAATACATGCTTTCAAAGTGTACAAGTCAAACAACAGAGACCCATAGATTTTAATAAAAAAAATCTCAAAGTCAGAGATAAAATCTATAAATCTTGGAATCTAATAAAGCTGGTATTTCCCTGACTGACCTTTTGTTTTTGATGGCATACTTACTTTCACTGCCAGTTCAATAACCATACTACATTGTTCCTAATGATTTTGCATTGTTCGTTTTCTATTACTTGGCTAGGATCTTTGGCTGCTCCAGCTCCCTGGCATATTGCAGCCAGTCAATGATTATGTACAAATAGAAAAAAAACTAGCTGGTTCAGTAACTGGATATTTTTTTCAAGCCAAGAAGTAAAGCATGAATAAATGAGCTTATAATAAAATATTGCTGAACAAAATAGTGGTTCAGCTTATAGTCTTTTGGTGTCCTTGACCTTTTCAACTCAAGCATTTCACATTGAGTCATTACAAATTGTTTTTATGTTTTCAAGGCTGGAGGATAAAAATAAAATTTGGTTGGAAGGGCTATAGAAGTTTTCTGTGAAACATTCTGCAAGCATATTTATATTAGCCTTAATCCATTGATTTATGCAAATGAGACGCTACTTGGAAAAATTACTTCTCAATACTTATTGGTTACTAATAGGTTGATGGAATTATTTTGAAACATATTCAAATATTGTCTTGTTTTTTCTTTATTCATTCACGAGACAGTCCCTGGCTAGGCAGCATTTATTGCCCATCCCTAATTGCCCAGCAGTTAAGAGTCAACTACATAGCTGGATTTTCATTGGCTTAGAGGAAAAGCTGCTTTTATTGCACCCTTTTCCAAATAATTGGACATTGTTGCTTTAGGATGGGAGATGCATAGTGATACTGTTACATTGTCCTGAAACTGGTGAGCTTACTTTCAAAGTATCTTGACCAGTCTGTTCAACAGCATTTTCTGCATTTGTCTGTGAAGAAGAATTATTCTGATTATTCCGATCCATCTAATATTCAGTTAGAATAGTAAGGTTTTGTGCTCAAATGTTCAACCCTCCAGTTGAGATGCCTATGGAGATAATAGGAGTTTTATTTTTCAATTCAGTAAAACAAATCCACTTTTAACAGTAAAGCCTTTGCAGGATTAATTTTTAAATTCATTTTTGTGGGATGTGGGCATCACCGGCTGGCCAGCATTTATTACCTGTCCCTAGGTGCCCTTGAGAAGATAGTGATGAGCTGCTTTCTTGAACCACTGCAATTAATTTGGTGTAGATAGACTTATATTAGAGGGAATTCCAGGACTTTGACTCAGCAACAGTGACATATTTCCAAGTCAAAATGGTAGAGAGACTTGGAGGGAAACTTGAGGGTGATGGCATTCCCATGTATCTGCTGTCCTTGTCCTTCTAGGTGCCATTGGTGGTGGTTTGGAAGGTGCTGCCTGCAGACCTTTGGTGAATTTCTGTAGTGCATCTTATACATGGTACACACTGCTGCTGAGGTCAGTGTCGGAGGGACTGGATGTTTGTAGATGTGGTCTTGACTTGTGCCTTAAAGACAGTGAATAGGTTTTGGAGAGCCAGGAGGTACATCAATGCTTTTAGATGTTGAGTCTGGTTCAGTTTCTGGTCAATGGCAACCCCAGGATACTGATAGCAGTGGTTCAGTGATGGTAATGGTTGTATGTATCTTACTGGAGATTGTCATTGTCGGGCATTTGCATGGCACAAATATTACTGTCCACTTTTCAGCCGAAGCCTGTGTATCATTTAGGGGTGCACGGTGGCTCAGTGGTTAGCACTGCTGCCTCACAGCCTGGGTTTGATTCCAGCTTCAGGCGACTGTCTGTGTGGAGTTTGCACATTCTCCCCTTGTCTGCATGGGTTTCCTCCAGACGCTCTGGTATCCTCCCACAATCCAAAGATGTACAGGTCAGGTGAATTGGTCATGCTAAATTGCTCATAGTGTTAGGTGTATTAGTCAGGGGTAAATATAGGGTAGGGCAATGGATCTGGTTGGGTTACTCTTCGGAGGGTCGGTGTGAACTTGTTGGGCCGAAGGGTCTGTTTCCATACTGTAGGGAATCTAATCTAAAAATGTGGCTCTTGTTTCAGTTGGACATGGACTGCTGTAGTTTCTGAGGACTTCTGAATGGAGGTAAAACTAGCACAATCTTCGGCGACCATCCCCACTTCTGACCTCATAATAGACGGGAGATCAATGATGAAGCAGCTGAAGATGGTTGGGTCAATGACACTACCCTGAGGAAATCCTGCAGAGACATCCTGGAGCTCAGATGACTGACCTCCAACAACCACAACCATCTTCCTAACTGCCAGGTATGACTCCAACCAGCAAAAATCTTTCTCTGATTCCCACTGATTCCAGTTTTGCTAGGCCCCCTTTATATCCCACTCAGCCTTGATGTTAAGGGTGGTCACTCTCATCTCACCTCTGGCATTTAGCTCTTTTGATGATGTTGGAACAAAGGCTTTAATGAGGTCAGCAGTAGAGTAGCCCAAATTAGGCATCAGTGTGCAGGAATCATAGAATAGGTGCTGTTTTCGAAATGAATGAAGTTCCTGGTGACAATGCTCTGTAAGTTAACATTGTGAACAGCCCATTAAACAGAGAGAAAGTTTTTGGTATAATAGCTTATTGACAGCTTGATCAGAGATTGGACTAAAGCAACAATATTCAATGTTATGGGATGTTGTCATCATACTCTGGCGAATAAAAAGTTTGCAGTCTTTGATAGTTTCTCTCAAGTTGAAAGTTACCAGAAACTAAATGCTCTGCTTTCAGATACTACAATGCATTAGAGGCTGAATGACCTAGGAACAAGCAGGTAAATGTTCTCGATTACTGTTGTTTGTACTGCTGGCAAAACTCTATAGAAACATAGTTCTGTTTAGTAGGATTGTGAATCCATCTATTGGGAATTAACTCTAAATTTTCTGATTTCAGATGCAATAATTGCTGTTCAACACCCGAACGAGTAGGAAATTAGGCTTTTGACCTCTATAATCATAATTCATTGAGAGACTTCAGTGCACCTGACTCATCCAGTCATCCAAATGCATTAGGAGCTGTATTGTGACTGCATCAGTATAAAAGGTATGTATTGTTGTTGTGGTTCTGTTCGCCGAGCTGGAAGTTTTTGTTGCAAACATTTCGTCCCCTGGCTAGGCGACATCATCAGTGCTTGGGAGCCTCCTGCGAAGCGCTTCTTTGATGTTTCCTCCGGTGTTTATAGTGGTCTGTCCCTGCCGCTTCTGGTTGTCAGTTTCAGCTGTCCGCTGTTGTGGTTGGTATATTGGGTCCAGGTCGATGTGTTTGTTGATGGAGTTTGTGGATGAATGCCATGCCTCTAGGAATTCCCTGGCTGTTCACTGTCTGGCTTGCCCTATGATAGTAGTGTTGTCCCAGTCGAGACAGGGACAGACCACTATAAACACCGGAGGAAACATCAAAGAAGCGCTTCGCAGGAGGCTCCCAAATAGAACCACAACAACGAGCACCCGAGCTACAAATCTTCGCACAAACTTTGAGGTATGTATTGTGCAAACAGGTGTGTTCATCATTTAGAAATACTATTCAGGAGTACAGAAGGCGCGCTGTATTCTATTAAAATTCCATGCCAGTTGATTACTATCACCAACATCCAAAGAAACTGACATAAAGTAAGAAAATGTTTCATAAAACAAAGTGAACTATCATGGTAACTGAGGTTTCCCAACCTAATACGACCAACCCCTTCTCATACCATACCAGACCACATTGGGTGTGCCAGCTTCCAGTTCCAACTGTAGAACTGCTATAATCAGAATTACACAGGATAATGGCATCAATGACCAGGCAAAGTGTTTACTGCCAAACTCCATATTAAGAGATGAAAAGGAAATATACAACACTTAATAGCTTCAACATTGCAAATATTATCAAGTTTCCCAATCTCTCAATGTTGCACAGTGAGTGAAATTTTAGGATCATGAGCTTCAAGGCATCTATTGGCCAACTCTCCTTACTTTATTTGCTCAACTTCTTCCCACCACCATTTTCCTGTCACCTGCTCCCCATCCCTCAAACCACCATCCCACCAGGAATCAGTCTGGTAAAGCATCGCTGCATGACCTCCATAGCCAGAGCATCCCTCCTTGGAACAGGAGACTAAAACTATACACAATACTCCAAATGTGGTCTCACCAAGGCCCTGTATGATTGAAGCAAATATCCTGCTCCTATACTCAAATCTTTTTTGTCTCCTGCTGCACATGTATGCATACAAGGATACCCAGTTTTCATTGCACATTTTGTTGTCCATCCCTAAATGTTCTTGAGAAGGTGGTAGTGATCCATCTTCATGAACTACTGCAGTTCTTGTGATACAGCTATACTCACAATGCTGTTAGGAAGGGAATTTCAGGATTATGACACAACAGTGAAGCAACACTGATATCGTTCTACGTCAGGGTCGAGTGTGGCTTGGAAATGAACTTGCAGGCCATGGTTCTCCTAAACATCTGATGCCTTTTTCCTTCTAGATCGTATAGGTCACACATTTGCAAGTTGCTGTCAAAGGACCTTGGTGTGGTGACTTGTCAATGCTAAACACTGCTGCCGCTGTGCATCATGATAGAGATAACGAATGTTGAAAGTGGTGAATGGATGTCATTCAACCAGGTCAATTTATCCTGGGTAGCATCACCCCCACCAGTTGGAAGTATACTCAAAGTTTGTGTGAAGATTTGTAGCTCGGGTGCTCGTTGTTGTGGTTCTGTCCGCCGAGCTGGAAATTTTTGTTGCAAACGTTTCGTCCCCTGTCTAGGTGACATCCTCAGCTGTCCATGAACATCCATGAACATCAACTAGCCACGAAACGCCACGACCAGCTATCCTTAGTAACCACACACGCAGACGACAAGAAACATGAATTCGACTGGGACAACACTACCATTATAGGGCAAGCCAAACAAAGAACAGCCAGGGAATTCCTAGAAGCATGGCACTCATCCACAAACTCCATCAACAAACACATCGACCTGGACCCAATATACCAGCCACTACAGCGGACAGCTGAAACTGACAACCGGAAGCGGCAGGGACAGGCCAGTATAAATGCCGGAGGAAACACCACAGAAGCGCTTCACAGGAGGCTCCCAAGCACTGAGGATGTCACCTAGACAGGGGATGAAACGTTTGCAATAAAAATTTCCAGCTTGGCGAACGGAACCACAACAAGGAAGTATACTCATCCAGGTAAATGGGGAGTATTCCAACACACTCCTAACTTGTATCTTGTAGATGGTGGACACACGGGGGGGAATCAGGAGGTGAGTTACTTACCAAACCCTTTCCAATCTCTGACCTGATCTTGTTGCCGCAGTATTTATACAGATATTTTACTTCAGTTCTGGTCAAAGGCAATCCCCAAAATGTTGATGATGCTGGATTCAGTGGTAGGATGCTACTGGATGTTAAGGAAAGATGGTAAGATTCTTTCACGTTTGAGGTGGCACTTGTGTGGCAAGACTGTGCCATTTATTAGCCCAAACCTGAATGCCATCCAGGTTTTGCTCAAATGGATATGGATAGTATCTGAGTCGTCACAAATGGTGCTGAACACTCTGCAATCATAAGTGAACATCTTTACTTTTGGTTCTATGATGGAGGGATGGATAAAGCAGCAAGAAATGCTTGGGAATTGATCACTACCCTGAGGTACTCCTGCTGCGATATCTTGAGACTGAAATGATTGGCCACCAACAACCACAACCATCTTCTTTTGGGCTGGGTATGACTCCAATCAGTAGAACCTTTTCCTGCTGATACCAGGTTTGCTAGGGCTCCTTGATGCCATACTTGAGTAAATGCAGCCTTGCTGTAAAGGTTAGTTGCACTCACTTGATGTCTGAAATTTAGCTTTTTTCCTCCAATATTGCACAGTAGTATAATGAAAATGGATATGTTGATAAGGATAAAATCATAGAATTTTACATTACAGGAGGTTATTTGACCCATCATGTCTACAAATGTTCCTGAAAGAGCTACCCAGCTAGTCCAGTTGCCCAGGCCTATCTCTGTAGCCCCCTAAATTCATCATTTTCAAATATAATTCTAGGGGCTCACTTTTGAAACCTCACATGGAATCTGCCTCCATCACACTCTTTGGCAGCACATTCCAAATCCTCACAACTCTGACTAAAGAAGTTTCTCCCTATCTCATTCCTGACTCTCTTGCTGACAATCTGATGTTGCAACTCTGACAGTCTCATGCTGTCAAGACTCTGAGAAGAGAATTGTACTGGAGAGTTGAAATCAGTACTATGCACATTAGTATGCGAATAAAAGAGTTTGTTGGAACTCCTGAGAGTCAGGCAATAGTCACTCTTAGATAGGGTAAAGATAGAGTTGAGCAGGCTCAGAGTGGGGACAATCGAACAACCTCAAAAGTGCAGTACAGACATATAATAACCATTACTCATGATAGACAGAATTCAGAATAACAAAATAAGATGTTTGTCTGTGGAAGCAACTTAGACAAGGCTGTGATGAGGGCAGGGGCTTAGTGGCCTTGGTGGAACCTAAAAACTACCAATGAGTCCAATGAACAGTTTGTTTCTGAGCACGTGCTACTTGCTAACTTTGTTGATGACACTTTCCATCACTTTACTCATGATCAAGAGTAGATCCTAATTGGCCAGGTTTGATCTGCACTGCTTTTGTTTCTCTGTACAAGAATGTTAGAGAGATAGGGACGGGAGAGGTTGTGGAGAAATTTGACCATAATGAAGTGAATTTCAAGATGGAAACTTGAAGGACTGAGAGCCCAAGTAGATCAATGAGCACTGGAGGTTAGGTGAGCGAGACAGTGTGGATTAGAATATGTACAGCAGAATTAAAGATGAACTCAAGTTTATAGATGAGAGAAAACAGGAGACATGTCTGGAGAGCATTGCAATAGCAGAAGGGGGACAAAACAAATGCATGCCTGGTGGTTACAGCAGAAGATAAGCTCGAATAGGGGCAGGAATAGCAGCAGCACACATTTGCAAATAATCTGTTGAAATAATTCAACATTGCAACAGTATCGAGCCTCAACTTATTTAACTTAATTAATTAGAGTGTATTGATTTGAGACATCAATCTTAACACTGCAAATATTGACAATACTAAAATATTTATTTTTTCGTAGCTACTAAACGCCAATTACAAAGACCGTATACTATAAACTGTTTCAAAGCCAACTGTCAAAATATCAAGTCAGTTACAAAGTCTCAATATCTAAGCAAGAGGTTTGTCTCATGAGAGGAAGAAAGTTACAGATACTTTGAAAACTAGTGCACTCAAGTCATGGTTGAAGCTTTACTAACAGTTCAAGGGGGCAATGTCCTGTGGATTATCATGCATGCAACAAGCTACTCCTTAACTACTGAGATTAGCACGTCCAGTTTAATCATAGGCATAAGGCACTGTAAGAGGCTGCCAGTGTAAGTTTTCATACCTTGCTTAGCCAGAAGCAGATCATATTCTGAGAAGGTATTCCAACACCCAGTAATGACCTCAGGAGATGTACGTTTTGGTTTTCACAGTGGCGACAGAGTGTCTCCAGTGGAATTCGGAGCTATGTAGGCTTTCTTCAGCATGAGCCCATCCATCTTCCCTTGTAGGTCAAGGTTGGGAAGCTAAGAAATGGCTTGAAGAAGAGCTTACTAATATGAAGATGATTCTTATTTTAAGTGCCTTCACTTAGTTTTAGGTAAATAACAGGAATTTTTATCATTGTAAAAGAGCTAATGACTAAACAAATTACTCATTTTATGATAGGTTGGTAAATAATAAGGCCTGTGAGCTGAGTTTTTAATCTTCATTTCATTGTGTAAACTTAAGAGATTGCAGAGTAGACGCAAAAAAGGCATTGATGATGCAATCAATATGCTTTTAGAAAAGGACCTTCTGACTTTTAACTTCAAATATTCCCAGGCTGTGTACTTTCTCTGAGCCTCTATCTTAGAGCCAATGGAGAAGGCTTACTGGCTTAACATTTGACAATCAGTTCAACTTTCACATTGTCAGCTGGGAGAGCACAAAAGCTTGATATTTAGAAAGTACAGTGTTGTTCACTTCAATATTAACCCTCTCCCCAATCCTTCTGCCTGGACATGTGGAGTAAATAGTGCTGAATAGATCATAGTATCTCTTCGGCATAATGAGATATTGAGAAAAGTGAGATAGAACATAGAACATAGAACATTACAGCGCAGTACAAGCCCTTTGGCCCTCGATGTTGCACCGCCCTGTCATACTAACCTGAAGCCCATTCCACCTACACTATTCCATGTACGTCCATATGCCTGTCCAATGACGATTTAAATGCACTTAAACTTGGCGAATCTACTACTGTTGCAATTCCATACCCTTACTACTCTCTGAGTAAAGAAACTACCTCTGACATCTGTCTTATACCTATCTCCCCTCACTTTAAAATTGTGTCCCCTCGTGTTTGCCATTCCCATACTTGGAAAAAGGCTCTCCCTGTGCACCCTATCTAACCCTCTGATCCTCTGATTATCTTGTATAATCAGATGGAAAAGTGAGATAGAACAAAGAACAATACAGCACAGGAACAGGCCCTTTAGCCCTCCAAACCTGTGCTGACACATTTTGCCTTTCAATACTAAAAGTGTCTTCACTCACAGGATCCATATCCCTCTATTCCCTTCCTCTTCTTCATTCGTCCAGATGTTTCTTGAAAGCTGTTGTGCCTGCTTCCACCACCTCCTCTGGCAGCGCGTTCCAGGCATGCATTACCCTTTGTGTGAAAAACTTGCCTCACACATCTCTTTTAAAGGTTTCCCCCTCACCTTGAACCTGAGTTCCCTATTAACTGACCCCTCCAACTTGGGAAAAAGCACCTTACTTTCCACCCTATCCATGCCATTCACAATCTTGTAAACTTCCATCAGATTGACCCTCAACCCCCTGCACTCCAGTGAAAGCAAGCCCAACAACACCAGGTTATAGTCCAACTGGTTAATTTGAAAGCAGGAGCTTTCAGAGCACCGCTCCTTCAGTTGTTGTGGAGCAGTGTTCCGAAAGCTAGTGCTTCCAAATAAACCTGTTGGACTATAACCTGGTGTTGTGTGATTTTTAACTTTGTCCACCACAGTCCAACACGGGTACCTCTAAGTCATGGCAACCAATCTATTCAACCTTCCTTCATAGCTAAAATCTCTCATGCCATACAACACCCTTTTCTGTATACTCTCCAAAGCATCCACATCCTTCTGGTAGCTCAGACAGCTTCCGAGGAGCAGGAAAATCGATGTTTCAGGCATAAGCCCAAAACGTCGATTCTCCTGCTCCTTGGATGCTGCCTTACCTGCTGTGCTTTTCCAGCACCACACTCTTGACTCTGATCTCCAGAATCTGCAGTCCTCCCTTTCTACCACATCCCTCTGGTAGTGTGGTGACCAGAACTGTACGCAATATACCAAGTGTGGCCTAACTGAAGTTCCAGAAAGATGCAGCATAACTTGGCTATCCTTGTACTCAATGCCTCTTCCAATAAAGGCAAGCATGCCTTAAACCTTTTTTACTACCTTACTTACCTGCATTGCCACCTTCAGTGATATGTGGACCTGCACACTTTGAGGTGTTTATTAACACATTCAAATGTAGAATCCTAGAACACAATGATAAAACTGGGAGGCAGTTTTCACCAGTTTCACAGTTACAGCTCCCATTGCCCCAGTGTAAGTTGTTTTAAAGCTCTCCCTGTCTGCTCAAGGAATGTTCCCCCCAACCCCCCAGTCTGCTCAAGGAAAATTTATGCCTCCCCTTGGTCACAATCACCAGCACCACAGCTCATCCCTCACCCCACCAAACACGAATAGCTACCTGTGCCCACACATTGTCCAAATGTGAGTCTCTCCCTGCCTTATTGCAACCTCCCTGGGTGCTCATGTCCAGATTGCCACTGAGGGTCCCTAGCTGCATCTGCCTTCTCCATGTATTTCCTCCTGTCTATTTAGCCAAGAGGACTGGACTGTGTAAGCTGTAGGACTTCCACAAAAATAGCAGCAAGACTATCAAGATGGGCAAATGTTATCCTCTGTGAACAAAAGGTCTTGGATTCAAATCTCTGAGGAATGCTTTGACTAAAATCTAATAAATAAGTGCTCTCAAACTGTTGTGGAGAAATACTCCCTTACAGGTTGGGGAGTGTTATGAGAGGAACACCCAGCACTAGTCATATCACTGTAGGCATTCACCTCAAGGTCAAGCCAAGAGGGTCCTGTACAGCAAGTGCTTGAGTGTGCCACTGCCAGCATATCAACACTAACAAAAAAAGTTCATCACAGGGCCACCTAAATCCCACATTGCTCCCACTGCATGGCAACCAGGAGCCTGCCAGCTACTGCATATTACATTAAAGGAGCAATCAGTTACAAGATGACAGTATAGGGGATAATTGTACTGAACACTAAAAGAAAGGACTGTGGGAAAGGATACCAACATCACTCACACATTAAAGTTGGTGAATGAATTGGTTGGACTTTACTTGAACTTTGGCAACAAAGTTTGTGGACAGTAAGGTAGGAAATAGGCACTGATTGTAGCTGAGACTGCAGTGGACAGTATCGTAGGAAGGGTGTGAGACACTTTACATGTGGAAAGTAGAATCCCTGAAAGGAACAGCTCTATCACTTAGCAGATCAAAGGTTGCTGAGTAACTAACCCATCGTTTCCAGGCTGTTAGCAATTCTCAACTTCTAACTCTTAGAAAGAAAAAACACTGAATAGATTATAGACAACCACAAGAGCCAAGATGAAAGGGCTTCCATAAAAGCTTTGACTCTGAAAATCAAATTGTGTGTCAATTTAAAGTAATTTTTTCCATTATTTTAAACAAACTAAATATTGGGATTGATTGTTCTATTTTGACAAAGCTACTGTTTACACAATTTTACAAGTCATTTTATAAATGTCTTTTTATGGGCTCAACCTATTTAAAAATGGATGAAATGTTATGACCACACATAGCATACAAGATTCTGCACAGTTTGTATATGGCTGCTAGTGTTAATTTGTGCAGAGTTTGTGGATTTTGGTGTTAAAAAAAACATGTAGTTTGCCTTTCAGAGCTGAACCAATAAGTGGAAAAGTGAACTGATGCTCTCACTCCTGTTATTACCCAGTGGTCTGAGTTGCTTAATGGACTCACTTAGATGTCAGTTAATGACAGGATTGGGCTTGGGTATACTGACTCACTCCTACATGCCCAATGTCTAACTTTATAACAAATGAAACGGATGATGAATTAGAGGTGGCTGGCATCCAGTGCGTCATCTCCAGTATTAATCTATACCCCAAGGCAAGAAATGAGAAACTTTTTTTTTAAAAAAGTGAATGTATGGCAATGCATAATTACAGAACATAGGGAGGTGAACGTCCTTTACATTCATTTGTTTGAGTTTCTTTTAGAATCAAAGCTTTCACCTTTTAAACAGATAGTGGTCCAATGCCTCAGATAAACAGATGCACATTTATGCATTAGTAATTGATCATTAACCATTTATGGAAATGAGGGCTGAAAATCTGTTGCTGGAAAAGCGCAGCAGATCAGGCAGCATCCAAGGAACAGGAGAATCGACGTTTCGGGCATAAGCCCTTCTTCAGGAAATGAGGGGCGTGGATAATTCTGCATGAGTAGGTCATTTATTAAGAACATCTCTACAGAGATTTATGACATCTCACCAAGTCCAAAATACATTAACCAGATATTTTATCTTCAAAGTCTTTCAGCAAGGTTATGATAACTGGACGTGAAAACACATGTTAGAAATGTCTATCATTCCCAGACATCAAATTTGGAAGATAATTTAGGTGCAAAGGTCAGGAGGTAATTTAGGAAAGCATTGAGATTAGCTTTGGAGTTCTTCCGATCAAAACAAGCAGGAATATTCAAAAAATTATTAAAATAGTTTTTGCAGCTTAAAAGTTACATATAAACCAGATGATGAGTCTGATTTTAAAGAACTGCAATAAGGAAAGTGAAGAGTTCCTATGAATCTGGTAATTGGCAGTTTATGGATATTGAGTGAAGAGTGTGGTGTTGGAAAAGCACAGCTGGTCAGGCAGCATCCGAGGAGCAGGGAAATCAACGTTTTGGGCAAAAACCCTGCATCAGGAAGATTCCTGATGAAGGGCTTTTGCCCGAAATGTCGAGTCTCCTGCTTCTCAGATGCTGCTGACCTGCTGTGCTTTTCCAGCACCATACTCTAGACTCTGACTCCCCAGCACCTGCAGTTCTCACTTTCTCCTTTTTTATGGGTATTGGTACAGAAGCAGTACGCAGATCTGGTATTACAAAGGGTAATTCAGATTAGATTCTGTTGTTGGATTACCAAAATCCTTCCTATGTTAAAAATAAGTTTAAAAACGATTTGCAGGCGTTACATTTAGAAGTAAACAAATGGAACTCTCCATGCTGCAAGTGATTCCTGCAAGTTGTCCATATGGTGACTTTTCCATCAGCTGACTATGTTGTCTTTCAGAGGTACGCCACATGCACATCAACATTAAGCACTATCATTATACTATACTGTAGCCAACATGCAGAGTTATTAGGACACAAGACATTTCAGTAATTACTTTGTGAAAAAATAGAACTTCACAAGAAAATGTTGTAAGAACAGCTATTTGGCAATCCAAAACAAAATGCATGGCTACAGCAACGAAAGTAAACAAACATTCAAATTCTGATTTCAAATGGAATTCACCAAACTGCAAAGATCACTGCAATACTCATTAATACCTTCCACATTGACACTTGCAATGGCACACCTACTTCAATTCAATATATTCAAGTCCCAGAGCATTCCTGTTATTCTGTCACCATTCTTTGCTACTTGCCTCCCTGAGCCAAAACAGACCCAAAGATGCATCATCACTGTGTCACAACAGGAATACCTCACCTAACAGCTGCCTTCTTCAGCAACATAAATGGCATCAGTGGGATTACTCATAGATCTAATATTAAAATGTTGCTGAAATGTAAACAGATCACGCCTTAGCAGAAATGTAGCATAGCACAATCAAATCTGTGTTCGAATGTCTATCGCAGTATTCACCCTATCAACGATTACACCTGAACTTTAAAGCACATTAAAGAAACCAGTAATGCCTTTTCCATATAAAATATGCACAATTGCAGCTGATTTCCATTTACCAACGAATGAAAGCCAGATTATGCACTGACTGAAAAATTTTGGCGGTTACCAGTATTGCTGTAATGAGATTAAAAAATTAAATATGTATTATCTGATAACTGATCTTTCAAACTTGATCATCAGTAGATTGAAAATGTTCAGATATTATTGGAAAAATAATATGACTTTTTTTTATAGAGTCAGTGTGAATTTAACATATTCCTCCATATTTTAACCCATGTACAGATCGATTCCACTCTATGATCCAAACAAATATGCCCTAGAACATGAACTTCTCTTGCGTATAACCTTCAATTTTATTTGCGGTCAAAGTACCAGATTTCTTTACATTATCTGGCAAAACATAGGAGCATACCTAAATGTAAGCAGATTGCATTCCATCAAATCCACAGGATTGTTGAGATTCTCCAATTCTTTCAAACCATCTCTGATTATTTGGATTTTAATTTTCATTTGGCTTGATAATGAAGTTGTATCAGCATTTCGTATATCACATTGTCTAATTGGTGAATAAATCTGTTCGCTAGAAAATTATTTCTGTTTGGCTCCAATGGCAGCTACAATACATTGCAGACAATTTTGACTGACTGTGTGCTTTCTAAAGTGTGTGAATTTCATTCACTCATTAAAAATGACTGTTGCAAATCAAAGGAACAAATTTCAACTGATTTGCTTATAGATTAACTCATACTTTTTGATTTCCTGAAAAAGGCTTTTATTTTATTTTTATTGAAGTGATTTTTGAATAGCAGTCTCTAATCCCTGTCGTTTAATTTCATGAAGAAATGAAGATTTATTTCATTGTATTTACTAGAGAAAACTCATGGAAATGTCTCCGTGTACCACAATGAATTCTGTGACTTTTGTGAATGTGAGTGAGTGCTATGGTGCAGCACAAAGCTTCACAACATTAAATATATTTTCCTATAACCTGTATAGTAATGCTTTTACACACCTCTGGAACAAGTCAACTTGGACCTAGGTCTCCTGACTCATAGGGAGGGGCATTACTACTGCACCATAAAAGCCCTGCACAATATTATATTGTAGGTATTTCCTTGTTGGTGCTTGAAGCAATACCTGCTCATCAATATAGGCTTGATAGTGAATTCAGCTCATTAGTGGTGTCATTATGCTGCAGCTTACAAAATTGTATTTGCTGTTTCTAGCCCTTCAACAGAAAGTATATCAACGTATTTTAATTTTTGCCTGAGTTTAATTTTAGTCACCTTACTTGAATGTTATTATGCACTTGGTCACTGAAAATTCAAACTTGGAGGCCTAGATTTTTGTTCGAAGGTCGAGTGCACTGAGGCAAGAGAATTAATACATCCATTAACCAAACCTTTAAAAATGACTATCTGGATGTCATCTTGTCCAGGTCTTGCTGCATTTGAACATGGACTGTTTCAGTATTTGAAGAGTTGTGAATGGTGCTGAACATTGTGCAAACATTTACAAACAGCCCCACTTATGATCTGATGATAGAGGGAAGATCATTGATGAAGTTGCTGAAGATGGTTGGGCCAAGGACATTAACCGGAGGAAATCCTGCAGAGATGTCCTGGAACTGAGGTGACTGACTTTGGACAACAACAGTCATCTTCATTTTGTGTCAGCTACGTCTCCAACCAGTGGAGAGTTTTCCCTGATTCATACTGACTAAATATTTGCCAGAGGTCCTTGATGTCACACTCAGTCAAGTATGTCTTGATGTCAAGGGTTGTCACTCTTAGTTCACCTCTGCAATTCAGCCCTTTTGTCTACGATTGAATTAAGGCATTAATGAGGTCAGGAGCTGAGTGCCCTGGTACAACCCAAACTGGGCATCAGTGAGCAAGTTATTGCTAAATGAATGTTGCTTGATAGCATATTGTTGACACTTTCCATCACTTTATTGAAGATCAAAAGATGACTGTTCGGATGGTAACTGGCTATGAGGGATTTGTCCTGCTTTTTGTGTACAGGAAAATCCTGGGCAATTTTCCAAATTGTTGTGTAGATGACAATGTTATTGCTTTATTATAGAATTTTATCAACAGGTGGGGAACAAATAATCAATCAGCAACTAATCCACAAGTAGTTGATAATCCCTTTAAATAGCATTGGTGAGGGGAGATCCTTTATGCTGCATCGCACATATTCAACTTTGCAAGATCAAGAAAGGTTATCGTTTGGCTGGTGAAGCCCTAAAATTGCAACACTGACGTCAATTTAATGTTGCACACTGATAGTTATAATCTGCCTGTTGGGTCGGTGAATATTAGTTGTGTACACATTGATACAATCACCAATCTGGAATGTTGTGCAATTCATGACAGAAGTATGCATGTGTACAGAAGATATCATTTTGATTACCATAAAATTGACATTACTGAGCCCAATTGTGCACTCAATCCATATTGCAAAAGGTGGTGTAATAGCATAATGTATGTTATTTGGGCACATTCACTGGTGAATAACATAGCTCAAGATAAAACATTTCAATCATCAAGGACATGTTGGTATTGGTTGACAGCAAGCATATACTTTGTTCCGTTCTTTAATCCCTTTACCAAGATTTTTTCTCTCCACCAACCCAGCTGAGAATAGTGCAAATTTCCCCACTGAAAGCACCTTTGTTTCTAGATTTTATTGCCGAAATCCTGATGGGAATTTTGAAGGTTAGCAGAGAAAATCAATGTCTGATGATTAATATATCAACTTCCCGTTTCTGTGGAACAATGTTAATATGTTTAATGATATCAAACTGAGAATCTAAAGAAAAGAAATCAAAGAATTACACTGTATTATCATTTGAAATTTATGTACATCTAAATGTGTTTGAAACTGAAATCCATTAGAACATAGTGCATATTGAACTGATGGTTGGTGTTTAATTTGTCTCCAATTGTAACTTTTATGCAGAATGTAAAATATTAGAATTGATGGAAATATTTATTTTCCTGGGCAATATAAATATTTGACATCTAAATGACAGATTTGACTTTCAACGTTTCTCCCTACAAAGAGACACATTGAATGTGTGAAGATTTGCAGCAATATATATCTAAAACAAATGATTCCATCAAAATGAAGACAGCAAAAATCCTTAGTAAGTCAGAGTCAACAGCTTCTATGGATGCAATGACAATTCTCTCCTTGCATTTCCTTGAAGTTGTCACATATCAATGCTTAAGCCAAACTAATATCTGCAGTTCTGCGTGATGTTCCTTTACTGTCTTTACTGGAATTTATTTCCATGAATTTAAATTGAGAATTAAATTATAGAAGCACAATGAGTCACACTCAAAAAATCGGCAACTCGAGGAAGATTTCCTCCTGTCATTTGTCACAAATTTAAAAATATCTATATCAATAATTATTTGATACCGATTAAACAGGTCTTTTACCAATGTAGTTAAGTAATCCTCAAGCAGTTTAGTGGCCTGTGCGAAGCTTCTATTGACAGCTTCCATTGTGTGCAGTAATCTGTCTGTACTACGAGGAGAGTGCAAAAGAGAAATGGTATAGCAGATGTGCACTTAACAAAGTGGTGCTGGCATTTATATGTCCAAAAGGAGTAGGCAGAGTCATCAGATAATAACAATGACTGCATAGTGAAAACAAATTCTGCTTCCCTCTCAAAACTTTTTATAATGAGAACTTTTGACATGAAAGGTTATCTATGAAGACAAGTTATTTTGGTGGCCATTTGTTTCAGTCATAAAAAAGCTTACTTTAGAACATAGAACAATATAGCACAGAACAGGCCCTTCTGCCCTCTATGTTGCGCCGACCTGTGAACTATTCTCAGCTTGTCCCCCTATACTAATCCATCATCATCCATGTGCTTATCCAAGGATTGTTTACATCTCCCTAATGTGGCTGAGTTGACTACATTGGCAGGTAGGGCATTCCATGCCCATACCACTCTCTGAGTAAAGAACCTGCCTCTGACATCTGTCTTACATCTATCACCCCTCAATTTGTAGTTATGTTCCCTCGTACAAGCTGAGATCATCATCATAGGAAAAAGACTTTCACTGTCTACCCTACCTAATCCTCTCATCATCTTGTATGTCTCTATCAAATCCCCTCTTAGCTTTCTTATTTCCAATGAGAACCGATCCAAGTCTCCCAGCCTTAACTCATAAGACCTTCCCTCCAGACCAGGCAACATCCTGGTAAATCTCCTCAGCACCTTTTCCAATGCTTTCACATCTTTCCCAAAATATGGCGATCAGAACTGTACACAATATTCCAAGTGTGGCCACACCAGTGTTTTGTATAGTTGCAGTATGATATTGCGGCTCCGGAACTCAATCCCTCTACGAATGAAACCTAACACATCGTAAGCCTTCTTAACAGCACTATCAACCTGGGTGGCAACTTTCAGGGGTCAATGTACGTGGACTCCAAGATCCCTCTGCACATCCACACTACCAAGAATCTTTCCATTGACCCAGTACTCTGCCTTCCTGTTATTCTTCCCAAAGTGCATCACCTCACATTTAGCTGCATTGAACTCCATTTGCCACCTCTCAGCCCAATTCTGCAGTTTATCCAAGTCCCCCTGCAACCTGTAACACTTCTTCCACACTGTCCACTACTCCACCAACTTTAGTGTCATCTGAAAATTTACTAATCCATCCTCCTATGCCTGCGTCTAAATCATTTATAAAAATGACAAACAGCAGTGGTCCCAAAACAGATCCTTGTGGCTGAATATTTTCCATCAACCACCACTTGCTGCCTTCTGTCAGAAAGCCAATTTCTAATCCAAACTGCTAAATCACCCTCAATTCCATGCCTCTACATTTTCTCCAACAGCCTACCATGTGGAACCTTATCAAAGGCTTTACTGAAGTCCATGTATACCACGTCAACTGCCCTACCCTCATCTACGTGCTTGGTCACCTTCTCAAAAAACTCAATGAGGTTTGTAAGACACGACCTGCCCTTGACGAAACCATGTTGACTATCTGAAATCAAATTGTTGCTTGCTAGATGACTATAAATCTTATCTCTTATAATCCTTTCCAAAACCTTTCCTACAACAGAAGTAAGGCTCACTGGTCTATAATTACTTGGATCCTCTCTACTGCCCTTCTTCAACAAGGACACAACATTTTCAATCCTCCAGTCCTCAGGTACTAAACCTGTAGACAATGATGACGCAAATATCAAAGCCAAAGGCTCTGCTATCTCCTCCCTAGCTTCCCAGAGAACCCTCGGATAAATCCCATCCGGCTCAGGGGACTTGTCTACTTTCACTTCTTCTAGAATTGATAACACCTGTTCGTAACTAACCTCGATCCTTTCCAGTCTGATATCTCATACCTCATTCTTTTCCTTTACAATATCCTCCTTTTTCTGAGTGAAAACTGATGAGAAATGTTCGTTTAGCACCTCTCCGATCTCCACAGGGTCCACACTGAACTTCCCACTTCTGTGTTTGACTGACCCTATTCCTACCCTAGTCATCCTTTTATTCCTCACATACCTATAGAAAGCTTTAGGGTTCTCCTTTATTTGCTAAAGACTACTCGTGTCCTCTTTTTGCTCTTCTTAACTCTCTCTTTAAATCCTTCCTAGCTGATCTGTAACTCTCCATCGCCTCATCTGAACCATTTTGACTCATCAACACATAAACCTCCTTCTTCTGCTTAACAAGAGATGCAATTTCTGTAGTAAACCACGGTTCCCTTATCTTATCACTTCCTCCTCAAGGACACGCAATATCTGTTCCTTAAACCAGCTCCACATTTCCATTGTCTGATCCCCTGCATTTTGCTACCCCATTCTATGCATCCTAATTCTTGCCTAATCGCATTATAATTGCCCTTGCCCCATCGATAACTCTTGACCTGTGGCATGTACCTATCCCTTTCCATCGCTAAACTAAACATAACTGTATTATGGTCACTCTCTTCAAAGTGCTCACCTACAATTAAATCAAATACCTGGCCTGGTTCATTACCAAGCACCAGATCCCCTCTTGTTGGCCCTTTGACATACTGTGTCAGGAAACGCTCCTGTACACATTGGATAAAAACTATTCCATCCAACGTACTGGAGTTATAGCATTTCCAGACAATGTTGGGGAAGTTAAAGTCCCCCATAATGACCACCCTGTTCCTTTCACTCCTACACAGTATAATTTTGCCAATCCTCTCTTTCACCTTCCTGGAACTCTGTGGAGGCCTATAAAAAACTCCCAGCAGTGTGACCTCTCCCCTCCTGTTTCTAACCTGAGCCCACACTACCTCAGTAGATGAATCCTCGTCAAAAATTCTTTCACCCACCGTTATACTATCCTTGACTAACATGGCCATACCTCCCCCTCTTTTACCACCTTGCCTGTTCTTAATGAAAGATCTAAACCCTGGAACCTGCAATATCCATTCCTCACCCTGCTCTATCCATGTCTCCGAAATGACCACAACATCAAAGTCCCAGGTACCTATCCATGCTGCAAGCCCACCTACCTTATTTCGGATACTTCTGGCGTTGAAGTAGACACACTTCAAAAAATTCGCTGTCTGCCGGCACATTCCTGTGACCCTGAAACTACACTTCAGGTTCCCATCCCCCTGCTGAGCTAGTTTAAACCCACCCGAATAGCCCTAGCAAATTTCACACCCAGGATATTAGTACCCCTCTGATTCAAGTGAAGACCGACCTGTTTGTACAGGTCCCACCTTCCCCAGAATGAGCTCCAATTATCTAAGTACCTGAAATCCTCCCTCCTGCACCATCCTTGCAACCACATGTTCAGCTGATATCTCTCCCTATTCCTTGTCTCGCTATCACGTGGCACAGGTAACACACCAGAGATAACAACTCTGTTTGTTCTAGCTCTCAGCTTCCACCCCAGCTCCCTGAAATCCTGCCTTACATCCCTATCCCTCTTTCTACCTATGTCGTTGGTACCCACATGGACCACGACTTGAGGCTGGTCACCCTCTCCCTTCAGGACCCCAAACATACGATCTGAGAAATCACAGACCCTGGAATCTGTGAGGCAACACACCAACCGTGAGTCTCGTTCATTCCCGAAAAACCTTCTATCTGACCCTCTAACTATTGAGTCCCCAATGACTAACACTCTCCTCCTTTCCCTTCTTCCCTTTTGTGCAACAAGGACAGAAGGGAAGGAGGGAATTGTGGGCCCTACTGCATACAAGACTGACTGGACATTTAGATTTTGTATTTGAATGCGAGACAGTCTGAATCCAATGAGTGAGTTAGTAATGGTTTTTATGTGAGGTACAGCAATGTCCCAACAAGCTTTACTGCTCTCCTTCCATTAAGATAATAAGAAACAATTGTGCGATAAAGGAGAGTTTTCGAAAAGCACTTTAAGTTATTCATTCATGATGTGGATGATTTTGGTAGGGCCAGCATTCATTACTCTTTGCTTGTCATCCTGAGGTGGTGGTGGGCCTTTTACTTGAACTTCGTCAATTGATATTTTTTGGATGCCTGACTGGCTTACGAGGCTAGCAAAAGTATCACCCAGACTGATCGGATAGTCCCATAACGTTGGAGGTCATAATGGTAGCAGTTTTTCAACTCCAAAAAATATCAGCCACCACCTGAAGGCTACATGTTCATTTTTACCAATTCAAGCCATTTGTTTTCAAACTCCTAAACTGCAATGGTGTGATCTGAATTCATTTTGTGAGACTGTCAGCTCAACAGGCCTTGAAATTATGACTCCATAATACAGCGTTTATACTACAGTAATTATTCTACCCACTCGCAAAATTTCATGCATTTTGTATTTCTAAGTAAAATGGAAAAACATGTTTGGTATACAAAAAATCCCTCTCACAATCTTGTATGATTTTGATTATACTATACTTTTACCTTATATAACACATACTGAATACAAACAAGGAACAAAAGCAGGCCAGTCGCCCCTTTGAGCCTATTGCACAACTCAATAAGATCACGGCTGAACCAAAACTTCACAATGATCAGTAATTTGATTTAATTCAGACAATTTCTCTTTGAGCACAGCCGGTCAATTCAACTGTTAACAAGAATTAATTTTAATTTGACATTTTAAGTCATCCAGCAATTGTAGGGCAAAGGGTGGGAATGATTGACAGTTCAGGAAGGGGAATGGTACAAACCAAATATTGGAGTCAGCAGCTTATTTATATCACACTTAATTACCATTTGCATTGAATGGTATTGGAGGTTGGATGGCATGTAAATCATTCAGTTTCTACAACTGCCATTGACCAATTTCACTCTGACATGTTAACCACATGAGTCATGCTAATTTACTCTTTTTCCCATTCCCTTTGGCACAGTTGTTCAATGCAATTGCCATTGACACACACTTGAACTACATTCCTATATCTTTGGACATTTTTAATTTTAAATATAGGCTGAAGAAATATATGCATTTCTCAAATGTTTCTTGTTCCACTCAAAATGAAAGAGGATATTTCTATTCTATACTCTGGAAGAAATTAATCAAACGCTTTCATTTTTTGCACCAAGGTGAAATTCTAAAATAAACAAGCAGACTCAATTACTATTCAGTTTGTTACAGTTCTGTGGTACAGCATGACCAGTAACCTCTTTATTCTAAAAATTGCAGGAGTCTAGTGACTATAAATAAATTAGGAGATCCAAGTCTGAAATAGAAAGAATTCTAGTATGTTCTTGGAAGAATTCAGCAGTCCTCACTTGCCAGATCCATAAATTACTCTAGATAACACCCTACATTCAAGTTTAATATTTAAGCTTTGAAATACAACATTGGTTAACATACTCAAGTGAGTCTAATCACTACCAATTCACTAGTGAGTATGACAAAATCATCAGAGACAGCAACAAGATAAAAATTAGGGTTTCCAAAGTGTTGTATTTAAAAATGCTGTAAGGGAGTATTTTTAACTTGCGGAGCGTTTCAGAGAACACCAATTCACTAGTGAGGATGACAAAATCATCAGAGACAGCAACAAGATAAAAATTAGGGTTTCCAAAGTGTTGTATTTAAAAATGCTGTAAGGGAGCATCTCTCAAAGAGTTCTGAACAAAAGATTGAAGGGAAGGAGTCCTTTTAAATTTCCCCTTGCTGGTATCTGGAGTTATTTGAAATTATATAAAGCTTAACAAATAAATAAGTCTTTATATTATCAAATTAATATATGAATTTGATATATTAATACCAAATTAATTGAGTCTTACCTTGATTACCTCTGGTGTCTGTTGAACTGAGAGGTGTGAACCTGTATCTTTATCTACAACAGGTGGTATGGAGTGTGCAGATTTGCAAGACTCAGAAGCCTGTGATAGTGTGTCTTGGAGTATCCGCATTACTTCTGTTTCTCTTGCCAAGATACCCTTACTACTCCCACGTTCAACCAGCTCCTGAGCAAAACCCTCAATACTCTCCAAGATGCGTAACAGCAAGGCTGCATCATCCTCTTCATTTTTGTTATTTCTAGTTACATTAGTTCCATTTGTGGAAGAAGGCAATGACACAGTTTCACTGGGTGACACTTCTACGTGTTTACTTCCTGACTCAGTGGTCGAGAAATTAACTTGTCCTGAGCGTTCACTATAAGTCTTCAAGTCTGTATCATTGTTTCTGGAAGAATCATATTCCTGCCTGGAGTTTATGGTTTGAGAAAACGATTCTAAATCCATCAGTAGCTTTTCAATGTCTTCTTGTTGCATTACTTTATCATTTTCTAATTTAGTTTTTGTTCTTGTTATTGAAGGCTCCATGGAGTTATGGTTTTTACTTAGGTTTTTCAAAAAGCTAGGAGATTCAGAAGTTGGCTGCACACAGAGTCTACTTTCTCCCAAATTATCTCCAGTTCCAATGGTATCAGCTCCTGCTCTCTTGCAAGTGTCAGCAGGAGAGGCCTCTTTTTGAGGCTGAAGATATTTTTCACTCATTCGAAAGTTGAAATAATCTTTGCCTTTTGATTTCTGCTCCAAAACCTGATCAATGTCACAATCTTCTTGAATATAAAGAGGCTCCATAGGTATCTTCGAAATACCATCAACATTCCTGGACAGAAATAAATCTTGAGAGGAACAACTGTCAGAGTGATTTAGTGGACTTATATGAGGTAGTACTCGGGATTGAGTTACAGCAGTTGAGTTATGTTGTTGGATACCATTCTCTTGAAGATGGCCATCATATGAAGGACCATTAACATTTTCCAAAGGTATCATACCATTGCCACTGGTAGCTTTATGGACAACTGGAGTGTCCACTGGAGGAAGAGGTAGATTGATAGATAGGGATGGTGATGCCTGGACAACATCCTCATATCTGGGTGGTTGATCATTCCCAAATGGAGGATATGGCATTTGCTGTAAACTGTGTAAGCTGTTTACCAGTTCAGCAAGATCATGCTGATTGCCCCGTCCAGATAACCCATGTTCAAGTTCAAAAGGCAACTTCTTCAGGTAGCTTGAGAGACGTGCCATTACATTTTTGTAGATTAGATCGGAATTATTGGTGGCATCGCTGTTATCATTATTATGGGATTTGCTCTTAATGCATTGTTTAATTATTTCTGTACATTTCTTTAGGTCTTCTGAGCATTTCAACAAAATATCTAAGCAAATCCTTATGTCCTCTCCTGAATCTGAACTATCTGCTTTGTGTTTTCCTAAAAACTTGGCGATGAAGTTTTCTTCTGAGAGGCTTTGAAGGTATAATTGCGTGGCATTGGTGACATTTTGTTCATGTAATGTCATAAAGTTTGCCTCTTTTTGCTCAATGGCTGATTTCTGTGCAAAGCCAAAAGGTGGACAGTTTTCATTGCTACCAACGTGGTTGTATAACATATCAAAGTCAGCAGATTTTCTGCTGGCCACATCTGGTTTTACTTTCCTTCCTTTCCTGAAGGTCACGTGGCTCGTAGGACATTTAAGTTTTTCAAATGAAAACTCTTTAATTTTGCCACTGGCCAGATTGATGGCATCACTGGTGATGTCTTTTAGATTGGATATACCTTGTGTAGCCATTCCCTTTTTGACCCTGGTAGCACCAGGCAGAAGCTGGTGCCCATCATCAGTAGTGATATCAGCAGAGGTTGCCATGCTTTCAGCAGTTAGAAACCTATGGGTCAAGTCCTGCACACCTAGCAATCTTGGGTTTGACAAGGGAAGGGGTGACTGACTCAGCAGGTCTGAACAGGTGGCATGGTGGACCACATTGCAGTCAATGCCAGCAGCATTCAGGAAGGCTTGGCAGGACCCATTACAGTAATGTACAGTATGCTGGAAACGTTGATCAATTAAAATGCTATTGTAAGAGTTTACTGTGCTAACAACAAGTCTGTATGTTGCTGCCATTGTGGAGAATCACGGGGAAGTTTATTTCCAACTGTTAATCAGAAGGTGACTTACAGCCTCTAATTACATTAGCCCATTAAATAGATGGCCATGCGAGTTCCAACTGTGACATTCTCAGTAGAAATCTGAATATCTTTAGTATTTTCCAAGAACAAATCAGGTTGTAACTACAGATGTAATATCTAAGTGTTTGGCTCTCACAAGCCTTTTGAGGCTTGGATATGAGATGTGTGGTCAAACTGCAGCTGCTATTACTGTGTCAGTCAAGGCCTATCTGGGTCAGAGGATCACATGTCATTTGACAATTCTGTTTGCTTCACTTAGGAAATTGACTCAAAGTTCACGGCCGTCAAGGTGTCAATACCCATTCTCGATTGTTGGCCATATGGCCTAGATACAGGCCTGTCAAAGCATCGAAACGGCATCACAATCCACAACGAGACACTCAAGCGTGAAATAATCTTGTCAAAGGATGGAGTCGCCTGCTGAGTTCCAAATGTGTGCAACAGATGTGCTTCAGAATTCAACAGACATGTTCAATGTTAGCAGAATTTGTTGTGTTTCTCAAGCACCAACTGGAAGAGAGAAAAAAAGAGAAGCAATAACGTGACTTGAGAAATTATGAATTTATTATATGAGAATGAAAACTGAATTTCGTGTTTCGTTATTTAATGATGTCAGTACTAACCAATCCAAGTTTAATATCAGCTGTGGAGGCATCCATTTATAAGTATGTAAGTTAGCTCACTGAGCTTGAACGTTCGTTTTCAGATGTTTCATCACCATATGGCGACAAAATGTTTAAAAACAAACCTTCAAGGTCAACGAGCTAACTTACATAATTACCATCAACTTGTGCTACAAATCTTCTCAAAAATCGCTAACATCTATTTATCTTGTCACTTGTAATTAAAATATAATTTTCTAAGTGCACTGATATTGCCGAAAGGGAACAATAGATATTTACATTGCTGGAAGTGAAAAAAATAAAGTAAATATTGTTTTCGGAATAACAAATAATCATGCTGCAAAACACATCTTATAACCACAGTCCAAAACAATAAGGAAAAGATAGAGTCATAGAGATGTACAGCATGGAAACAGACCCTTCGGTCCAACCCGTCCTTGCCGACCAGATATCCCATCCCAATCTAATCCCACCTGCCAGCACCCAGCCCATATCCCTCCAAACCCTTCCTATTCATATACCCATCCAAATGCCTCTTAAATGTTACAATTGTACCAGCCTCCACCACATGCTCTGGTAGTTCATTCCATACACGTACCACCCTCTGCGTGAAAAAGTAGCCCCTTAGGTCTCTTTT
>NC_057722.1:17917176-17936685 GCF_004010195.1 Chiloscyllium plagiosum | reverse complement strand
TCAAAGTTTTGCACCTCCTCTAGTAGGTACATCCACATACTGAATCAGAAAATTGTCTTGTACGCACTTAAGAAATTCCTGTCCATCTAAACCTTTAACACTATGGAAGTTCCAGTCAATGTTTGGAAAGTTAAAAGCCCCTACCATAACCACCCTATTATTCTTATAGATAGCTGAGATCTCCTTACAAGTTTGTTTCTCAATTTCCCTCTGACTATTTGGGGGTCTATAATACAATCCCAATAAGGTGATCATCCCTTTCTTATTTCTCAGTTCCACCCAAATAACTTCCCTCGATGTATTTCTGGGAATATCCTCCCTCAGCACAGCTGTAATGTGATCGCTGAGAACTGTACACAAAAAAAAGTCGGTTTTCGTTTCTAATCAGCATTGAGTTATTTCTTTGAAGAGAGGATTGGAAATGGAACATACGAAACCAAAATTGGAAAGGGTGTCAGTATCTACCTAATTCAACAACACCTTTCAAAGCAAATAATACCTGAAAAGCTTACACTGACATTTTGAGTTCTTTCCTTTAGAAGAGTATCTTCATACTATGAGGATTGAGGGTGGACTTTAGTACAAATTCCCAAAGCAACATGAAGAACGTAAGGTTATTTTTCAACTTGGAGATATTTTATGTACTGCATAGATTAAGGTCAAATTACAGGAAAAACAGAACCCACCATTAGATTAACAGGCTATATATCATTTGGAAAGGCCAAGTGGGTGATTGTCCTACAGAGACAAAGGTTTCTAATGTTCCTGGCAATAAATCTGATAATCAATTGATTAAAATATACTCCCAAATTCCATTTATAAGTGATTTGATGTTGGGCCTGATAGCAGTAATACATAATTCATTGAAATGAATATCAGGAATGGGCCGATTTAATTGGTTAAAATTAGCAAATGAACAAATGTTAGTAATTAAGGAAGAAATGATGGCAGGGTTAACTGGTGTGGACTATGAACGTTTAGCAGGAAAGATGCTTGAGGAACAATATACACTGTAAATAGTTTATGACTCACACCAAAGATATATCCCAGTAAGGAAGGAGGATTGTAGGAAGGGGATAAAGCACCGTAGTTAGCCAAGGAAGTTAGGGTAGGATCAAATTGCAAGAAACTACAAACAATATGGCAAAGATTAGTGGTAACCAAGATATTGGGAAAGTTTTAAAATACCAACAAGAAAATGACCAAAATAGGAAGAAAATAAATGTGCGAATAATTTAAAAACTGACAGTCATCAGTTTTCATAAAGACACTAATAACATTCCAACAATACTAAACAATTAAGGACGAAAAAGAAAGAAGAAATAAATTCAATAATCAGTGAAAAAGTATAATGGAAACTAATAGGACCAAAGACCGATAAGTTTCCTGGACTGGCGGGTTGCACCCTAGGATATTAAAGGAAGTAGCTATAGAGATAGTGGAAGCACTGCTAGTAATCTTCCAAGAATCCATGGATTTTGGCAAAGTCCCAGAGGATTAGAAGACTGTCAATGCAACCTTTCATTCAAAAAGGCAAGGAGACAAAAAAGGTAACTATAAGCTAGTCATAACAGAACATTTAGAAATACATCATATCATTTAAAACTTACACAACACCAGGTTATAGTCCAACATGTTTATTTGGAAACATTAGCTTTTGGAGCGCTGCTCCTTCATCAGGTGGTTGTGGAGTATAAGATCATAAGACAAAGAATTTATAGCAAAAGTTTACAGTTTGATATAACTGAAATTATACATTGAAAAAGATATGGGTTGTTTGTTAAGTCTCTCATATTTTAGAATGACCACATTAGTTTCAGGTCTTTCATGTGTAAATCCCAGAATTTGTTTTAAAAGTTACATTCTATGAGGCTACGGTAATGGATGAATGGACACTGGACAACAAACAACAGACAGGAGTGTTCTCTGCCAGTCGGGGAACACTTCAGCGGTCCAGACGTTCGACCTTGGACCTTCGGGTGACCATCTTCCAAGGCAGACTTTGGGACCGACAACAATGCAAAGTGGCCGAGCAGAGGCTGATAGTCAAGTTCAGTACCCATGGGGATGGCCGCAATTGGGACCTTGGGTTCATGTCACACACACTATGGACCCATACACTCACGCAGACCCTCTCTCATACGCTCACAAATACATACCCACACGTGCACCCTCTCACAGACTTATACCACTTTACACTCGCACTCTCACACACACTCATATCTCCCCCACACACACCCACATGAATATAAGTTTGTGGGGTGAATTTGTACTTGCAGAATTATATTTTATTTTATTCAAAAACTGCATGAATCCATGTAAGATACTGTATATCCTTTTTTTTAGAAATAGAATCAGCCTGAACATTGGGGAACAGACTGCCTCACACAGGGCACCTTCATCTGAGACGACATGATGCCTGGTGTTAAAGTTCACTTGAGAATGCAACTTCAAAAAAAGTTCTGGGGTTTACATAAGGAAGAACTGAAACCAACATAATCATTCTAAAATATGAGTGACTTAAACAACCTAGGTCTTTTTCAATATATAATTTCAGTTGCATCACACTTTAAACTATTAGGTTTTAAGCAGGTAGGTTTACTTTAATTGGTGAAAGCATTGCCTTGAGAAATGAACCAGTAAACGTCTGTAAAGAGCACATCCTTCTATATTATTATATGTAGGTTCCAGTTCATGCAAGTGGATCAGATATACTTTAGTTGTTAGCTGAATAGCAAATGCTGTCCAATCACAGAATCACATTTCATGCTGTATATGGTTTTCAGTTCTGCAAACATGGGCTGGTTACATACTTATTTGGCAGCACTATTTGATGAATAATTCTTCATCCATTCGTCCATTCTTCATTTGCAGGCCTGTGAAGATGTCTCCACTTCCTCCTCAGAACTCAGCTTTTAAAAATAAAAACATGTTGGAATCCCTTCAGCCTCAGCTTCAGAATGAGCTGCCTGTGCTAACTTATTTCACCCTGGGTCTGCTTCCAGAGCCTCATTTAATGAAGAAATGTCAAATAACTCTTTTGAGCTATGCTCCTTCTCAACTAAAGTTGGTGCTACCTTCACACCTGCTTGCAGTATTACTGTGACCTCTGGTGATGGACTTTGTTTAGCCATTGCTCTGGTTACTATACATCAGGGAAAAGCACCCAGAACCTGTTCCTGCAACTATTATATCTCTTTAGCCTCACTTGAACTTGCTGTGATTCGACGAACCTGTGATTTTCACTCACCAAATAACTCCCTAGAAGTAATTCAATTCCATCTACACGTAATTTATTAACTATCCCAATGACCCCTTATCTAGTCAACAAATCATACTCCAACTGTACCTTGTACAACGGAACTGGGATATGTTCTCCACCTATCCCATTTACCATCATTTTGGCATTCAGGTAGGTTGACTTTAATTGGTGGAAGCATTGCCTTGAGAAATGAACTAGTAAATGTCTGTAAAGAGCAGAGCCTTCTATATTAATATATGTAGGTTCCAGTTCATGAAAGTGGAGATAAAGCAAAATTCTTCTCCAACATAAGACTTTGCATAGGTCCCTAAAATTCTGTGTTATTGTTAAATTTTAACCTGCAGCATTGCATGCTTGTGTTTCAATGAGAGACCACCTTATTTAATATGTAAAAAAATGTGATCATTCAGTCAGATTTCAGTTTGGAATCTAACTTGCCCAGTAATATCAGATGGAATCATAACAAATTTTGAATCAGTTCCACTCTCTCCATTGTTTAAGTAGTGAGTGTACGGTAAGTCCAAATCCATCAATAGCATGTTTAAAAGTGTCCAGTAGATCCCAATTTTGATTTGGAAACAATATTTTGTTTTCAGTGACTGCAGCTGATCAACAGATCTCTGCTTCCAGCTGGTTTAAAATTTAGCAGTTTAATATGAAAGAAATCCACATAAAACATTGTACAGAAACACATTTAAAATTTTAAAAAGTGATTAACTAGTCCTCTGTTGCGTTCTGCTGGCAGCAGACTGACTACATTTGGTGTAATGAACTTTTTAAAAACACACAGATACTTTAGTAATCTTTTATCTTGGGACAGGATTTGGTGTTTGAGTGTTTTGTTTGGATCAAGAGTTACACAGAACAGGAGTGAAAAGGAAGTGGTTTAATAGATTCGAATTGTATTCCTGGATTGGAACTATGCGAGAGTAAGGCATGTGTTTATGCAGAGCTGACAGATTTGAGAGCAAACATTTCAACACAGTGTGAATTGCATCTTGGAAACCATTCAAAATGTAATGCTGTGACCAGGTGGGGTGGAGCCAAAATTGTGCTCTTTCATCTCTGAGAATTGGGTTCGGCTGCCTGGAGTCAACTCTGGTAGTGTCATGGGTCCCAACTAAAATGTGTTTGAAACCAAAGTGAAATTCTATGGGCGAAATTGCCTGTACTTCTAAAGGGTCAGGGATGGCAATGCAATTGAGTGAGTGGCAAAAATTCAGCATCTTGATGGCAGACAAAGGTTCTGCCATTCAGTTCTCACAGACTTTCAGGTGGGTTAGTTTGGAACCTGTTTTGCATTCATTAGCATGTCATTAATACTAATTAACATCCCAAATCACTGGAATTAAGTTTGTGGGAGAATCTTGCTCATCAAGAATGGGAAATAAAAGTCCACTCACAAACCAGATTTCTTCCCTCAAATCTTGCTGAGTCCAAACCTCTTCAAAACTAAACCTTTTCTTTGCGTAAGCACACACAATATTAGGGGTGAAAGCACTCCATGTTGTTCAGCTCATGAGAAGTCTCAAGTCGTATGTAGTCAGGCTTGTTGTTTTTGTTAAATGCTAACAAGTGTTTGGGATGAAACCTGGTCAAGTCAACAAGCCACATGGGCTGATAACAACAAAACTGACCAGGGCAGTCTAGCAAGTCTGAACTTTTTAAAAAAGGCAATCTTTAGTTGTTTTGACCTTGTCACTTGCAAGCCTTTGTTGAAAACCTAACAGATGTGTCTGTGTTCCCAGTAGCAATGAGACATCAGTGAGTTGAACATGTGTGAGCAGTTGAGTGTTGTTATAGTTCCTTTCATGTTTTCAATGGCTCCAGTAGTTAGCACTGCTGCCTCACAGTGCCAGGGACCCAGATTTGATTCCATAATCATGCGATTGTCTGTACATTCTCCCCGTGTCTGCGTGGGTGCTCCGGTTTCCTCCCACAGTCCAAAGATGTGCATGCTAGCTGGATTGGCCATGCTTAATTGCCCATTGTGTCCAGGGATGTGCAAGCTAGGATGAGCGATGGGAAATAAAGGGCTACAGGGACAGGGTAGGGGTGAGTCTGGAAGAGACAGTCTTCAGAGGGTCGGGGTGGAATCGGCGGGTCAAATGGCCTGCTTCCACACTGTAGGGATTCTATGATAAGTGTGAATCTGATAGGCGTGTGAGAGGTCACTGTGGAGCCTCTGGTACTACACTGGTAGTTGCAATGATGCAATGGACATTGACAGCACGAGGTATCTGTTGGAGATCCCTGGTATCCAACCTCCTCTGTGATAGTCGCTGCAGCAGTAACCTGACAATGCTAATTCGAATTATGAGAACATGCTCTGTTGAGTAGAGAATGACATAAACCGTAGCAGAGAACAGTAGATCATCCATTCTTTTGTGGCACGGGGACCACCAATAGGCATGGACCTCTGCAGCCACCTCTGTCCCAGCTGCCGTCATCAGTTGAGATAGTTCTCTTGCTGCTGTCCCTGGTGTCACACGTGGCTAGGGTGAGTGGGGTTGATAAGCGGAGGCTGACTGATGGTCCTACATTGCAGAAAGTGAAGTGCTTTCCAGTGATCTTTTAAAGATGTACACCATGGTCCTAGCAGGGGAAGAACTTATTGGCATTTTACTCAAATAGGCATACATAACACGATAAGAAGAACGTAACTGTGTATGTAGGTATATGCTGAGAGATCTAAGAAAATGGACAACTAAAATATTATAGCTGTTTTAAGCTGTTTCTCTGAAGTCACTACTAATTGCATTTTTTAAGCAGAAGAGGTTTATGCACCTCACCCATAAAGCAATGAGTTGTCAATGTGACTCAGTTGTTAGCATTCTTGTATCTTACAGAAAGTCATGAAATCAAGTCCCATTCAAAAGACAAAAACTGAAGTGCATCTGTGGAGACAGAAACAAGAGTTAACTCTGAACTCTGTTCCTGGCAGTGAAGGGGAGAAAGAATGGGGAGGAAATTCAGACTATTTGCCTTATGTAGGAAGAGGGAAAAGCACTTTGGACTGGAGGAAGAATGAGTGCCAGGATTAACTGAAGGAGTCGGAAGGGATGGTGACAACCTAAAACTGGGGATGGGGTTTGAGTTGTGAATCTTTAACTGCTAACAATTATTTTACTTTTACAACCTGTGAATATCTGTAATGGCAAAAAGATTTTTGCCACATTCGTTAACGTATCTTCCTCAGCATTGCCTTGAGGTGAAATTTATTTTGAAAACTTAGTTTTGTACTTGTCTATCCTCTAGAATGCTAAACTAGTGAGTTAAGGTCTTGATCCCAAGAAAACAATCTAACAACAAACCAAACAAAGAAATTTACTGGTGTACCCATACTCTAGAAACAAGTTTAACAGATGGTAATTTGTAATCCTACACTATTAAAGTGTGTAGTGTAAATCTCTCAAAACAACAACTATCTTGAAATTGTTTCCAAGTTTGGACGGTTTTATTGGTGATCAAACCATTGAGTAAATCACCACACAGCTTAAAATTAAGTCACATTTGGATAGAGATATGGTATAATTCATTTGACTTTATTCAGTAAATCCAAGACTGCCCCAAGCTGACACTTTTTTTTTTCACGAGGTCTCAGGTTCTACAAATGTTCCCATACTTGCCAGTTGAAAAAATAATGACTGACTTTGAAAGTCTTGTGTGTTTAGTTTTGGGTTGGGGGTGCAGGAGGGCAAGTGTCTGGCAAACCAAGAGAATTCAATATCTTCGTCAATTGACTGCAGAAAAAATCATCTTATTGTCGGATTTGATGTTTTCACCAGACTTGAGAGTTTCTTATGCTTATACTTAAACATTTATTGTGGGTGTAGGAGAGCTGAATCATTAAATAATTCCTGGCCATACATTCACCTGTGGGTTTGAATCCAGTCCAGAGAAGCTGGAATGGTATTCTGTCTGACTGTTGCACTCTCTAATGATATTTAGAAGGGGAACAGAACACACCGCTATGGTTTTCCTCTTCTTACGATAACACTTTCCTACTTTGTTTACTGACATGAGATAAATCAATATTCAGACAAAGAAAAGAATGTAAGGCTTTCACTACTTAAACCACCCAATTAGTTAAACAGCAATAAACACTTGCCGTGGCCATTATTTTCAACAACAAGGTTATTACTTAAAATAAGTGCGTAAATATTTCAGATAGATACACATGCTCCACAAAGGGTCTTCGCTTTGCTTAGTTGCAATTACCTACAATAGCTCTCAGCTATGAAGCAACATGAGAAATTTGCCTGAAGAGAAGCTGGGAAAAGTTGACTGATCTCTGTGGATAGCATGAGTGGTTAGCACTGCTGCCCCTCACAGTACTAGAGACCCAGGTTCAATTCCTGCCTCAGGCAACTGTCTGTGTGGAGTTTGCACATTCTCCCTGTGTCTGCATTGGGAATGGGTCTGGATGGATTGCTCTTCGGAGGGTTGGTGTGGACTTGTTGGGCCAAAGGGCCTGTTTCCACACTGCAAGTAATCTAATCTATAGCTGAATTATATTGCATAATCTGAGACAGTGGAGGCACTACAACTAACCATTTATAATGCTGATTTTCTTGTATTTTTCTCCAGTGCAAGTTCTACCATAGCACTGTATAACTTTTTCCCAGTGCTCAGACTGACAGGAGAAGCACGTAGAATTGTAAAGTTACTTGCATTTAAAATTAGAATGGATTATTTACAGTGTGGAAACAGGCCCTTCGGCCCAACATGTCCATACCAACCCTCCGAAGAGCAGCCCACCCAGACTCATTCCCCTACACCTAACACTACGGACAAGTTAGCGTGGCCAATTCACCTAACCTGCACGTTTTTGAACTGTGGGAGGAAACCGGAGCACCCAGAGGAAACCCACGCAGACATGGGGAGAACATGCAAACTCCACGCAGACAGTAGCTCGAGGCAGGAATTGAACCCGGGATTCTGGCGCTGTGAGACACCATGCCACCCACAGTACTCAGTGACAAGTGATATTAATGGGCTATCAAAAGCTAATAGTAGGAAAATTGTGTTAGCACCAAGTCCACTTTAAGTGCTGGGTACTGCAGTTACTTTTTTCAGATCACTGTTATGTGTCATTTTTGAAACTTGTTTTCATTAAATTGGGAAAAAAAAGGAATTTCATTGTTGTGGTTCTGTTCGCCGAGCTGGAAGTTTTTGTTGCAAACGTTTCGTCCCCTGGCTAGGCGACACCATCAGTGCTTGGGAGCCTCCTGCGAAGCGCTTCTTTGATGTTTCCTCCGGTGTTTATGGTGGTCTGTCCCTTCCGCTTCCGGTTGTCAGTTTCAGCTGTCCGCTGTAGTGGTTGGTATATTGGGTCCAGGTCGATGTGTTTGTTGATGGAGTTTGTGGATGAGTGCCATGCCTCTAGGAATTTCCTGGCTGTTCTCTGTCTGGCTTGCCCTATGATAGTAGTGTTGTCCCAGTCGAATTCATGTTGCTTGTTGTCTGCGTGTGTGGCTACTAAGGATAGCTGGTCGTGTCGTTTCATGGCTAGTTGATGTTCATGTATGCGGATTGTTAGCTGTCTTCCTGTTTGTCCTATATAGTGTTTTGTGCAGTCCTTGCATGGTATTTTTGCAAGGACTGCACAAAACACTATATAGGACAAACAGGAAGACAGCTAACAATCCGCATACATGAACATCAACTAGCCACGAAACGACACGACCAGCTATCCTTAGTAGCCACACACGCAGACAACAAGCACCATGAATTCGACTGGGACAACACTACTATCATAGGGCAAGCCAGACAGAGAACAGCCAGGGAATTCCTAGAGGCATGGCATTCATCCACAAACTCCATCAACAAACACATCGACCTGGACCCAATATACCAACCACTACAGTGGACAGCTGAAACTGACAACCGGAAGCGGCAGGGACAGACCACTATAAACACCGGAGGAAACATCAAAGAAGCGCTTCGCAGGAGGCTCCCAAGCACTGATGATGTCGCCTAGCCAGGGGACGAAACGTTTGCAACAAAAACTTCCAGCTCGGCGAACAGAACCACAACGAGCACCTGAGCTACAAATCTTCGCACAAACTTTGAAAAGGAATTTCATGTTTTGTCAAAAAAAACTATTAGCAAACCTTTCATAATTTCCATGCAGTTAACAAGCTGTTTATTGTACACAAACGATGAAAAAATGATTCCAATCTTTGTGAAAAATTTAAAAATATATTTTCAATGGTATAACACACAAGGATTTGTATGAAACATGTCCATTATGTTCATTAAAATGTAATGCACAGTATTATTACTGTAATACTCTGTGTTTATTTCTATATTTCAATGGTGTTTGGCTTCCATATATTCTTATTCTCTGAAAGACTTTTTTAAAAGTTCGAATTGTTTTTAAAAATGTCACAGTGAAGGGGACAAGCACATAAAAATGCAAGCACTAGTCAAAGAACTGTACTTCTTTAAGTGTTTATTTCCTCGTACTTATTTTTGTACAGGGCTAATCCTTACCAGCAGGATGAAGTATTTTTAGTGTTCTCTGTTGCTAATGAACACTATTCATTCTTATCTGATTTACAGACTACAGACTTCTCTTTTCTTCGCTTCAGTATGCTTCATTATTTATGCAGTAAAGATTATAAAGTCGAATCAGTTGAGCTATGTTGTAGATTAACTTTATGATTGATTGCTCCAGATTTCGCACTGGTAGTTTCTGTGAAACTGTCAGTGTTTATCCTCATTACTTCTGAAACACAGTCACTTCCACACATGCGCAGTTAGTACAAAGGTTGCCGTCAAAAATTCATATTTCTCCAGATGTTGTACTGTTGATCAATTAGAAATCACTGAACTGTTTAGACCATCCTCTTTATGTTATTAGTCTCATGTTAAAAATCCTTGAAATAATTACACCTTGTAAAATGAGGTGTAACCGGGCTTTAGATATTGTACTACATTCAATATCTCTGATGAAAATTCCTTCTGATATTGGTAATCTAATTGATCATTTCAGGAATGTCAAATTCCTCCATGACAAAAAAATACTTTCAAACCAATATTTTTTTGAAAAAGTTTATTTCTCATACTTCAGCTTCTAATTGATTCTCGCGTATCTGATTGAATAATTGACTGCTTTGAGAAATTGTTACTTTAAAATGAAGAATAATCACTGTGTCTTATATCCTGGTTTGCTATCTAAGACTATTTCAATAAGAATGGCTATTGACTCTTCACAGGTGAATCTGTCCCCAAACCCAACAATGAAAAAGCTGGCTGGATCAAGTAACAATTAAGTACTCAATGCTGAACAGCCAGCTTCCTGCCTTGCCACTGAGGTCCAAGAAACAATGAGAAGTTATGATTTTTGGACGGAGTATCTTGAGATGAGGTTTCCAGGGCAAAAGAAAGAGTCAAGAGTCAAAGGCATGGGCTGTGGGATTGCTTATAGCCTGTCATGCTTGCTCCCCAGTGCTCCAATATTGGAGCACATAGACGCACCCACTAACCCAGTAATCAGGCTTCCTGTATTTCACTGTTGAGAAATCAGCTACTTTGTTTGCCTGCCAGGAAAGCAGATAACTGGCCAATTGTTAGTCAAGGGTCTTATGTAACCATTAACTGACCACTTAGTGACCGTAATTGATGGCACCGTGATGGTCACCGTGAACTTTCTCACAAATGCATTTAATTGATGGTGTGGCAAGCAGGCAGCAACTCATCCAATTATTTGCTCTGCTTTCCACCTCCATGCAAGTAAAAAGCGTCTGTCCAAAGATGTTCCAAGTGAAATGGCTTTGCACAGAAACTGGGAATCATTAATCGCTGTTCTGTTAAATTTAAGATGACATGTGGGCCTCCGTAGTGACCTGGAGTGGTCACTATTCAGCTGCCATTTCACCAGTCTGGTGCCCGCACTTGAAAATCAGCACCAGAGCCTCCAGCTTGCTTTTCCAGAACTAAAGCAATTACATTATCATGCCCATTACTGGAAGGGAGAGAAGTTTCTGGAAAATCTATCCTCATTTCTTCATTTAATTAGCTGAAACTCAAGAATATTTATCTAATCTTAACTGTACAATGTATGGTGTACATTATGTTATTTTTACCTCTAGTTCATCCCTACAACTATTAGTTCAGTTCCATATCGACATAGTAATCCTATGAAATCATGGGATACTTTCTGAACATTTCGTTCTAGTCCTCACCAACAAACAATAAATCAACATGAAAAGAATCCGCGGCTTGCCAAAATCGTTGATGGACTCATATGAACATAAAACACATATACTTACGTGCAAAGTTCTATTTGAAATTTATTGTATGTCTGACTAAATGTCCTTATCATTGCAAAGAACAGGTCTGTAATAGATTACCACCATTTCAGCTATTTGAACTGTTTGTAATATTATCCATAATACTTTAGTTCTTAACTGTGTTCTTGAGAAAGGCATACACTAAGCAGTATCATTGCAGATGGTTAAGCCAAACAGATACTTAAGGGGCTTGACAGTGTAAATGCTGTTGGATTTTTCTCTTATGGGAGCCTAGGGCTAGAAGGCTTAGTCCCAGAATTAAAGGGTGCAAATTTAAGACTGAGATGAAGGGGAATTTCCTTTGTCAGAGAGTTGAGTTCTTTGGAACTCCCTAACATGGAGATGTGGGAATAGAGACGTCATGCATATTTAAGGTTGAAATATTTATATTCTCCATCAGTAAGCTTATGGGGTAAGGGTTCTGGGGTAAGGGCAGGGAAATGGACACGAGGAACATCAGATCAACCATGATCCTATTGAATGGTGGGAATAGAGGCCAAATGGCTTACTCCTGTTCCTCTTTCTTATGTACTTGTAGTCTAAACGTAGCAATGATTTGGCTGGTTATTAGGATTTGAGAGTTAATTACTAAATATACTGACAAGGTGGTATGTTTGTTGTATTGATCACCAACACACACTAGAGCAAAGCTGAGATTGCCCCCAGAAAAGACATACCCAGCCACTAATAAGGTGTTTATCGGACTGGATTAGATTCAAATTTTAGGTTGCAACAATGGAACTTCTTACATTCTTTATTGTCCTAATTGAACATATAAAGCAATGCTCCCATGAATTGCTTTTGTATTAAAGGAAACTCCATGATGAGCCCCTGGTAAATAAATCACAGATGTGTGTGATGTCAAACATGTTCAATACAGCATACACATGGAAAATGTTCAGAAACAAAGAGCAGATTTCACTGTTAAAAAAAAGTTAGAGTAACGTATGCAGACATTAACATGCTAATTTTCCAGCAACTTGTAGTAAGAGATACCTCATCGTTTGCATATTGCAACAAGTTGATCATCAATTTGCACTGGTCTGTCATTAAGTTTTGAAAAGTGATACCTTGAATTTTATCTCTCAGTCATTTAATGAAGTTATAGAGTCATAGAATCAAACAGCATGGAAACAGGCCCTTCACTCCAATTAATCCACGCCAACCATGTTCCCAAACTAAACTAGTCCTACCTGCTTACCTTTGGCCCATATTCCTCCACACTTATTCAAATGTCTTTCAAACATTGCAACTGTACTTGCATCCACCACTTCCTCTGGCAGTTCAATCCACACACGAACCACTTTCTATGTAAAAGAATTGTCCCTCACATCCTTTTTAAAACTTTCTCCTCTCACCTTAAAAATATGCTCCTTAGTTTTGAACTCCCCCAACTTAGGGAAAGACCTTTGCTATTCACTTTATCTCCGCCCTTCATGATTTTATAAACCTCTATGAGGTTAACTCTGAACCTCCTATGCTGCATTGGAAAACGTTCCAGCCTATTTTTATATCTCAGACCCTCCATAACCTGCAACATCCTGGTAGATCTTTTCTGAGCCCTCTCCAATTATTGCAGTTGCACATGAATTATTAACTAAACTTGCTCGAGAAAGTTAAAGCTAGTAATTGATAGCGTAAGCAACTCATGAATGAAATAATAAGAATTTCTGATAGGCTAATGTCTTTGCCCAGAAAATGAGCAAGTGAATGTTAGAATTCATTTGATGTGAGCAGTTTTCATATATTTAAAAATGCTAACTGTTAATTATTTTCTTAACTTGTCTTTAAGAAATTTTAAAATGATCTTAATCCAATATTCTCCTCCTCTTTAGTTGACTTTGTAAGCCATTGAGTTCACTCACTACAATTAATGCTCCTGAACTCACCCTCTGCCTCAATCCAACCTCTTTATTTCTCAATCTTTAACTCCCATTGATGAGGAGATTGCTTGTTTATCCTGATGTTCACCGTTGTCTCAGCTGCCCTGTTGACCTGAATATGCTTTTATCAGTTTATACTTATAGTATACTTATATTTTGCTGAGGGCAAAATGTTCTGAAACCTAAGCATGCTAAGCTAGTTCTACTAAAAAGGGCACCCTCTAAGATGTCCTATCCAGCAAAACCTGGCTGTACGATTTTCACTTAGTCTGACCATATGTCAGTAATCATTGTGGTATTAATGACCATTTGTGCTGGAGCAGTATGGCTTTGGGTATGGAATTGCCTGAATATTTTGAACCCCAGATCAATGAATGCCAAGATATAGCTCAGAAAGGAAGACATTTGTCAATTATATACTATTAATACGTTCATTTAATGATCCACCTACAGCCAGTGATCCAGTCTACTGACATTCTGATGTTACCATTCAGCTGATAACATATAATTGATGTTTGCAGGAAATGTTGGTTTCCCTGTGCAACAGCAGTCTGTTATATTTTGTTGAACAGAATCCAATGTAAATTTAGAATGGCAATACAATACAGTTCACTGAACAGTTTAATTAGACTTGACTCTATCATACTGTGAAGCAGCACTTTCTTCCTGTTTTCAACGGGCAATTGGACTATTCGACATAACCGATAAGTGTAATGGAGCAAAAACAGGTTTCTAAGGAAAGACTCAGGAATAATGTCCTAAGTAAGCAGAGGGTGGAAACTTGGAAGAAGTGATGCTCTGCCAGCTCAAGAAGGGTCATAAGCTTATGGTGCCACAAATGCTAGCTCCTTCCTAAAGATAGTGATGTTGTAAAGCTTTGAGGATTTCCACAGATGTTGTTCTTATGATATATTGTAACAAATAACAGTATGCCAATCAAACTTTAGATCAGTGTTTTTAGTGATTAACTACTAAAATCACTAAATGAACAAAAGTATTTTTGTTCTGGGCAAGGGGTCGAATGATATTTAAACATGTTGATGTGGACATTGATGAAAGGAAATGGGATTAAGTTCCCATGATGCTGATGTATTCTCAGCGAGGGATTCTTCAACGTACTCTGATAGCTTTTGGCAATATTTTAGAAATGGTTCTGTTTTCAGCTATTTGTCATCCTTCAATTAAGTACTACAGAATTTGCAGTGTACAAAAGATTATGTTTTTTGATTAAAAATGAATCACAGAGAAAATAAGTCTTCATAATTCTGAAACCCATCAAGAAATAGAAGAAATACATTCAATGGATTTTGACAATGTTGCTGATTTCTATAGTAGCATCTTGCACTTTAAAATAACTATTCAGAATAGGTAGTCACAGAGATATTGTTATATACAGTGATCCTTATTTCCATTAAAAATTTATATACTGTATATCCCATTATTGGCCCTGTTCTTGACTTGAAAGTGAAAAGTGGCCAGGAATAAGGAAATGATTACCAACTGCTTACTGTTGCATATTTGAGTTGTATAACTGGATCAACTAGATGGAAATTGGTGTTTTAGTGATTTAAAATATTGTCCTTTCACTTTTGGGGATGTAATTTGAATGCAGCCAAAATTGTTTGGATAGAAAACCTTTGACTTTGCACATTTGAAATGAATCCAGATAATCTCAATTCTATTGGCGTTGTTTGTAAAAGAGTGCTGTCATAACCTGATATTAATGGGCATTAAATCAACAGTATGACACCAAGATAGCTGGCATGAGAAAGTGAAGTGCTAATCTCACACAGAGTTCGGTTTTAGTTAGCTTTGTTGAAATGGTGCAAAAACAATATTGGATCTAGCAAGTTTCCTGCAACATCAGATGTCATACAGTTGCCATAAAAAAACCTTGTTGATAATGCAAAATAGTTTTTAATTTTTAAAAAAGGAGAAAGGAGGGATTTTCTGGCAGGGATTAGCAACCAATAGCCAAATGCAAGAGAAACAATCATCCTTCAATTGACTACTAGATAAATGCCTGTCAAAGGAGATGACCCCGAGCTGACCTCAGGCCCTATTTACATAACATATGTTACATATCCTTAAAGGAATACTATCCCAGTTTAGTAGCAGAATGATACATTGCAAATGAAAGGACTAAAAATTTTCCTATTCTCAATTAATCCAGTCCTTGACATGATCTATTGCAGATATATATTTTAAAAATAAAGAAGATATGAAAAATGGCAGCAGAGTTAAATCGTTTTTGTGATACAGCCAAACATATTCAGTATATTACAAGCTTGACAACAATTTTATCCTGTTTGCAATTGATTCTGAATACCATGTTTGTTCCTGTAGTATGCTTCAACCCTGTAATGATACACCCCTTTCAGGACATGCCTACTGTTAATGGATCCAAATTTCGCACACTGCATTGAACATCACTTTTGCAATGTTGCTTTAATATATACCGTATATATGCATGAGAAATTTGATTTAGATATTACAGGGGTGAGTGGAGATTCAAACAGCAATCCCAGATGTCTGAGTTTCCCCACAACCTGCTGAAACCTCATTTCCAAAAATACTGACACCCTCCCCTCATCATCACAACCCAAAACGTGAACTACTGTAGTCTGTTGCTTCCACATTGCAGCCTGCTCATCTGAAGCAATTCTGTGGCTCACTTAGATTATTTTTGTGATTGCAACCCAATGTATATTCCAAGCTTATGAAGGATTTCCCATTTCCCAGATTACACTGAATCTACCTGAAGCTGTCGGCCTCTGCTTAACCAGCACCTTAAGTGAGATATCGCTGTCCTGGAAAGTGACCTGGCAAAAAGTCCTCTGTGTGGCCTGTTGACAATGGTGAGGATGGTAGGTCCCAACCAAACTTACACCGACCACTACAATTCACAGAAAAATAAAAAATTCTGCCCTAAATTACTGAACTGCCTCCTGGGAGTGGATGGGCTGCCTGGTCTTCAGCATACCCCTGTTGAGCTGGAAATGGATGCGTTAGCTCTGGATTAGAGACTTATACAATTTAACATAAAACCTGACCCAATTCCAACCCATCCATTTTTAGCTGTGAGGATCCATCCAATGTAATTAGCTTTGGCATGTGAAGAATCAAGTGTCGGATTTTCTTTGAACTGCGTGAGCATAAAGCTCTACATCTCATGGACAATATGTCAGCATATCTTCAAGAGATATGCTCATGATAGCGCCACTGTATCACTTCATGTGACCTGACAGTACAAAAGATTACAATCTCCATTTTGAATGGGATCAGCTGTAATAAGTATCAATTGGATTCTTCAATTCCACAGTATCCAAGTTTAATTTCTTATATTACAAATGATAAGAATTGTTGCATCCAATAAATATGTTGCTGGAGGCAAAACCAAATCAGATCTAATTGTATCAGTTCTTTTTCAAATAGTAGCATTATATTTCTGTTTATGTAGTTGCAGAAAAGTAATGCCAATCCTGAGAACAGTAGACCATTTGGTGGCTTGCACTGTGTGTATGTTGAACTTTTGATGGCCTCCATGTACACTCGTCATTTACTTTGAAGTGGGGGTGTGAAGTTTAGCCATTAATATCGATGACTCACTTATGAAGAATTGTTCAATGTAACAAGTTTGCTTAACATAATAATGCACTGATTACCAGAATTTATTTTGCATAAAGGACAGTATGTTGTTATAAATGCAATTTTATTTTCTCCAACAAGTGTGCGCTAATAGTATCATTCAGAAACTGGATTAGGGTAGGTGCTGAACTCACTGACCCAAGCCAGAAGCTAAATTAACACACAGTCAGTAGAGTAAGTTTCTTATTACAGCCTGGTCTATTGTTGTCTATGGATGTTTTATTTTGAATCCTTTGGCTCATGATCCCTCTGAGGTTCCATAAACCGGAACTCCATTAAAACATGCAATAATTTAACTAGATATGGCAGCACACAGGCAGGCAGGACTAGTTTAGTTTGGAATTATGGTCCTCCTTCCAAGGTCCCAAAGGATCCTTCCACATCCGACAGAGATTTACCTGCACTTCCACACACATCATCTATTGTGTTGTTGCTCCCGATGTGGTCTCCTCTACATTGGGAAGAGGGGACACCAACTTGCAGAATGTTTCAGAGAATATCTCTGGGACATACTCAACCCCACTGCCCTGTGCCTGAACATTTTAACTCCCCCCTACTCCCAAACTCCGCCAAGGACATGCAAGCCCTGGGCCTCCTCCACCACCAAACCCTAACCACCCAAAGCCTGGAGGAAGAAAGCCTCATCTTCCACCTTGGGACTCTCCAAACACAGGGGATCAATGTGGATTTCACCAGTTTCCTCATTTCCCCTACCCCCACCTTATCCCAGATCCAACCTTCCAACTCAGCACTGCTCTTCCCCCTCAGCCCCACACCCCTCCTATTTATCTCTCAGCCCCCTTGGGCCACACACCTCATTCCTGATGAAGAGTTTATGCTTGAAATGTTGATTCTCCTGTTCCTCAGGTGCTGCCTGACCGACTGTGCTTTCCCAGCAACATATTCTTTGACTCCATTATGGCCGGCATGGACTCATTGGACCGAAGGATCTGTTTCCATGCTGAATGACTCAGTAATCCCACAAACAGTGCAGTGGACGACGCCATGGTCATCTCTGGAATGGAGCTGGTCAGGTTGGGAATGCTGGTTATCAGCTCACAAACAGATCCAACTGCACTCCTGTAAATTGGGTTCTAGTCACACTTTTAAAGGGCCCTTGAGTCAATGCAACACAGCAAGACTCAAGCTTATACACAAAAAAAGTCAATGCCAGTCATTTATATCAGCGTGACCTCCATATGGGATGGTGTATCACCTGGTCATGTTCACTCTGCCTGGAAATAGCTGTACTGCTTCATGTTGTCAACATACCAAACCATATTCTTATTAATTGACCATGCTAGTTTGTGTGAAAAGATTTGTCACCCTTTTATATAATTGTACAAAATGGTGACGACATCTTGATTCAATACATCTGTATTCACTGTAGAGGAGGATGATATAGGTATAGAAATCAGGGAGAAGGGCTAGAACAAATCACAATTGAGAGGGAGGAGACATTAATGGCTTTTGCAGGCTTAAAAGTAGATAGATCAATGTTTAATGACTGTCACAGACACAATAGGCTGTCTGGAAAATCCCCGTGACTCTATAGGACTCTAAATCTGTTAAAGGTAGTGCCAGTAATGGTGACCATGAATCTATCAATTTGTCCTAAAAATTCATCGGCCTCCCTGATGTCCTTTAGGGCAGGAGCTATGCCATCTTTACTTACTGTCTGAACTTCATACAACTCTTGGCCCCACAATAGTGTGGCTGACTCTTAAATGCCTTCTGTAAAGGCCTGGGAAGCCGCTCAGATGTATTCATGAAGGAGGTCCCCATAACCTGGTCTTAAATGCTGGTCTTACCACTGTCTCCTATATCCCATCAATGAAGAAAGGAGAGGTTACGTTTTTTAAATAGCTGACAGATTGACATTAAAGATTTACATAATCTCATTGCAATCATTATGTGGGAAACTAGAGAAGTGATTGCTGATCACCGATAGTCACAGGTGAGGTGCCGGAAGACTGGAGGTTGGCAAACGTGGTGCCACTGTTTAAGAAGGGCGGTAAAGACAAGCCAGGGAACTATAGACCGGTGAACCTGACCTCAGTGGTGGGCAAGTTGTTGGAGAGAATCCTGAGGGACAGGATGTACATGTATTTGAAAGGCAAGGACTGATTAGGGACAGTCAACATGGCTTTGTACGTGGGAAATCATGTCTCACAAATTTGATTGAGTTTTTTGAAGAAGTAGCAAAGAAGATTGATGAGGGCAGAGCAGTAGATGTGATCTATATGGACTTCAGTAAGGCATTCGACAAGGTTCCCCATGGGAGACTGATTAGCAAGGTTAGATCTCATGGAATACAGGGAGAACTAGCCATTTGGAAACAGAACTGGCTCAAAGGTAGAAGACAGAGGATGGTGGTGGAGGGGTGTTTTTCAAACTGGAGGCCTGTGACCAGTGG
>NC_057722.1:17840931-17916547 GCF_004010195.1 Chiloscyllium plagiosum | reverse complement strand
GGAGTCCAGAACTAGAGGGCATAGGTTTAGGGTGAGAGGGGAAAGATATAAAAGAGACCTAAGGGGCAACTTTTTCACACAGAGGGTCGTACGTGTATGGAATGAGCTGCAGTGGATCTGGAGGAGGCTGGTACAATTGTAACATTTAAGAGGCATTTGGATGGGTATATGAATAGGAAGGGTTTGGAGGGATATTGGCCGGGTGCTGGCAGGTGGGACTAGATTGGATGGGATATCTGGCCGGCATGGACAGGTTGGACCGAAGGGTCTGTTTCCATGCTGTACATCTCTATGACTCTATTACACCGAAATTTTAAGGTTGTTCCATTCTTGCATCTGCAATGTGTAATAGTGATGTAAATGTCTCAATTTCAAAACTGTACAATTTATAGATTTATATTACTTCTTAAAAAGTAGAATTCCTAGGGGAAAACTTGATCTGTGAAAAAATTTGGTACTTACAGAAAATGCATGGTATACATGTTTGTATTTGATACTAAAAAAAAAATCATGGAATGCTTTACAGGCTGACGCCAACACATGGTTTGGAATGATAGGATGGCACCCATAAACTTGATACAGGAACAGATTGAGAGCTACCTGTAAAAGAGAGATGGCAAGCAGGGTGTCAACACTTTCCCCATAGACAAGCCAGAGTGCAGAACTTCCCATTTACCATTTGTGCCTCTTGTACTATAAATGAGATTCAAAAAGCCTGCATATGTTTTTGTTTTCTTCATATTTCTCTCCTTTTTGTTTCCTCAGGTAGAATTCACTCAAGGTTGAATCTTCCAAAACCCTGAACAATATGGCCATTGGCAAGTCAGTTAGGAAGATATGGCGAGATCTAAGATTCTCAACATCAAGGGAATCACAGTTCAATTATGCGACCAAGTTTTCAACAGTGAGCTGAGAGCAACGACAGGTCTATTTGCATGTAGTACTTAATCTCACCGCATTGATATGCATTTTCCTATTCTCCCACACAACAGAGGGATACTAGATGACAATTCCTAATTTGCAAATCCAAGTTGGTACCTGATAACACCAGATTATTGCTTGATCCTTTGATCTCCAACTTGGAGAGCAGTCCCAAACATCTCAGGACATGCTCCATGGGCAGCGACTGCTCATCATCTCCATCCACGGAAGTTGGCATAAGACACGTACCAGTCTCACCCTTGTGGCACATCCCCAACCCACTGAGAATACAGTTCTCCAGTGCTGCAGTTGACTGCACCAGCACCTCTCCTTGGAATGCTATTTCATGGACTCGGTCAGTGTATGTCTCAGAGCGTATAAGACATCAATCCAGACTACGCATGATATTTGTTGAAAAATGTGATGCTGGAAAAAACACAGCAGGCCAGGCAGTATCTGAGGAGCAGGAGAATCGACGTTTCGGGCATAAGACCTTCTTCAGGAATTCTAGCATGATATTTATCATTGATAGAGTCTTCACCTTCCCCCCTACTATTTTCTTACTGAAACGTGTATGAATTGAATCAGTGCTTGAACAAATTTTCCTTGAAGCAAACATTTCCAATTAACGGTGTGTCCACTGACTAGCACAGCTGGGGACTAAAATCTACTTATGATATTGTTGTTTTTTCCTGAAACACTATTCAAGATGTTACGTATTGTGTTTCTCCTTCTCCACCACCATGTATCAAATTACACTGTGGCGACCACAGATCCGGGATCGCTATGTTTTCCGACATTACCTATTCACTGTTTTGGTCCTGTGAAAATTGAAGGGCCCTCATTGACAAACTTGTTGAGAAAGAGGTTGTGACATGAACTTTCGGGCAATTGCAGTGAATTGCTGCCAAGTGTGCTGAACATGTGTACTTTTAATAGAAATGATTGCACAGAGGAAACACCTTGATTGCCTCTAGTATGTCCCAATGCACTTAGGCTAAGTGAATTAATATCTGATTGCTTTCAGCCAGTGCAAATAATTATACATAATTTACGATAGGAAGGAAGACAGACACATGAAGCAGCATCTTAAATAATTTTACATGAAATAGCATTGGTCTTCATATTGCTCCCAAGGTACAAGAACACAAACAGAAACATCCTGTTCCACTACATTACTCACTTTTACAATTTGGCTTTCATGGAGACTGACAGCACTGCCTCAGACAGACTGTACACTAGGGTCAGCCCCTGAACTGCAGCCTGCTTTCATATCAGCACTGCATGTTAAACCAATGTTTCTTTGTCATAAAACAAAATAAGCTTGGTAATATTGGTGTCAATCTGCAATGAGAAGAATCAATTTTAGAAAGAAACCTTCCACTAGATTTGGAAGACATATGAAATGAAGTGGGGCCATGCTTCATCCCCAATTTTGCCCCACTCTCTGCTGTTATATAACACACCTATTTAGGCCCACAGGTAAATTGCTCAAAAACTGCATCAATCCATATAAGATTCTGAGACTCCCACTTTAGAAATAGAATCAGTCTGACCCAACAGTGGGACACAGAGAGACTTTAACTTCACACTTCCAATGCACTGAGCTGAGATGGCACCTATTGTTAAAAGCTATCTTGAGAATGATTTGGAGATGCCGGTATTGGACTGGGGTGTACAAAGTTAAAAATCACACAACACCAGGTTATAGTCCAACAGGTTTAATTGGAAGCACACTAGCTTTTGGAGCGATGCTCCTTCATCAGGTGATAGTGGAGGGCTCAATCGTAACACAGAATTTATAGCAAAATTTTTTGCTATAAATTCTGTGTTACAATTGAGCCCTCCACTATCACCTGATGAAGGAGCGATGCTCCGAAAGCTAGTGCTTCTAATTAAACCTGTTGGACTATAACCTGGTGTTGTGTGATTTTTAACTTTATCTTGAGAATGTAACTTTAAAAAAGTTCTGGGATTTTCATATGAAGGAACTGTAACTAACATGGTCATTCTAAAAGATGAAAAGCTTAAGCTAAATTGTTTAATATTTCATTCCATGACACTGCAATCCTGTTGCTATAAAGTCTGTGTCGTATGATTCTGCTCTACAACCACCTGAAGAACCTGCGCTTGGAAAGCTAGCGAGGGATAAAGTTATTACTCTTCTCGTGTCCTTGGTTGCTCATCAGGATTGATTGACTTGTTGTGGTTTGGAGTAGAAGTGGAGATTTCTGCAGTTAAGTAGAGAATGTTTTCTCATGAGGTAAGGCAGTTGCTGATTTGAGACAGGAGGTGTAGAGAAATTAGATAGCAATGTATTTGCTGATGTGACAGTAACTATCAACATTCACGTGCAATAGCCTGAGAACAAAATTGAATTAGTCTACACAAAGAAGAAATGTATGTACTTAGAATATACTATAGCACGAGTTTGGAAAAAACTTTGCCACAAAACTGTCAGTCATAAGAAGAAGGAAAGTCATAAGTCGTCAGTCATAAGTAGAAGGAATTCTAAATTAGTGGTGCTGGAAGAGCACAGCAGTTCAGGCAGCATCCGGGGAGCAGTAAAATCAACGTTTCGGGCCAACCTTCCCAAGGGAGAACATGCCGTAAGTTACTTAAAGAGATATCTAAATAGTATTCAAAGTGGAACCAAACCATAACCACAAACCCGAAGATAGGTATATATCTAACATGAATAGTTTTTCCCAATTTTTTGTCTGCAGACAGAGGCACTCTGAGACCATATGTCTACATATCAGAACCAATTTGGATATGCATTAAACTACTGGGAGAGATGTTAAGTCATATTGAAATATAATAATCCATTCAAGGTAAATGTGAATTATATATCCCAAGAGGATTTCTCAATGAGATTAAGATTTATATTCCCTTTTTTTGTAAGAACGTATTTACATTCCTTTATTATACCTTGTCTCTGATCAACAATCCAGAGATCCGAGTACAAAATTGAGACTGACACTCCTGTACAATGTTGGCGGGGTTCTGCATAGTTGTCGGCACTGATTTTTAATATGAGGCACAAAATTAAGGCCCTGTCAGGTTTACACTAAGGATCCAATGGCACTATTTTGAAAAAGAGAAGACAAGTTCTTAACAGTGGAGCTGATCAATATTTATCACTCAATAGACATAACTGAAAACAGTTTATATTAACACGTTGCTGTCTGGGGCAACTTAATTTCAGTCTTATATCTGAATATTTTCTTCAAGTCAAAATAGTGCCAGAAGATGGTGACATGTTACACTTTTCACTGTATTTATTTGTTAAATACAAGTGACAGTAAATCATTCAATTCAATTCAACATGCAAATTAACAATAGTGACTATATTTCGGGAGTAATTCATTAATTCGGGCGTAAAAGTGTTCAATTGTGAAAGACAGCATATAAATGGAAGGTTTATGTTTTGTTTTAAATATAATTTATACAATGCATAAGAGATAACTATGATACTGGTATCCATTGCCCAGCATTTATTCTCCATCCCTAATTGCCCTTGAGAAGGTCTGCCTTCTTGAATCACTGCAGTCCATTTGTTGTAGATAGACTTACAATTTTGTTTAGAGGGAGTTCCTGGATTTTGATCCAGTGACACTGAAGGAATGGAAATATATTTCCAAGTCTGGGTGGTGATAGTATTTCAGGTCTAATTCCTGCGTTTGAAATTTTAAACAAGGTTGTTTTGAATATAAAACTGTGTGTGATTGTGTTTGGAATACTCTGGTACGTGGACCATATTCTTGAAAATTAAGTTTATTCCACAGTGGAAGAAAGAATACGAAGGAAGAGTGTAGGGAATTTAGGCAACAATTAATTGTTCCATTTGGAGTTGGGTCCAAATTGAAATGCAGAACCACAAAAATCCCTGGATATCTAATGGAGCTAAGTGCAAATCAACATTGAATCACATATTGAATTAAATGTGTGGCTTAGACAGCAGTGGAGATGGAGAAGGGCACTGGCATTACCTATTCCATTGAGATGGAGCCACTTCAACAGGATTGGAATAAAGTCCTGACAAAGTCATACAACTAAGTTTCTATCCTAATGGATGGGAGTAGTTGGAGGGTGTGGGGCAAGATTAATGTGAAAAAGGATTTCGAAACCAAAGGAGAAAAACTGAGACAATAGAACAGTAAAGTAACATGCGTAAAACAAGCAGAGTGGGACAGGAAGGTACATCAGTCCTGAAGAAGGGTTATACCCAAAACGTCAACTCTCTTGCTCCTCGGTTGCTGCCTGACCTGCTGTACTTTTTCCAGCACCACGCTTTATCAATTCATCAGTTTGCAGGGGCATGCGGAGAATGGTTGTAAAAACAAAATTAAATGTTCTTTATCTGACTGTGCAAAGCATTTGAAATAAGTTGAATGAATTAATAGAGCAAATGGAGGTTCCTGACTTAGATTTAATTATCATTATATGATGACAAGGGGCTGGATCTTTCAGCTCCTGCAAATGAGTTGTCAGGGAGAGGAGGGATAGTGTAACATTGAATGCTGCTCAATGGATGCCTTTCTAGGCACCTTCCTGGCTATCAGTGTGAGATGCAGGAGGCCCACCCATCTGTAGGCCAATTACGCCCTTAAATGGCCCCTAAAGGCTTCCCCGCTGGATCCATAATGCTGTGTCCACCTTGATGGAAAATTTGTAACTCATGCTTAAAGTGAAACCACTTCATTAAAAAAGTGTATAGTTTGTTGAAGAGGTTGACTTCAATCATTCAACACTTGACTGACTTTTTTCCCATATCATCATGGTTAATAAAGCACCATGTTATCTTTAAGGAATGCTCAGTTGAGACTGTGAGCATCTTATCGATTTTAATGTGTAAGTACCAATACTATAAAGTGACAAACTCTACCATGGTTAGTTTTCACAACTTCTCTCACTCCTGTAGCACTCTTCAAGCTTTGACTATGTAATTATTCCGGCTTTGGGAATGACAACAGCTCTCAAGCTCCAATGCCATCACCCTGAATAGGTTCACGTTCTACAAAGCTAAAGGAAGAAGTCTTGAAGAAGTAAAATGTTTCAATAGGCCTGCCTTCAAGAGCGAGGTTCACAGCACAGCACAAAATGTGAATGATACACACACCAGTATCCTTCGTTATTTACCAGATTTGAGGAGATTAAGTGGTATGGTCATGCTCCTCGCATCCACTTGTTAATTCTGCTTATTTTACTAATTTTGAGAGGGTTTCCATTTGCAATCTGCCCAAAATATGCTGAAAATGGCCTGAATCATTTCAAAACATAGAATCACAGAATCCCTATAGTGCAGATGGAGACCATTCAGCCCATCAAGTCACCAAAGACCTTCTGAAGAGCATCCCACCCAGATCCAATGCCCACTCCATCTCTGTAAAACTACATTTACCATGACTAATCCACCCAGCCTGCACGTCACAGCATGCAATGGGGTTATTTAACATGACCAATTTACCTAACCCACACATCATTGGACTGTAGGAGGAAACCAGAGCACCCGACAGAACCCACGGAGACGTGGGGAGAACATGCAAACTCCACACAGATAGTCACCTATGGCTGGAATTGAACCTGGGTCCCTTGCACTCTGAGGCAGCAGTGCTAACCTCTGTGCCACCCCTAAGCAGACCACCAAGCAAGTTGACTCTCCGCTGTGGATATCAAGGCCAGTCACTGTGAGATGCAAATTTGGTGAGCTTAGACTCTACATACACACTAAAGGTGGTCAACAAAACAATAATTCCAGACCATTGTCCACTTATGATCCAAGAGTGACTGGTGTAATTTAATGACTGCACACTCTTCACAAAGCTCATTAGGCAATGGAGTTATCTTGTTACTCAAGAAGGTGTGATTCAATGCCCTCTGGACTTTGCTCAGCACCAAGCATACTCCAGCAGATTAGTTCCTCAGGCCATTCACACAGAGGGGATGCTCAACCTACTTGATGATATTGTGTTGTACACGAAAGAGACAAGACAGATGAATAGTGGTTACCAGCAGTACCCACTCAGCTTGCATATATAAACTCATGCTCAATAAATGACAAACATAGATTCACAGCATGAGAGGTGCATTTCCTAGATTACAGAGTGAGGGCAGCTGGAGTAAAACCACTTAGAAATTTCTGACCCATTCTAACATGTCATCCTTCTTCAGTACTACTAATTTGTATCACAAATTTGTTTCTAAGTGCTCGGAGATCACAGAGCCTCTCCGAAAGCTACTATACAAAGATACGCAGTGTGAATGAACAATCACACAGCAAACTATACTTGTCACACTGAAGATGAAGACAACAGCTCCTCCCGTGTTCTCAGATTTTAACCCACTTGTGAAATATATGCCTCAACAGATGTTGTCAGAAAGTGCAACTGACGCTGTACTCTTTCAATATATTGAACGAAGTAAACAGCTAATGCCTAGCTCATCACATCCCTCATTGGAAACTGAATGCAAATATTCCACTGGAGACCAGGCAACATTAGCCTACCTACAATGGTGAACACTGGCACATATGTCATTACACTGAAAAGCTTGCTCTTCACACTCATCACCAAGTACTGATTACATTGACCAGATCCCCATGTGGCTAACATTGACCTCTGCACATCTATAAGTCAGATTATCTTCCTCAATACAACTTCCAGTTGAGTATCTCCCAGGCTCACAAACTGACTAGCTGACATGCTTAGCTGTAATACTGCAAACTGCACGAATGATAATGAAACAAATACAACAAATACTAGGGAAACTCAGCAGGTTTGGCGTGTGATAGCAAAATGACTTCCAACATTAAAAACTACATGATTGCAGTGATTTCACACAGGTATGAATCTTGTTATGCACAGGAACCGATGGCAGAACTGGTGTCAGGCTTACTGCACAATACTGCAGAAACTAAGGCTATATGTAAAAACTGAGCAGCCACTGCATAGAGAAAGAAAGTAAGTAGAGTGTGAACTGGCCCCTGGATAGCTCCTATTTTTTGATTACTCTTTTTTTGAAATGTTATAAGGAATTGAGTATTTCACATTAAAAATCTGTGCCAAATGCACCATTTTTATGAACTTAATAAACATTTGTTCCTCCTGTAAAAAAATTTGCTTCAATAAGTACTTATTATTCCAATGCAATTCCAATGCATTGCTATCTTTTCCTTTGTCTTCCATCTATATTCTCCATCCATTGGATCTCAATCTTAGGGTCTTAATAATCACATCTTCTCAAAGATTTGAGACAGGGATTTACAAGTAGCTGCTAAACTTCAAACGACTTTTCTCAACAACATCCTTCACTTGCTCATCATGTATGTGCATGGACCATTCTTTTGACTAATGAGCTAGTCGGAATTTTTCACAATATAGTGTGTGCTGGCTGCACGAACGATTTAAAAAATTAACAGTTGTACATGAAGCCCATTACCTTGGAAGAACTAAAATAGATAAATTATTATTACATAACAAGCTAAATTATCAAGTTATGAAAGTCTGAACCGCATTTTCCAATAGACTCAAGTGTGGAATAACATTAAATTAATATTGAACACCAAGATGTACAGGTTGCGGAATGGAGGCAATACCTCAACAGGAAAAGCAGATGACTAAACTGATTCTACACCCATTAGGTGGAACTTGGCTTTTTGTTTGAAGGTCAGACTTTCTGCTTGGGGATGGGTGAGATTTATATTCTTTTCAGTTCATTGCTGATACATGCATATGTAAACCACCAAACTTTATGGGCAGGAGGTTCTATTGCAATTCATTCCCTGCAAGCCAATAGCATCACTCAATCTTTGCTCATCACCTCCACCCACCCACCTCTGGAGGTGTCAGAGACCAGGGTGGCATGGTGGCTCAGTGGTTAGCATTGCTACCTCACAGTGTCAGGGACCCAGGTTTGATTCCAGGCTGTATGTGTGGAGTTTGCACATTCTCCCTGTGTTTGTGTGGGTTTCCTCCGGTGAACTAGTTTCATCCCGCAGTCCAAAGATGCGCAGGTTAGGTGGACTGACTGTGGTAAAAATTACCCCCTAGTGCCCACAATGTTGTACAGGTCAGATGAGTTAGTCATGATAAAAAAAATCCCCATGTGGGGTTATAGGGATGGGGTGGGTCTGGCTGGGATGTTCTTCAGAGGGTTGGTGCAGAATTGATGGGCCCATGGCCTCTTTCTGCACTGTAGGGTTTCTATGATAAAATAAAATGTAGTATCATGTTTTAGCGATGCCTCCACAGAAGGTATCATGGAGAGAAGGAAGCTCTTTTCCCTAAGGATGGTAACCAGCGGCCATCCCAAATGATAAAGACCAAGGTGGCTGTGAACATCACTGGCCACGGGTTACTCAGGAGAATCTGGTCCCAGTATTGCAAGAGGATAAACTCTGACAGGATGTGTGATTCAATACTTCATGCTCGTGAGGGTGTGTGAGAGGGAGTTAGCTTGCCATTACACAGGACTGTCACACAGGATGTTGACTGCCAGATATCTCCATCAGCAATTTCACTTGGAAACAATGTCTGTCACTTCACTGCTCCTACCAATGGGGCACCAGTTGCAAACACAGTGGTATTGCCTCTCACACCTAGCAGCATTTGTCACTTGTTATCTTTCAACGGCTCACTGGCCTTTCTTCATAACTAGGAGGACTGATAGCTTTTCGCCCAAGGGTGGCACTGGATAAGGGCACAATCACAAAAGGTGACTTTGAGATGACCAGCTCACAAGTAACCCAGACACAAACATCTTATAATGCTTCGATTTTCATCAACTTGAATTCTTTGATGATGCTCAACATGCATAATGTGCAGGTTGCTGTATGGAGGCAACACCTTGACAGGAAAAGCAAGTAGGGCTGATGACTAAACTCATTCTACACACATTAGGTGGAATCTGGATTTTGTTTGATGGTTCACCTTGCAATCAGAACTCCTTTCATGACCGCCACATATTTTCTTATTAGTAATGAATGTGGAAATTCACAGACCTGGGAGAGTGACTTTTCCCCGCATCTACATGTGTGGGACATTCTAGGAATCCCTGCAGTGTGTAAGTATCCTATCCAATCCACCCTTCTCCTCTGAAGAGCATCCCACCCAGAGCCACCCCTCTATCCTATCCCTGTAACCCTCATTTCCCCATGGCTAATCCACCTAGCCTGAACATCCCTGGACATCATGGGCAATTTAGCATTGCCAATGCACGTAACCTGCACATCTTTGGACTGTGGGAGGAAACCGGAGCACCCAGAGGAAACTCAAGCAGACACAGGGAGAACATGCAAAACTCCACACAGACAGTTGCCAGAGGCTGGAATTGAACACAGGTCTTTGGCGCTGTGAGGCAGTAGTTAACCACTGAACCACCCATGCCTTCCGCACAAGAGTGCTCACATCTCTTAATGCTTCTTTTCTTTTGTGGGATTAGAATGTAGACAGTGAGAGCAAGTGTGCCCAGACAAGGAGGGAGGAACTCAGGAGCTCTGGCAGCATTTGGAGAGAGACAGTTGACATCTCAAGTCTGATAACTGCATTTAAAATGTTAACACCATTTCTCTCTCTACAGTCTTCAGCATTGTTTTTAATTTTAAATTTTCAGGATCCAAAGTATATTCCTTTTATTTGAGGTAGTAAATATGTTGGTGTTAATTATTTAAAAATTCACTGAATTCTTCCATCAGATTGGAAGCTGGCATGTATTTGAGAAGGGAAGAAGGCAGAAAACAGAAAATTATAGACTAATCAGCTTGACGTCTGTTGTGGGGAAGGTGTTGGAATCAATTGTTAAGGAGGTTACAGCTTAACTTATGGAGAACCTCAAGGTAACTGGGCATAAGCATAGGTTTGTAAAAAGAAAATAATGTTGACCCGATTTATTGGAGTTATTTAAAGGAATAACATGTGCTATGGATAAAGGAGAGCTTGTAGATTACTTGAATTTCCAGTGGGCATTTGACATGGTGCCATGTTAAAAGTTGGAGCAAAGTAGAAACTCATAGAGATTAACATATTAGCATGGATCAAAGATTGACTGGCAGAAATAAGAACTGAGGGGTGACTGTATCGAAGTTTATAAATTCTTGAGAGGCATAGATAGGACAAATAGACAAAGTCATTTCCCTGGGTGGGGCTGTCCACAACTAGAGGGTATAGGGTTAGGATGAGAGGGAAAAGATATAAAAGCGAAGTAAGGAGCAACTTTTTCATGCAGAAGGTGGTGCATGTATGGAATGAGCTGGCTGAGGAAGTGCTGGAGGCTGGTACAACTGCACATTTAAAAGGCATTTGGATGGGCATATGAATAGGAAGGGTATTCAGGGATATGGGTCAAGTGCTAGCAAATGGGACTAGATTAGGTTAGGATAACTGGTTGGCATGGACAAGTTATTTCCATGCTGTATAACTCTATGACTCTAAATGCCTGATGCAGGAATCCTTCTAAGTTCTCCGTCCCTTAAAAGGGTGAAGGAGTTGCCACTGTGTATTGACCGGGAGGGGGATAACCGCCAGGGGTTCTCCTCTCAAGAATCTCCATAATGTTCCCTTCCAAACTGCCTCTATCTGCCATGGACCCAGGTTGAGGAGGTTGTACTGGGGACAATGCAGCAGGCCAGCGTTCTCTGGGTTCGGATCACCAGATGATGACCGCCAGTGGTGAGGCAGCAAAGCAGTCAGCAGATTCCTCAAGCTCAGCTGCAGCTGCTAAGATAGTGGAAGGATGCAGTGGGAGGGCGAGTTGGGTTAATTTGGGATGCACGTGTGGATCAACGTTTCTGCACAATCTTACAAATATTGCTCTCAATATGACCGTGGTTTCTCTCAATTTAAGGGGTCTGACAACTTACATTTTCTCAGCAGAATATCTCAAGTGGTGTTGATCACTTTACACACATACGTGCACATCATGTGGAAGAGCGGAAAGAGAACAGAGGCTGTCATTCTTTGCTGTCTTTTGGGAGGAACATAACCCCTCGAAAGTGGGAACTTCAGCTAGGTGTTTGGGAGTCAAGCGGCATAGTTTAGATTTTGTGCATCTCGATAGCAAAATGCTTGCAAGAGACATTTGGAAGTTTGAGTCATATAAGTTCGGAACTCACGTGAGCCTGCATAACTCCATGCTGATGCTCTGTTCAGTTTCTTGGCCAGCAGGTTTTTGGTGCAAAGGGAGCAAATTAATTTACAATTAAATGGCAAAACTACATTTTAAAGTATTAAAGCAAACATGCCCTGGAGGGCAAGAACACCTTGACACCATAACTGGCTCACAGTTCTGATTGTTGGCACAGTTAATGCAAAGTCAGTCATTCACCCTTCAACTGAATGGTTACCAGGTTCTTTAGCCATGTCTACATCATCTCAATGCTGCCCTGACTTCTTTAGCAACCTCATCACCAGCCCTGGCTCACTCAGCATCTGTCAGATTCCTCTTTCGAGGAACTAAGTGGCTGGTCCATCTCTCAGTCTTCACCCTGTCTTTGAGTGAGGTCGTGGAGGGTACATACAACCACTATCTAGGAGATCCTGTCTGGTAAGTACTGGAATATTCCTCCTGAGCAGTCCAGGTAACACAAACACCTTTTTCATCAACCAACTGTCTGTTCACTGATAGCCCAATGGATACAAGGGCAGTGTGGTAAGGAAGCATGGCAGTGAAATCCCTTCCCACTCAAGAATATAGTTTGGTGATATAATGAAGTTCCAAGCACCATGTGTGCAGTCGATGGTCCCTTGTACTTGAGGGACTGCAAATTGGAAGGTTTGGGCGCTCTGGTCCTCGGATTCCATCGTGAACTGAATAAGCTATATTGCTTTCTGCTAAATGACAAATCAGTGAACTCCTGAAGGCACTTATGGGCAGCTGACTGGGGGATGCCACACATCTCGCCGGTTGAGGATTGAAAGGAGCAGGTGGCTCAGAATTTGATGCCATATTCAATACCATAGGCATTGCACCACCTTACAAGCTGCCCAAATGGAGCTCTGCCTGCTGGAGGTGGCAGGTGTAGGTAAGAACTTCCCCTGTCATGTGAAGATGTCTAAGACACTGCCTTCTCTCATCTGCAGGTGAGATGTAACATCTTCAGTGCACCCCCTCTCAGGACTCTGCTCGAAGGTGCCGAAGACCCTGGTTACTTCTTCAGGTGCTACCTCTTCATGCACAGCTACTGCCACCCAAGCATGGAAAACAATCAGGTTAGTCTGACCCTTAGTGGCTTTCATTATCCCCTGTGATACAGACTACATATTGGTTTCATTTCCGTGTTTTCAATGTTGAGACAGATGGGCCTGTGAATGGTCCTGCATGTCTGACTGTAAAATAACTACAATAAATACTATCCCCTTCCCCTCCCCCACCCTTAGCACTGTTGACGAACCTTAGGTTGCCTGCTTCTCAGGGTTAGATGAGTGATGGCTCTGGTTGGGATCAGTGTTCAGAGCTGATAGCCCTTATTCAGTAGTGAGTAATTCACTCAGTGCAAAATCCTTAACCATGCACTCACTCAATAATATTTTTCAGTTTCGTTTTTGATTTTCATAAGTTGGGGAGGTTCCCGCTGCACAATAACAGATCTCCAGCCCCTCGCATTTGTATTCCCATTTCGTTTGTGAGCAGACGTAGAGGAAAGATGGGTTTGTAAAGAATGCCAGTGAAAGACTGACCAGTGTGAATAAATGTCAGTGATGTACAATATTCGTGCTTTGCTTCAGCTACAGTATAGTATAACTCCAAGTGCAAGTTCTTATCACCCTTCATTGTATTGGCTGTTTTAATATTTATATTCAAATATCATTCACATAATGGTGACTGCAATAAAATGGCCAAGAAATAACATCAGTATAACTGTGGTTCATTCATCTTGCATTCCTGCTCTGGTTTCAATTTACGATTTAAAATATACCTTCACCTTTCCAATGATTTTCCCTTCTTACCAGTTGCAACTTATATATACTCATTGATTATTTTTCCACTGTGAAATCAATGCTAACCACTCTAACTTGATTTTATATAAAACTCCAGGTTTACTGGAACTGATTGCACCAACACTTTGTAGGATGGGCTGTGGGGGGGAAATATAGTTTTGATTTCAATCCTAATACTGGTTCACCTCTCCCAGAGAGAATTGATTTCGGATATTCTTCATGCTGTACCAAACCGCACTAAACCTAATACAAACAAACCAGCCATCAGTGTTATGAATATAACCAGTAAAAATAAAGAACACAGCAAATCTGGCCAAATTGCAATAGGCAACAGTCTTGGGAGGAAGCTGGAGATCAGATTGAAGACCTGTTTTATGTAAATGCTGACTGTTTAGACCCATCAAAGAGGAGATATATAATGTTTTCAAGTGAGATCCAATGCCCTTTAGAACCTAATGACCTAGAAACCTTGTGCAGACAGCAGCTCATCCAGGAAACAGATGTATAAAATCATTCAGAGTTCCTGTGTCTCCTGGGCAACCATTGATGCAGTCAATTACCAGAACTGGAGTCACTGACCCCCAAAGACAGAAATCCAAACACTTCTGCCTCCATGGACAAATTAGATTCAGATGCTTAATGGCTGTTTGGAGATATATTTGTTTTGCAAAGAAGATGCCATAAAGGAAAGATTTTTTAAAAAAAATCCTTGATAGCAGTTTGAGCAAACCTCAGTAGGAATACAAAAAAAATGACAACTGGTTTTAAAAAGTTCAGCAAAGGTAATTATTAATTGATAGATAAGTTCAGGAGTAAACTGTGAACTCTTTCACAAAGTAAAAGCATAACAGAATCATGTAGCCGAAAACAGAATGTATGGTCACTGATAACATTGCCAGATCCTTAGGAGGAATGGTATAAAGGGAGGCTGTAAATAAACAACAAGATGGGAAACTTGTCTTTGAATGAAGCAGTTACTTTGTTCAGGTATAGTGAATACACTGGTCTGGCTTGGAACAAAGAGATGTCATTCTCCATTTAGTCAATCAATATTGTCTCAGTGCTATTTTATTCTCAATGTTGCATAACATAAGGCCAATATTTATTACCATGAGAATAATAGATGTGCCACTTAATGTCTGAATGCGCATTTATTCATTGTACGTTGGCCAATTTCAAGATTTAAAGTTCCACTTTGAAGTATATTAGGAACAAGGCTTAAAAGTAAACCTGGGCAGCGGACAAAGATTAAACTGGTGACAGGCAAACTGCACACTTTTATCAGGAAGTTGTTTTGTGCAAAGACTGACCAACAGTTAGGATTGGGTGACCATCCTACTTTTGCTTCTAACATTATACTGTGGGGATATTATAATATGTATTTCTGCTGGGATTCTCCTGCTCACACACTGTGGTAGCAGCTTTGTGTATTGTGGAAAATCCCAGGGAAATAACCTATGCTCTATTCTATCAGTTTTTTGCATTGTCAACATTACAGTAAACAGGGCAGAGACTATACATGAATATAAATGCTCATCCTCAGGAGACTCAGAGGGAAATTAATGAAACAATGCAGGGGATTTATCTTACGCTGAGAATTGGAGCAAATTTCTGGGAAAGAAGGAACATTTGCAGATATAAATGTCACTGTTATGGATCCTTGATGATAAATATTGGTTTCAAGCCAGTTTTCTAACAAAGCACATCAAAAATTAATCTGGACCGAAGTGTGCTCCATTTGGACCTCTGTACTAAATATTTATTTCCAACTTCCCATTATAAAAAGAATATGTCTGTTGTTAGCAGCCTGGATCCAACAGATCTGGGTGGAATTAATGTGTAATTTCTGTGGACATGCAGGAATTCATGTAGGGGATGAGATATATTATAGGACCTCATGGAATTGATATTATCCAGCACCAAATACTGACTGAATTCTCTGCACTCATTTCAGATTAAGTTCATTTACTGTTTCTAACATTATTGTAGCTTAGAAGTTAGTTGAATGTGTGTAACTAAAAATAACATGCCACCATTTGCACACTGGCTGAGATAAGTGGGGGAGGGAAGGAGGAGATTCTGAGGTACCAGCATTTCTGTCTGTGAACACAGTCAATAACGAAATCTCTGGCATAATTTAACCAAACTTTGTAGACACGCTCACAACATCTAAAGTATGAGATACAGACTTTGAGCTAAATTAACAGATGTCATCATACCACATGAATACTGTCTGTTTGGAACTCTGTTGACTGCCTTCCCTCTATTTAAAGGCTTTTCGCTACAGAGGTGCAGCTGACTAAAGATGCACATTTCCCCATTCATCAGTGCTCTTTATGGCTTAACTAAATCCAGGATCCATTGGTGCCAGAGGTACGTTAAAATGTAGATCTACGATTGCCCTGTCAAGATAAAGGTTTCATGTCTGTCTCATTTCAGGATTGTTTTGGCCATTTATCACAAAGAATTTAATATTAAATGTTATGTTTTCAAATAAAGTGGATTTGCACAGGAATTAAAGAGGAAGGCTACAGGAATTTGCAGCACACATCTTAAAGCTGGGGTGTATGTGAATGATAGTCAGGGTTTCATCTCAGATACTCAATAAGGATTAATATGGGAGTAGGAATGTTAATTTTTGTCGAACATTTCATTATGTTTGTCTTACATTTAGAGGTATTGAAACAGGTTGAATCATCAGGTTTACTCACTACCCCTAAATGGAGAAGTATCTCAGTTTCCAATGGGGACAGGAAAGAAGTTAATTGCAAGATTTGCTAACGGGAAAGCTGTGGAAGACTGATGAGTCATAGAGTCATAGAGATGTACAGCATGGAAACATACGCTTTGGTCCAACCTGTCCATGCCGACCAGACATTCCAACCCAATCTAGTCCCACCTGCCAGCAGCCGGCCCACAACCCTCCAAACCCTTCCTACACATATACCCATCCAAATGCCTTTTAAATGTTGCAATTGTACCAGCCTCCAGCACTTCCTCTGGCAGCTCATTCCATACACATACCACCCTCTGCATGAAAAAGTTGCCCCTTAAGTCTCTTTTATATCTTACCCCTCTCACCCCAAACCTATGCCCTCTAGTTCCAGACTCCCCTATCCCAGGGAAAAAACCTTGTCTATTTATCCTATCCACGCCCCTCGTGATTTTATAAACTTCTACAAGGTCACCCCTCACCCTCCGACGCTCCAGGGAAAACAGCCCTAAGGTGAAAGTGTTTGAAATGCTGAACGATTGTTTAAAGCAAAAGTACTTAAGTCAAAGGTGACCCATTCATGTGGGGAAGTTTGGAGGGTTCTTTATTTTATATAATTGTGACAAAGTAAAGTTTTACCAATTGAACAAAATGACTCTGAACTCACCTGATCAAGGGTTTACATAGTCCTTTTAGGAGTTACTGAAGAAGGCGGAGAAAAGTAGCCCACAATGGTCTATAGCAAGAATTCCTTTCTCAAAACTAGTTTGAATCCAGCACCAAGTCAAGCCTAGTGTCCAGCAACAGTGCTGACAATGAGTAGGATACGCCGCAGATCATATTGAAGAATTCTCACTGAACAGTAAATCAGGAAGTACAATGTACTGATGATCCTTCCCTTTTTAATATCATTTTACATGTAACAAAGTGGACTTTATGTATGTCAAGTGCTTTTATAGCCAGTCTCATGTGCAAGCTCTCTCCTCATTTCAGTGACTTTTTAAACCTAAAATGCTGTAGATGTTGGAAATCTGAAATAAAATGAAAGTTCTTGAGAAACTCAGTAGGTCTGACGCCATCTATGGAGAGAGAAACAGAATCAATGTTTCAGAGGAGTCATACTGCATTTGAAACATTAACTTTGATTTATTACTTGATTGCAGTTTGGGGGAAACTTAGCACACACACTGTGGAGAACCACATAATCATTGATAACAATATCTGGATTTCCACATTTAACTAATTCCAGATGTTGTGTTCGTTTCACAGCAATAACAAACATTGCTAGTTTGCTGACACCTCGAGTCCCAAAAGTGATCAGTTGTTATTATTTCTATTTAAACAGCTCATTGGCCACATATATGTTAGTTGTTGACTGGTTTACCTGTTTAGTGTGCTGGTTAGCCACAGCATTATAGAGAGTCAGAGCTTTAACAGCACATAAAAATGCCCTTCAGCCCATCATGTCTACACCAGTCATCAAGCATCTATATATCTCAATCCTATTTTGTTGCACTTGACTTTTATGCGCTAGGGCATTTCAAGTTCTCACCTAAGAACTTCTTAAATGTCTCATGGACTCCCACTTTACCACTCTTTCATGAGGTTCAGATACCTACCATCCTCTGGGTGAAATAATTCTCCTTGAATCCCTTCTATACAATCCACACCTTACATTAAAACTCCTGTACTAAGTCAATGGCTCTCCCTATCTACATTATCTACACCCCTCATAACATTATAGTCATACAGTCAGTGTCATACAGCATGGAAACAGACCTATCAATCCAACTAGTCCATGCCGACCATATTCCCAAAGTAAATTAGTCCCACTTTCCTGTGTTTGGCCAATATCCCACCAAACCTTTCCTATTCATACATTTATCCAAATGTCATTTAATTGTTGTTACTGTACCTGCATCCAACATTTCCTCTGGAAGTTCACAAACCAGCCACTCTGTTAAAAAAAAAGTTATCCCTCATGTTCTTTTTAATCCTTTCCCATCTCACGTTAAAAAAAAAGCCCCCTATTTTTGAACTTCCCCCACCTTAGGGAAAAAGTCCTTACTATTCACCATATCTAAGCCTCTCATGATTTTATAAACCTCTATATGGTCACCCATCAACCTCCTACACTCCAGGGAATAAAGTCCCAGCCTATCCAGCTTATTTTTATTACTCAAAGCCTCCACTCCCAGCAACACCCTGGTAAATCTTATCTGGACCCTGTCCAATTTAACAATATCCTTCCCAAAGCATTGCATACCTTAATCAGGATTCCCTATTCTAAGAAAAACAAACCCAGCCCATTAATTTCTCTTCACAGCTAAATCGCACCAACCCAGGCAACAGTCGGCAACTACCTGCTCTGACCCCTCTCTGAGTGATCTTTGCCTTACTTTCTGACTTATAAAACCAAATTATGACTTCCGTTAAATATATGCTGGTGCTTCCCTGTTTATGATCATTGTCACAACAATTTTAGTATAGTCATGAGTGGCCTAGGAGGGCTGCATTTGGGAGGCCAACTGACAAGGCTTAGCAGTCAGGAAGGCAGGAGAAGCCCGGAGAAGTGGAAGGGGGAGGACACTGGACGGAGGTGAATCCCTCAGGGCTATTTAGTAAGAACATTTCAGAGGAATAATATCTCAGATGCCTTGTTCAGACCAAGGTGGTGGTCACTGAGTTCAGTCACCGGCTGAAGATATAACTCCGGTGCTGAATCATGGCAAAGACTGCACTGTCTGTGACCAAAGTCATAGTGTCATTTAACTTTTATGCAGCAGGCTTTTCCAACCTGTAGGCATCAATGTCAGTAACATCTCACAATTTACAATCTAATGTTGCAGCAAGGTGGTTACCAAGGTGGAACATCTCTTCATCACAGACAGAGCGAAGCAGAATGAGTGATCACTGGGCTCGATTTGTACTGCAGATTTCCAGGCACCAAGTGCCAGAGAAGGCCATGCACTAGCCTTGCAAGCTCCCGATCATCAAACTAACACCTTCCTGAATTGAAACAGAGCTAATTTCTTAACATCTAGCTTAATTACAACCACAGGCAGTGCTAAATGGGTGTGAAGACTTTTAATTATATGCTGCATGCAGAGAATAAGACAGCACTATTCTTTGCTTTTACACCGGTAAGCTTATTGATCTTCATTTGGCATTTCAGCCATTTCTCAAGAGCCAGGCTTACTTGATACCATCTGCAGCCCCACTCTGTGGAAGAGTTATTGGCTGAGGGTCTTTCTGTCCCTTGAGGTGGAGTAGAATCTTGCTGCTTCCATCATCGCCTAAAGCAACCCTCTAATGTGGAATAATATCTTGCCGAGACATCTTCTTCAATCTAGGACGTTTCCTTGCTGTCTGCATGCAGACTGCTGCTCTCCTGTGAGAGGTACTAGCAGCTTTAAATCGTGTCAAGATATGCAGACCATCTTGTCCTCCCTCTCCCCAAACAGGTGTGTAGACAATTGAATTCCTGGCTGGAAACTGGAGTCATTTTAATATCAGACCTCAGCGCAAATGTAGGCTGCAATATGGGACATGGAGAAAGGTGCTTGCATTGTGCCCCATCCTCCTCCACTCCAGTGCCCAGGAACTATCGAGTTTCTAAGCCAATTAACATTCTATGAATTTAACAAATGTCCAGTTGTACTGCAGAGAAAATTGATTCTCTCAATTGCATTGTTAAATAACCTTTAGCTGATTCAAATCACAAAAAAAAATTGCAAGATAGTTTTGACCAATTCGCTGCTGTCTGAGGTTAAAATGTCACTTTCATTGATTTACTACATCTTTCCCTTGAGGTCTAAAGCCAGTCACATGAATCATGCCACATGGTAGCTCTGGGAAACAGAAACCTGTAATAAGAATGACTGTAAACAGGATTTCTGATCGTGAATGAAAGTATTAAAAACAAAGAAGCCCCAGGGCACGATAACAGTTCTTTTCTCTGCCATAATAGATCCAGTATTCAAGTCCAGCCTCTGAGAACACAGTGACCTGTGTTAACCTCTGCCAACCCTCTGGAAGTATTCCCATAGCAAGGCCCAGCCAACTTCTATGACAATAGGTCCAGAGGTCCTTCTCGGTGATGCACAGTTACCATAAGACCATAAGACATAGGAGCGGAAGTAAGGCCATTCGGCCCATCGAGTCCACTCCGCCATTCAATCATGGCTGATGGGCATTTCAACTCCACTTACCCGCATTCTCCCCGTAGCCCTTAATTCCTTGTGACATCAAGAATTTATCAATTTCTGCCTTGAAGACATTTAGCGTCCCGGCCTCCACTGCACTCTGTGGCAATGAATTCCACAAGCCCACCACTCTCTGGCTGAAGAAATGTCTCCGCATTTCTGTTCTGAATTTACCCCCTCTAATTCTAAGGCTATGTCCATGGGTCCTAGTCTCCTCACCTAACGGAAACAATTTCCTAGCGTCCACCCTCTCCAAGCCATGTATTATCTTGTAAGTTTCTATTAGATCTTCCCTTAATCTTCTAAACTCCAATGAATACAATCCCAGGATCCTCAGTCGTTCCTCATATGTTAGACCTACCATTCCAGGGATCATCCGTGTGAATATCCGCTGGACACGCTCCAGTGCCAGTATGTCCTTCCTGAGGTGTGGGGACCAAAACTGGACACAGTACTCCAAATGGGGCCTAACCAGAGCTTTATAAAGTCTTTATAAAGTCTCAGTGCTTTTATATTCCAACCCGTCGCAGGTCGCAGGTAAGCCAGCTGGAATATCACCGCTCCTGCAGGAGCAGGGCAGGAATGACCTGGAGGAGGAATGCTCTGTGTGGGAGGCCTTCCTCATAAAGAACAGCTCAATCCGAGTCATCCTGTTTTCCACGGAGCGTTTGAGAATTAACTGGCTTGACTGTTAATTCCGGATTTTTGAAAATCTTGCTGAGTCAGTGAAAACTCCATCTCAATGAGGTCTGCAAAACATCCTGTATTTAGTGCCAGTGAATAACATCCACTTGGAGACTGCAAAGATCTTGCACATCAAAATCAATGCATAATAATAATTCCATGTTAAATTAACATGATTCCAAACTAGGTTAAAAAAGTCTATTTAGTTCTATTAAATGTTTGTAAAGCATGTCTTACAAACACTTAATTAAAAGTAATGAGGGTCATGAGGTTATGATGACTGAATTCTGTTTGAATATAAAGAGAGATAATGGAGATATCTTGGATTTGTGTCCGGCAAAATTACTTACATATATTATTTTGCAATAGCTTTCTGTTTAAATGGCCAAGGAAATGAACTTGCGGGCCTCTGCTTCCTTCCCAATTGATCCCACTCAATCATTCTTCCCTCTTTGTCCCAAATCCTCCTCCTTATCGGAGTTCCAATGTTGACATCTAAAATACCTGACCTTTACTGGCTGGCGGTCGACCATTTGGTCTATCTGGAACGCAAAATGCTATTAAGACCTAGGCTTTAAATTTGACCAGGCCTCTCACATCAACTGCCAAGTAAATGCTGTATTCCAGCCTATTTACCCTTCTTTCACCCTGAAATTAAAATCGCTGCTCAAGTCTCAGAAAATGATTAAGTATGAACCAAGTCCAGCATTGTCCTGCACCTAATGTTCAGATAAGCATTCCTTCAAGTGGGAGGGGGGAACCACTTGCTGTCAATTAGATGCCCAAAATAGTGCCTGATCTTTCTCCTCTAGCCTTGACAGCAACGCCAAGCCAAATAGAAGATCTTCAATTGACTTTGACTATTATTATAATAATTGAAAGTGCTCCTGCTCAATATTTTGGTCCTGCTTTTCACTCATGGTTAAGTAATGTATAAAATTACTGTTATTATTACTGATGCATGAGAGAAAAGGACCAGAACACTTTAACAGAGAGTCCCTTTGCATTGCAATAATTGTCACACTGAAGTAGTTATGTCGAGTCAGGTTCTCTATTTGTCATCATTGAGTCACTAGCTGTAAATATTTAGAAAGAAAAGCAGCAAACCCTCACACCCAATTGTTATGTTGAAACATACACAGAATAACTCAGAATTAATTATTTCGATGCTTCCTTCATACTGGTGTGCACTAGACACTCAATTAAATGACATTTTTGAACCCACTAATGTTTTTCAGCTCAGTCAAGTCTTCTCTGTCCCATGCAAGAACTTAAGATAATGAACTCCGGATTTGGACTATAACAGATTCAGTTTCAGCTGAGATCTCTGCTTTAATATCACAATGCTACTCCATACTAAGTAATTACACATACTGTACCCTATAGAAAATGGCCTTCCTAGTAAAGTGTGCTAGAAACTGCAACTTCAAATTCTGTAAATACTTAAAACAAAACTAATTCCATAAGGTGGTTGTTTTTCAGTCATCATCAAGGATCAAACCGCCCAAGCAGAAAAGGAAAATTACCATATTCTGTGCTTTCTAACCCAAAAAGGTTTGTCACAGTCAAATGTCAATGATCAAAATGAGTCACACTGATGAGTAAATAACTGAAGTCACCAATCACAGTGTGCTATTGTTTTATTAACAGCTCCCATTTTCTTAGTGATGGCAGAGAGAGATAAAGTGGGATTCTTTCTTGGTGAACATTTACGCACTTTTTGTCTTTTGCCTCTGCTTTTCTTCAAGTCTTCTGACATTAATGAATATCTGCTAAAAGCAACAAAGCATTTCCCTCTGCCTTCACAATGGGCAAAGTGGCTATAGGCTACACTCAGCATGTTCCTCATCAATTCCGCTGACGTCTTTTAACTCCCTGTGTGATGAATCCTGGCCAGGAACCTGTGTCATACCAGTTCCATAGGAACTGCTGGTTTAAATGGGATTACTTTCACAGAACAAAGCAGACATGAGGATTGAGAGTCACAGTGTAAACTGATACAGTATCTCCTCAATTAAAGCAAATTCTGAACTTAATGTCTTCTTTGAAACAAAGGAGCAATTCAATTACCTTTGGTCAGTTTGGCTGTTCAGAGGCTATGATAACTCCTGATCTTTTCTGGACTGCCTAGTCCTTGTACAGTTTATGCACGTGTAAAAGAAATCTACTTCACACTTTGCATAACCTTTGGTCATCCCAAGTGCTTTACAGTCAATGAAGTATGTCGAAGCGTATTCACTACTGTAATGTAGGAAACAGCGCTGTCAAATTGTCACCAGCAAGCTCTGTCCTACCAACTGCAACACAGAATCAGATCATTGTTTTTTTTTTGAGGAAAAAATACTGCACAGGACATCTGACTAGGACAAGGGGAACACCATATCTTCTATAAAACAATACCTAGGGAGCTCTTAGACAAGAGGAGGCATTTAAATGACAAATCTGAGAGGACGTATCTCTCGAGAGCTGGCAGATCTAACCCTTAGTAGTGTAATGAAGTATCAGTCTGTATATGTGCTCAGACCTTTGGCATGGAAATTAAATCCATAGTTTTTTGATTCAGAAGAGCAAATGGGACCAACTCTCAGGAGGAGGGAAAAGTGAAAAATTAAAGAGAAGTGACATTGAACATCTGACTGACAGTGTGTACCTATAGGAGGTACAACTCAGGATAACTATTTTTAAATAATAGCAGGCTAGGATGAGATAATAAGAAATATATATCTGGCAGACACACATTAGGTAAATGTCTGTACTGTGATATTGGGCAAGGTAAATCAATAATGATATGCCATGGTATCCTGGGCAACTTTGGCCCAAACTATCTGAGAGGGGGCAAACACCAATGAATTGTCACTCTGTTCCTTATTATTTTAGTGGTCCAACAGAGTACATCATTTCTGGACAAGGCCACTTCTGGAATGTACTTGCTTTGGAGTCTACCTTTGTGATGGAAGATCACCAGGCAAAATCCAAGCCACGTCCCATTTTTATGGCACTAGCTTCCATATTCTATCAATGTTCCAGAAGCCTGTTTGAAAGCTATTGGAGAAGTTAAGTGTGTAAGGCAAGTCATGATGGTACACAATAATTTACAGATGAAGTTGCAGGGGTGGAACATGGTTTGGGGCTAGCATGGCAGGGGGTTAAGGGGGTTGGGTGGCAGGTGGGTGATGTTTTTACATGGCAGGTATTTGAGGGTGCTGATTAACTTGAGTCTAGTTCAGTAGAAGAGAGGGATTGAAGACAGGGATTGAAGGGTGAAGAGGGTAGTTGGTGATTCTCAGAGGGAGTCGGGGATCTGGGGGACAGTCATGATGTCTGGGGCATAGCTATAGGTTTATGGGGTTGTCAAAGGGTTGAGGAATGGGAACAAATGGAGAGTCAGGGGAGCAAGTGGGTTGGGCCAGCAGCCATTACCAAAGAGTTAGAAGTGGCTTTAAGTTTTGTTAACATTTCTTGGATATCAAACAAGGAAAGCAAGTGAGAATCCTCTGAAGTCTCCAATTCTAGCTGAGAGTCAAAAACATTTACAGAGGGTTCCAGATGCCAGCTAATTGTCCATCAAAAGTTTCAACATCCCAGCAATTACCATGGAGTCAATGCATTGGGACTTCTGTGGGATCGTGGCATGTAGCTTGGGGCCAACAATCATCCCCCTACTCTCCGGAGTCCACCTGGGACAATGTCGATAAAGTATTACGAAGAGCAATAGGTAGGTTGGGGTTGAAAGAGATAAGCAACCAACTCAGAAAGTAAACGAATCTGCTCACTTTAACCACTGCAAGATGCCAGTCTAACTGCTTGGTTTCTTTCCTTTTTTTTTAAAGAATCAACTTCCTCCTCATTTCTGAGAGCATTTAAATTATGACAGAGTTACAGCTGCTCAACTCCCTTCCAGTATCTTACCCCCACGGGTAACATTTATTAAGCTTTGGAGAGGATGTGCAGCCGAATTAATAAGGGGAGCACTGTAGTTGGATTTAATCTATTCTCATCCACCATCTTTAACATCAGATTTCCAACTGGACCCTCTGCATCATTCAGTGGAGGTTGGTGTCAGGATTCTAACTATAGTCAGTTATTTTGTAACACAAAATGTGTTCTTGAGCAACTGTTCATTATAGACAAATGTTGGTACTGTACTTGCGTTTCAGGTAACACACGTTTTAAAAGTTCGCGCCACAGAAATAGCATCCCAATTTGTCGACTGTGTTCCAGCAAATTCACGTTGATGAAACGTGCGTTATAAAAGAATGACCTGTACTTTTAAGGGTTCAAGGAGCACTGAAGGCAACGCTATGCAGCCCTTCAACCATTGTCCCAGCTTAGCCCAGAAGTAAATGGACACCACCAAGTTGAAACCAGATGGGTGGGAAGCTAAACATGAGTGGTTTACTTTTGTATTATTTGGATTTTAACCTGCAGCTGAATGAGGCATAGACCTAAAACAGGCAAGTATCTCAAGCGTCACGCAAACATGCAAACAAATCCAAACTCCCTGAATTACGAAAGAGGGAGAGTGAAATAAAGGAGAGGCTGAGAATTTGACAGCTGCCAAGATGTTAATACAAGTGAGAACTAGGCTGAACACAGCAAGTGCAGATGAGAAGGGGAAAAGATCGTAAGAAAGACAAAGAGAATACAAGAAGCGGTCAATAGCCAACATGAAAATAAATCCAAAAGTCTTCTACAAATATATAAACAGCAAAAGGTTCATAGGATGAAGTGTGGGGTTGATTTGGGATCAAAAAGGAGAGGGTATGGCTGAGAGATTAAATGACTACTGTGTGCTTACTTGTTTATATCACATAGGAGCTGCTGCTGGAGTCACCACTATCCATATAGAGACATACAGATTACAGCATGGAAACAGACCCTTCGCTCCAACTCATCAATGCTGACCAGATATCCTAAATTAAACTACTGCCATTTGCCAGCACTTGGCCCATATCCCTCTAAACCCTTCCTATTCATACACCCATCCAGATGCCTTTTAATTGTTATAACTGTACCAGCCTCCACCACTTCCTCTGGCAGCTCATTCCATTCATGCACTACCCTCTGTATGAAAAAGTTACCCCTTGGGTCCCTTTTAACTACTTCCCCTCTCACCCTAAACCTATGTCCTCTAGTACTGGACTCCCCCACCCCAGGAAAAGATCTTGTATATTTACCCTATCCACGCCCCTCATCATTTTATAAACCTCTCTAAGGTCATCCCACAGCCTCTGACGCTCCAAGGAATGAGGAGGATAATGAAATAATAGGTTGGCTAAAAATGGAGGACCTTAAAATGTTGACTGTGTTGAAAGTTAATAAATCACCAGGAAGATATGGGATGCATCCAAGGATGCAGAGAGATACAAGGAAAAAGACTGAGAACACGCTGCCCATAATCTTCCTATTTCCCTGGGTGTGGGAATTGTTACCAAGGACCAGAGAATTTCACATGTTACATGCTTGTCCGAGAAAACGGGTGCAAGGATGAACTCAGAAATTCCAAACCAGACTAATGATGTAGCAGTTTATGAAGTCCACTTGGCACATGGACAGCTGAAAGAACTGCACTCATTTGAGTACTTGGAATCTGAAGTGTGTTAAATTTATGGGAATTAGAAAACATAGGATGCAGAGTTGACAACTCTCCCAGATTTCCCGAGATTCTTGTGGCATTTAAAAACAAAACTGTAGCTTGGAATAAAGATTGTTTTAAAAAAAAAAACCCAGAATCATCCGGTTTGGTAACGAGTGTTCATTTGCTTTCCAGTTGGCACGGGAAATTTATAAAGTCATACAGCATGGAAACAGACCCTTCGGTCCACCCATAATCCCACACTAAACTAGCCCCACCCACCTGCACTTGGCCCATATCCTTCCAAGGAACAGGAGAATCGACGTTTCGGGCATAAGCCCTTCTTCAGGAATGAGGCTCTGTTCCCTGAATGCTGCCTGACCTGCTGCGCTTTTCCAGCAACACATTTCCAGCTCTGATCTCCAGCATCTGCAGACCTCACTTTCTCCCCATATCCTTCCAAACATTTCATATTCATGTACTTTGATGCACCACGTAAATACATGTCTCAGACAAGCAATGGTAGGATGATTGGAGGGAGAAAGTTGTCTGATTAAACTTGCTGGAATACATCCAACCAGAATTAGCAAACTTAAGTCAGACTATTGTGTGTAGCTTTGGGAATCCCAGCAAGGGGCTGGATTTTTGCCACAGAAATTGGAAAAAAAAAATCTAGGCTTGTTTTTGGGTCAGATATCTGCCTTTGGTGGGAAAGAGATTAAAGTTAAGATTGTCATGTGGGGAAAGCCCTTAATTGATCTGAATACTGATTTCCTGTCTACTTAGAGCCGCTGAGGATAGGACTGTAGGTCAATCTGATGAAGTGTGGGACTCATTCAGACTCTCCACTTCAATCACTGTTCATTCCAAGGGAACAGAATCTGCTGATTGGGCCAAAGGCTTCCACAAGACTAAAAGGGAAATGAAACATCACACAACTGCCAGAGACTTGGTACTCAAGGCAGAACAGTCGCTCATTTCATTAATGCCCAACCCAGGATCTCATGCTGGAGGCTGACAGGGAGTGGAAGGAGTTTCTCTTCCTGGTGGGTGTCAGGTAGATACCACATCATTGTATATCCTTTTTATTTCTCTACCTGCAAGCTCCTGCCCCACCCCTGAAGATCTGTTCCCCAAACAGGACCACACTATCTACAAGGTACATATGTCTCTGGAAGGCCATGTTATAAAGAGTGCAGTGGACCTCCACAAAAATGGAGAACCTTGCAACAATGCATAAGAGGGTATCAATCAAACAGTTTAGGTGACAGAATGGTACCCTGAGCAACACTGTGGTCTGCTCAATGGTTGTCTGCCTTAACGGGTATATCTTTCTGTTACTATTTCCTGTGTGGTTTTGTCTGAGGTACTCTTCAACCTCAGGATTCATTCACACACTTGAGGTTAGAATAAAGGTCTGAGGCACCCTGAATTGTCAGACAGCAAAGGGGTCATGGCAACAGCAAATGGAGGAGACTCTTGTTGTCACACAGCAGTTGCAGTTTTAGGAAGTAAAATCCCTTCCTGTTCTCCAGTGAGTGGGCAGTTGCTAGATGCTTTGGTGGGCATGTGGGTGCAGTAGATGATGCTGTGCACCTGACAGAATCCGATGATGGTTGAGAAATCCACTGGCTTCTGTTGCTACAAGCTGTCTCTGTCAAGAAAGGAGTGGACTGCCCAGCCTGGCAAAAGAGTTATCATTGACCAATGTATCGAGTGTCTCACAAGTTGCTGCTAAGGTCCCTGGCTGATAATGATCTGAAGAATTCAAGGCAACTGTGCCTTTGAAGGTTGTTGGCAAGATAAAGCCATTAATGTTGTGAGGTTCAAGATCTGTTGAGTACATCTGCTAGGTTCTCCTTTTCTGACTCATCATGCATCTTGGAGAAAGTTAGGACTGCAGATACTGGAGGTTAGAGTTGAGAGTGTGGTGCTGGAAAAGCACAGCAGGTCAGGCAGCATCTGAGGAGCAGGAGAATCAATGTTTTGGGCATAAGCTCTTCATCACTTATCTTGCCTGATTCTGTCTCCGTGAAGCACCCATGCTAAACATTTAATGAAACAACAAATGGAGAAGAAATTCATGAATGTCATAAAAAAAGGAAGTAATGGGGAAATTAATAAAAAATGTTGATAATTGGAATAGAGAATTTTCAGCCACAAACTGTTCCTGTTGCAGACTATATTAATTGATTTAATTGACATCACATGGCTCAAAAACAGCAATTCTTAAAGTGTATGGAACAAAGAGATGTTTAATTACATATCCATGAGTGAAAAAATACTTGATTTGATCATGCTCATGACCTGTGCAGAATGCTGTATGGTTCTAGGTCATATCATTGTATGTAAGAGAATACATGCATCCACCACATATTAAATCAACAATTTGTAAAGTCTTACAAATACCGTCAAACCAATGTGATTTAAGTTTCTCTGTGTATATATATAGACTTAGAGTCATAGAGAGGTACAGCATGGAAACAGACCCTTCAGTCCAACTCATCCATGCTGACCAGATATCCCAACCTAATCTAGTCCCAATTGCCAGCACAAGGCCCATATCCCTCCAAATCCTTCTTATTCATGTACCCATCCAGATGCTTTCTAAATGTTGCAATTGTAGTAGCCTCCACCACTTCTTCTGGCAGCTCATTCCATACACATACCACCCTCTGCGTGAAAAAGTTGGCCCTTAGGTCTCTTTTATATCTTTCCCCTCTCAGTCCTCCAGTACTGGACTCCCCCACTCCAGGGAAAAGACTTTGTTTATTTATCCTATCCATGCCCATCATGATTTTATAAACCTCTATAAGGTCATCCCTCAGCCTCCGACGCTCCAGGGAAAACAGCCCCAGCCTATTCAACCTCTCTCCATAATTCAAATTCTCCAACCCTGGCAACATCCTTGTAAATCTTTTCTGAACCCTTTCAAATTTCACAACATCCTTCTGATAGGAAGGAGACCAGAATTGCACGCAATATTCCAACAGTGGCCAAACCAATGTCCTGCACAGCCGCAAAATGACTTCCCAACTCCTTGTACACCATACTCTGACGAATAAAGGAAAGCATACCAAACGCCTTCTTCACTATCCTATCGACCTGTGACTCTATTTGCAAGGAGCTATGAACTTGCACTGCAAGGTCTCTGTTCAGCAATACTCTCTAGGCCCTTATCATTAATTATATAAATCCTACTAAGGTTTGCTTTCCCAAAGTGCCACACCTCACATTTATCTAAATTAAACTCCATCTGCCATTCCTCAGCCCATTGGCCCACCTGATCAAGATCCCCTTGTAATCTGAAGTAACCTTCTTCCCTGTCCACTACAACTCTATTGTTGGTGTCATCTGCAATCTTACTAACTATACCTCTTTTGCTCACATCCAAATCATTTATATAAATGAAAAATAGTAGTGGACTCAACACCCGATCCTTGTGGTACTCCACTGGTCACAGGCCTCCAGTCTGAAAAACAACCCTCCACCACCACCCTCTGTCTTCTACCTTTGAGCCAGTTCTGTATACAACTGGCTAGTTCTCCCTGTATTCCATGAGATCTAACCTTGCTAACCAGTCTCCCATGGGGAATCTTGTTGAACGCCTTACTGAAGTCCATATAGATCATGTCTATCACTCTGCCCTCATCAATCCTCTTTGTTACTTCTTCAACAAACTCAAGTTTGTGAATCATGATTTTCCACACACAAAGCCATCCCTAATCAGTCCATGCCTTGCCAAATACATGTACATCCTGTCCTTCAGGATTCCCTCCAACAACTTGCCACCACTGACGTCAGGCTCACTTGTCTATAGTTCCCTGGCTTGTCTTTACCGCCCTTCTTAAACAGTGGCACCACATTAGCAAACCTCCAGTCTTCTGGCACCTCACTTGTGACTATCAATGAAACAAATATCTCAGGAAGGGGCCCACCAATCACTTCCCTAGTTTCACACGGAGTTCTAGGGTACACCTGAACAGGTCCTGGGTATTTATCCACTTTTCAAAACATCCAGCACTTCCTCCTCTGTAATATGGACATTTTTCAAGATGTCACCATCTATTTCCCTACAGTTTATATCTTCCATGTCCTTCTCCAGAATAAATACTGATGCAAAATACTCGTTTAGTATCTCCTCCATCTCCTGCCGCTCCACACAAAGGCCACCTTGCTGATCTTTGAGGGGCCTTATTCTCTCCTTAATTACCCTTTTGTCCTTAATCTATTTGTAAAAACTGTTTGGATTCTCCTTAACCCTATTTGCGAAAGCTATGTCCCTTTTTTGCCCTCCTGATTTCTCTCTTAAGTATACACCTACTGCCTTTAAACTCTAAGGATTCACTCGATCTATCCTGTCTATACCTGACATATGCTTCCTTCTTTTTCTTAACCAAACCCTCAATTTATTTAGTCATCCAGCATCCCTATACCTACCAGTCTTTCCTTTCACCCTGACAGGAATATACTTTCTCTGGACTCTAGTTATTTCATTTCTGAAGGCCTTCCATTTTCCAGTCATCCCCTTACGTGCGAACATCTGCCCCCAATCACCTTTTGTAAGTTCTTGCCTAATACCATCAGAATTAGCCTTCCTCCAATTTAGAACTTCAACTTTTAGATCTGGTCTATCTTTTTCTATCACCATTTTAAAACTAAAAGAATTATAGTCGCTGGCCCCAACGTGCTCCCCCACTGACACCTCAAGCCCCTGCCCTGCCTTATTTCCCAAGAGTCAGTCAAGTTTTGCACCTTCTCTAGTAGGTACATCCACATACTGAATCAGAAACTTCTCTTGCACACACTTAACAAATTCCACTTCATCTAAACCCTTAACATTATGGCAGTCTCAGTCTATGTTTGGAAAGTTAAAATCCTCTATCATAACCACCCTATTATTCTTACAGATAACTGAGACCTCCTTACGCTGAGATCTCCTTACAAATTTGTTTCTCAATTTCCCTCTGACTATTAGGGGGTCTATAATACAATTCCAATAAGGTGATCATCCCTTTCTTATTTCTCAGTTCCACCCAAATAACCTCCCTGGATGTATTTCCAGAAATATCCTTTGTCAGTACGACTGTACTGCTATCCCTTATCAAAAACGCAGTCCCCCTCCTCTCTTGCCTCCCTTTCTGTCCTCCCTGTAGAATTTGTATCTTGGAATATTAAGCTGCCAGTCCAGCCCATCCCTGAGCCATGTTTCTGTAATTGCTATGATACCCCAGTCCCATGTTCCTAACCATCCCCTGAGTTCATCTACCTTCCCTGTAAGACCCATTGCATTGAAATAAATGCAGTTTAATTTATTAGTCCTACCTTGTCCCTGCCTGCCCTGACTGACTCCTACTGTTCTCAACTGTACCACTCTCAGATTGATCTGTCTCCTCACTATCTCCCTGGATCCCCCGTTTCCCCCCCTTCCCCCCCACCACCACCACCACCTTACTTGTTTAAATCCTCGTTAGCAGCTCTGGTAAATCTCCCTGCCAGTATATTAGTCCCCTTCCAATTTAGGTGCAATCCGTCCTTCTTGTACAGATCACTTCTACGCCAAAACAGCTTCGAATGATCCAAAAGTGTGAATCCTTCTCCCATACACCAGCTCCTCAGCCATGCATTCATCTGCTCTATCCTCCCATTCCGACCCTCACTCACTCGCAGCACCGGGAGTAATCCAGATATTACTACGCTTATAGAATCATAGAGATGTACAGCATGGAAATTCTTGAGGACATCCTTTTTAAATTCCTGCCTAACTCTCTATATTCTCCCTTCAGAATCTCAGACTTTTCCCTTCCTATATCTTTGGTTCCAATGTGTACAATGACCTCCTGCTAGTTCCTCTCCCCCTTGAGGACAGTCTGAACCCTCTCTGAGACAGCCTTGATCTTAGCACCAGGGAGGCAACATACCATTCTGATTTTTCGCTGCCGGTCACAGAAACGTCTGTCTGTGCCTTGGACTAGAGAGTCCCCTAACGCAATCGATCTCTTGGTACCCGGCTTACCCTTCATTGCATTACAGTCAGTGTTGATACCCGAAACTTGGCTGTTTGTGTTACATTCCCCTGAGAATCCATCACTCCCTACATTTTCTCAAACTTGTTTCCTTATTTTAAATAATATATTGACTGGTTACCATTTGAGGTGGGTTCAGCAAAACCCTCTTTGGTTGAACTACGCTATTGTTTTTTCAAGGTCCAAAGGATTCATTAAATGTTCAAGGATGGTAGAAGTCTCATGTTAAACATCACAAATACATTTACCTTCACTCAGTGTCGGTTTCTTTGCGTGAGGCACAAACCATCTCATTCAATATTATTACAATGCAGGCAAACCTCAAGAGGGCAGTGTCTAAACTGAGGCATCAATCTCCTAAAGCTCCTTTCCACATTTGATTATAAAGTAAGATATCAGCCAGCTGGGCCGCAATCAAGTTGAAATCAGTTCAGCTCACCACCATAGGCTTCAAATTCCCTGTTTTTCAAGTCATCTCACTTCATAACCAATAAAAAGATTGGAAATGAGCCCAGTTTTCATTAATATTATGGTCTTTGATTTTGCAGTTTGATGGTTTACAGCACTCGTTGCATACAATAGGTTGGTGGCAACTTGCAGAGAATCCAGACTAAAACTCCAAATCATGGTTATACAGTTGGTCACTTTATGCACCCTCATTTTTACCATGGAACACTACTGTCATAAGAAACTGAATCTGCAACACATTCCTTATTTGAAAGCAAAAAAAAAACTGGAAAATTTTAACTGTTGAAGCTCAGCAGGAGTGGACAAATGGTTAACAATGGAATTGCTCTGTGCCTACTGATCTTTAATTGTAATGGCATGGTGCTTGATAATTGAGATTTCATTCCAGCTGAAGTCGGGAATTCTGAAATCTGCAATTTTATTCACCATCTGAATAATTTTTGAAAAAGTAAATGGACATAAACCAGAAAAAGAAAAGTTATTTTTAACTGTGATTTGGTTTCAAAAATACAATGATATTGAGATTCACTTTTTAAAACTCTGACACAGTATTGTAAAGAACTGAGGAAAACCTGATAGATTAATTCACATCTCCGTTCAGGATATTTGAGAACTCCTGTTCATAAATGGCACTTGATTCGCTTCAGAAGACAGATCTCACCAGGATAGTTGGTCACAGAGATCTGAGAACAATTTTCATTCTGCAACAGAGTTGGAAGATGTTTTTCTCCCCCCTTCAAATGATAGAGGATGTGATGGATGAGGAAGGACATTCAACTGCCCAAGAGGACCCTAAAATCCTTCTTCAATGCACACGGGGACTAATCTTGCTCCATAAACATTTGCTTTCAGAGTTTTTAGATTCATTATATTGGCCTAGTTATGGTAGAGACATGGCAGACTTGCTGGGATACTGCCATAACTCTTGTAAAATTGACAACAACATTGAGTCCATACTCCAGCAGAATGCGATCACCAAACACATCTTCCCCTCACACTCCCATCTGCATTTTCCAGGGATGGTATTTTTAGTCCATTCATCAACCACTAAAACCATCTCCCCCCTTCCCACAGCACCTTCCCATGTAACTGCAGAAGGTGCATAACCTGCCCCTTCACCTCCTCCCTGTTCACCATCCCAGGGCCTAAATAATCTTTCCAGGTTAAGCGACATTTCACCTGTATCTCCTTCAATCTTGGGAATTGTATTCACTGCACCCAGTGTGGCCTATTCCACTTTGGACAAACCAAACTCAGACTGGGTGACCACTTCGCAGGACATCTCTGGTCTGTGCACAAGCATGTCCCTGATCTTCCCACAGCCGGTCATTTTAAACCAGGGTTCTGTTTGCATGCCCACATCTGTCTTGCGCACGTTGCAGTGCTCTAGTGAAAAACAGCACAAACTGTAAGATTGATATCTTTGGACTAGACACTGTACAGCCTTCTGGACTTCATATGGAGTTCAATACCTCAAATTGTGAAATTTCTTCCCTTTCTTTTAGCTTCACTTGTTACATTCACTGTCACCATGTCCTTAGTCCCTTCCCCCACCCCAGTGGGGCTGTCTGTTCTTTCAAGTCTGGCAGGTAGACACACCATTGTTCTACCATTCTGATTACTTAACTATCGACATCCTTTCTCCGCCAGCACTCTACACTCCACCCCCCCGCAGCTACAGCATAAATTCTATCCCCTCCACGCTTCACTTCAGCGCTGATGAAGAGTTGTCTAGACTTGAAATGCTAGCTTGCTCTCTCTCCATGATGCTAGTTGTGATCCCCAGCACTTGCAGTTTTCAGTCAAGTCCACATAACCAGGTAAACACAGAAACCCCAATGCTGATCTTACTCTTCTCTGTAGAGCTGTGATGTGGAGGTGCCAGTGTTCAACTAGGGTGGACAGAGTTAAAAATCACACAACACTAGGTTATAGTCCAACAGGTTTATTTGAAAGTACGGGCATTCAGAGTGCTGCTCCTTCGTTAGATAGCTAGCTTGTACTTTAAAATAAACCTGTTGGACTATAACCTAGTGTTGTGTGATTTTTAACTTTCTCTGTAGAGTGCACTGTTGAAACCTCTTGGTCCATGATCAATCAAAAATGACTGAACTCACAAGAAGTTTTTACCAATTAGTCTAGCTAGGAAAACCCTTGAAAAAAGTTGAATCCTTTGGACTGCTTTTTAAAAGGTACATTAAAGTCATATTTACTGATGAACAGCTTTACTGGTGTTTAAAAAAAAGTCTAATTTTATACAGGCAGAATGCCAAATTTCACCATTTTGTTTTAAAAAATCCATATGAACTTAAAGTTTTTTTCAATGCTTGTTTCTAATTCAGTCTACATCTTAATGTCATGCATTATTTTGATCTCTACAGAATATTATTAAATGTGAAATATGGTCACCTCGGTTTGCTGTCTGAGAAAATTCAATGTGATTGGCTGCTCACATTGGCTGATGTCATTGTTTGATAGCTGACTATTTTCTTGACGGCACAGATTCCAACTAACACAGGAAACGTGGATATCACATACAGAGATCACTGGCCAGTGCCCTTCTATATGCCAGTGCCAAAGGTTTGTCACTGATCCAAAAACCTGGCGGTATATTCTCCACAAGCTCCTATCATCTCAAAGCCGCACTTAACAGTCAATGAAATGTCGTGAATGTGACACAGTTGTATACTTTGTAAAATTAATCCAGATATCTTTTGAACCGAGTTAAGAAGTTACACTTTTTCTAAATTAACTGGAAGATAGTGATTCCTTATAAGTGTTTAAGTTTTACTTCTTTCAAGACAGTAGTCCAATCAAAAGGCGATCACATAACCATGGAGGAAAGCTTCTGCAAGTTAAGCCCTGAGGACTGAGATCCAATTACTGCATTCAATTCACTTTCAACATTCTCTGATCATTTATAATAGTACAAAGAGTCCTTTTTGTAGAAAACAACTTATCACACCAGGTGCACAATATTTTCTGATTTGAATAGTTTGATACTACAAATCTTCCCTTTGCTGAGTCTAGGGCTGCATTATCGCAAATAGAGGTTAGAACTCTGGTAAACGGCAGAGGCACTTGTCTGACATACCTGGTGCTTTATTACACGGTAACATTAAGCTGCTGAGCATGATGGCACAGTGGCTCAGTGGTTAACACTGCTGCCTCACAGTGCCAGGGACCCAGTTTTGATTCCATCCTTGGGTGACTGTCTGTGTGGAGTTTGCACATTCTCCCAGTGTCTGCGTGGGTTTCCTCGGGGTGCTCCGGTTTCCTTCCACAGTCCAAAGATGTGCAGGTCAGGTGAATTGGCCACGCTAAATTGCCCATAGTGTGCAGGTTAGGTGCATTAGTCAGGGGAAATGAAGGGTAATGGGTCTGGGTGGGATACTCTTTGGAGGGTCGGTGTGGGCCAAAGGGCCTGTTTCCATACAGTAGGGATTCTTCAAAACTATTGCCAAGGACCTACAAGTACTGTAAAGAATTTTATCCTCTTCCTTTGAGTTCATGTGCAGAACTCAAATGCCTCCACCCAAAAAACTATATGATATTGTCAGATTAGGTACAACATGAACATTAAATCTTTCAGAACCATTGTCTTAAAGAACACTACCCACTTCGAGGAGATGAACATTTTCTGATGAGTGTGAATTTCAAAGAAAATGCCATGACTCATTGGTTAGAGGCTTACTGCCAGTTTCCCAAACTCAAACTATTTGGAGTGTTATTACTCAATCTTACTGTACTTCCAAAGAGATTACAGGGAACGTATAGGTCACAACTGAGTGAGTGAGTGACAGAGATTGCCATTTACAGGAAAGTAATGTAAATCATCCTAGCATATCATTATACAATTGATTCATATGATGTGTGTGGATTTTCCATTGATGGTCTCCTATGAGTGACTAATCTTTGTCAAGACCCAAAAATACTAGATATTCTGACAGTGATTTTTATGTCAGTGTAAATGTCACAACATGTGGAAATAATAGTTGAGATAAATTCATAGAAATGGAAACGCCTCAAATGATAAGTATTGCATTTAGAATATACACAGGCTGTAAGTCAACCACTTGTCTCACGCCTTACACTATATTATGCAGCCAGTGTCATACAATCATTTATTTGCTCTATACTATTGACCTTTGTGTACTCTTTGCAATATTTGCAATAAATAAAGTAAAGGTTCCCATCAGTGAGGCAGCAACCCAGTGTGTCTTTCATTGACTGTTATCAGCACTTGTTATGTGACTGAATGGACCAATTTCTATTTTGATCATTGCAGGAAAATGTAACTTCTCAAAAAAAGCATTGACAATTAAGCTGGTCAGTAAAGGGGTGGAGGATAGCAGTGATGAATATTGATAGTTGAAAGCGGGAAAGAGCTACCAAAAATGGTGATGTTTGAAGATACGTTTGGGACAACTGCAGCAAGATGAAGACATTCATTTAATTTTCATGTAATGTGAAATTCTGCAGATCAGAGAAGAGAAGGCAGATGGAAGAGAAGCAGATCAGTGTTGAAACAGATGATGATGTGAGAAGGGACCAATGGTTGGAGGAGTTTCGTAATAGGAGTAAGACTATAGAGGAATTTGAAGTCAGGGATAAGGACATTCAAAATGAATGTGTTGAAGTTAATGTGACAACTGAGCCCAATAAGGTAATGGTGAACAAGATTTTCTGAGGAATAGCATTTGGGCCAGAGATTGTGAGAAAAATTGGAGTTAACAAAAAGTGGAGTTTGCAAAAAGAGTGAAATGATTATTGGAGAAGCTGAATCTGAAAGTGGCAAAGGAATGGATGGCAGCAGCAGCAATGTGGCAGGGTAAAGACAAGCAATGTTTGGAGCCCAAAGCCATGGGTTGGCTTGGTGATGGATTAAGTGTGGTCTTTGAAGCCTGGTTGTAGGTTGTCCAGAACATTGAAGGTACATTACCATCAGTTGGATATTGATTGGACTCCAGAAACAGATATGGGTTTGGGGCTAGAACAAGGGCTGCCAGTAGGGGGACTGAATAAATTATTTTGTTCTGTCAATGTTGATCTCTGCAAGAAATTCTGTTCCAGTCATAAATTTAACGTTGGGCAAGTAGTCTGACAACATTGTTATATCTTGCAGTCAAGCATGGTATTGTGGAGGTAAAAATAGGAATATCTGGCATAAATATGAATATAACCTCAAGCTTTAAAAATGTCACTGAGGGGGAACATGTGGTTGAGGGATGAAAAATAAACATAGAATTTGGATGTGAGCATAAGAGGTATAGTTAGTAATTTTGCAGATAACTCCAAAATTGGAGGTGTAGTGGTCAGCGAAGAGGTTACTTCAATTTACACCAGGATCTTGATCAGATGGGCCAATGAGCTGAGAAGTGGCAGATGGGGTTTAATTCAGATAAACGTGAGGTGTTGCATTTTGGGAAAGCACATCTTAGCCGAACTTATGCACTTCATAGTAAGGTCCTAGGGAGTGTTGCTGAACAAAGAGAACTTGGAGTGCAAGTTCTTAGCCCCTTGAAAGTGGAGTCGCAGGTAGATAGGATAGTGAAGAAGGCATTTGGTATGCTTTCCGTTATTGGTCAGAGCATTGAGTTGTGAGGTCATGTTGTGGCTCTACAGGACGTTGGTTAGGCCACTGTTGGAATATTGCGTACAATTCTGGTCTCCTTCCTATCAGAAAGATGTTGTGAAACTTGAAAGGGTTCAGAAAAGATTTACAAGGATGTTGTCAGGGTTGGAGGATTTGAGCTATAGGGAGAGGTTAAATAGGCTAGGGCTGTTTTCCCTGGAGCGTTGGAGGCTCAGAGGTGATCTTATAGAGGTTTATAAAATCATGAGGGGCATGGATAGGATAAATAGACAAAGTCTTTTCCCTGGGGTGGGGGAGAGGGGAAAGATATAAAAGAGACCTAAGGGGCAACTTTTTCACTCAGAGGGTGGTACGTGTATGGAATGCGTTGCCAGAGGAAGTGGTGGAGGCTGGTACAATTGCAACATTTAAAAGGCATCTGGATGGGTATATGAATAGGAAGGGTTTGGAGGGGTATGGGCCAGGTGTTGGCAGGTAGGACTAGATTGGATTGGGATATCTGGTTGGCATGGACGAGTTGGACAGAAGGGTCTGTTTCCGTGCTGTACACCTCTATGACTCTATAACTTGGGACACAAAGGTGGTGGTGGCGCGGCAACAGAACAAAACAATGTAGGAGCTACATAGAGAATTAGGACAGGAACCTCAAGAAGGCAGTGCTGTGAAGGAGAGACAGGGGAGGAGGAAGATTGACTCCATCAAAGTGACAGATAGAAACTTAGGAGGCATGGTCTGAACCACAGTCAGTCACATGGTGGATTGGGTATCTTGTTTTGCCATTGTGCACGAATTTCCAATGAAACAGAAAAATAATGCTCTTGCTCTCAGTTTTATCTTTTTAATTTATGCTGATTTTTATCTGCAGTTATCATACGAGTTATTTCTACAATTACACACTGAGATCATTGGGCACAGCAGCTTAGAGAAGGCAGTGTGATGTTAGTGAAAGATTAATAAAGCTGGAAGTGACCTGAAAGAACATTGTATTACACAACAGAGACTACATTACATTTTCTTTTTAAAGCGGTAGTTTAAGACTATGCAGTACAGATGTCTGGCTGACATTAATAAGTTCCAGAAGATTTTTCACTGCCCAAAGCTCACAAGTGTGAGTTGTTATTCTGACTGTAACAGCATCTGGAATTTACCATTCTGGTGAAGATAACGTGATGATTCTCTACGGCTGTTCAGCTGATGCAAAACACATACAGCTAGTATTTACTGGAGCAAGGTCTTGCAGTTAATTCAAACACAAGCACTTTCTTCTCACAGGGTTTCCTTAATGCTAGTAGAAAGTTTAAGTTTCACAGAAAATAAGAATGCAGAGATGACCTACATGAACTCTCATAATAAAGTCATGGTCAGGCATGTTACTTGCATCATAACTTGATATAAATGCAACAATTGCTTTGTGTAGGGAGCTGGAACATTTTGTTTCTGACCATTAAGCAGCTGATCACATGCAATTTTGAGTTAAACTTGAGCATCGGGAATCCAAGAACATTAATCCCCGAAACTGAGGCTTGATCATTGATTGGAGATAGTGAGGACTACAGATGCTGCTAAGTCAAAGTTGATGAAATGTTGAGCTGGAAAAAGCACAGCAGTTCAAGCAGCATCAGAGATGCAGGGAAGTCGACGTTTCAGATTGGGACTTTCATTAGGACTGGGGAGGGGGAAAGGGGGCTGAGAAATAAATAGACGGTGGGGGTTGGGGCTGGGGAAAGATAGATGGGTGGATGCAGGTAGATGATTGTGATTGGTCAGTGGGAAGGACAAGTTAGAGGAGGTCAAGGGCATGGGGCAGAGAAGGAGGGGCTGGACTGGGATGAGATGGGGGTGGGGGCAAGATTTGGAAGCTGGTGAATTCTACATAAGCTCCTGAAGCACAATACGAGGGGGTGCAGTTCCTTTCTATATGCTAAGAATTCAATGGAACAGAATGGTGGCTCCTAGAGATCTCATCACTTCAGAAAGCCAAGAAGAAAACATTTGTACAGTATTGTATTTCTATCCCAAATAGTGTCCTATTAGTTTTTTAAAAAGTTGCATTATTATCATTCACACTGCAAATTACTCAATGACCGACCTTGCACATAACTGTCCTTATGCTTTATCAGTCCATTATTCTCAGTGGTCTCCGCACATGCATTCTAGACATAGTCAAAAAAAATCCATCAGTATCAGCTCTAAGTTAAGAGTTGTGTCGGGTTTTTAAGGAAGGAATTCTACTGTGAGGCTGAGCTGTTTTTCTCTCATTTCTCACAAACTCACCTCATTAACTACTTACCCTACCTCTTGCAAAAATGCCATCCCGTATTCCCAATTCCTCCGCCTCTGCCGTATCTGCTCCCAGAAAGAGCGTTTCCACCATAGAACACACCAGATGGCCTCCTTCTTTAGAGACCGCAATTTCCCTTCCCACGTGGTTAAAGATGCCCTCCAACGCATCTCATCCACATCCCGCACCTCCGCCCTCAGACCCAACCCCCCCAACCGCAACAAGGACAGAACGCCCCTGGTGCCCACCTTCCACCCTACCAACCTCCGCATAAACCAAATCATCCGCTCCCCCCTCTCCTCCCTGACCTATCACCTTCATCTCCTTCCCCACTGACCTATTGTACTCTATGCTACTCTCTCCCCCCCCCCCCCCCCCCCTCGCTTATCTCTCCACGCTTCAGGCTCTCTGCCTTTATTCCTGATGAAGGGCTTTTGCCCGAAACGTCGATTTTGCCTGTCCTCGGATGCTGCCTGAATTGCTGTGCTCTTCCAGCACCACTGATGCAGAATCTGGTTTCCAGCATCTGCAGTCATTGTTTTTACCTCATTAACTACTTACCCTAACCCTATGGCATCATCCCACATGTCTGATTCAGGCACCATCTTAACACGCACTGTTCCGAGAACATGCCATTCACTGGCATCCCTAGCCCTTGTGCCATCTTTATAAAGCCATTATGCATCTAGTGAAGTACTGTTGTTCTGGAGGTGCACTGTGCATTGCCCAAGATTTGCCCCGAATATAGTGGACAAGGGAAAATGGCACCCTGCTCTGTGGACAAAGTCTCAGAGGCCCTGCTAGATGGGGTGTTGCAGAGGTCAGATGTCCTCTTCCCTCAGGACCAGCAGTGGTGGCCACGACACCAAGCCATGCCAGTCTGGTCTGAGGTGACTACCTCAGTAAAGGTGCCATCTGGAGGATTGCCCAGCAATGCAAAAACAAGATGAACAAGCTTCTTCACTGTAGAAATGCCACTATCTTCTCTCTGATACTTCACACTCACTAGCTCCTTTGTTGCCCAGTCCAGCTCCCATCTTTACTCATGCTCTACCACTTTTACTAATGCCTGTAGCATCTTCCCTTCCTCACTCTCACCCAGCACAACTTCCTAAAACACCAACCATACATATCCCCTACTCACTCATTTGGGGTGCTTTCCCACCTGCTCCAAAAGTAACAGTATTCATGAAATATATCACAAGATACTGATGCCTGGTGTCCATCTGAGCAAGGAGTGAGCTGAATTCACCAGCGACTCACTCTGGTTTCATGTTGAGCTTTCTCGATACCTAGCTTGTTTGGAGAAATTGTAAAGAGGAAATCTGAATAGTAATGCGTTGAATTAGGTAGTCAACATGTGGCATTTAACCAGCAATAGTCCCCTTAGCTTTCACCTTGTCAGGGTTAATGAGAAACTTGCTGTGCCATGTGTGAAAAGCATAAAAGTGTTACCCATATTCATCTCCCATAATACCTGTCTCACATTCCAGGAGGGAAAAAAATGCATAATCCCCTTGAATTGACAACGTGACACCACACTCCATGTGAAACGCATAAAAGGTGCATCCCTGGCATTAAGATAGGACTGCTGATCCAATGCTATAAAATTCTGCCCACAGTCTTTCCAACTTTTGTGTCTTGTGATGGTCCCTCCAACATCAGCTGGTTAGAATAATAAGCTCCCTGGTTCTATTTCAAAATTATCTCAGCTAACTCTGCTGATTCCTGCTTTTGTCATTAGATACCTCTTCCCTTTAGTTGCACCTGCAATGTCTGGCAAGGCAATCTTTTTGTTTTGTGACTTAGACATTAAGTTGCTTTCCGTGATGCTGTAGTTAGACCTATTCCACCTATTGACTGTTCTTCAGTCAACGTGGTTTGCAGAATACTAAATCATTCCAGACATGATCAGAGTTATAAGTCCCAGCTTTCAACTTGCTTCTGCTGAGCTGAGTGACTTTTTGTTTAATATCTGGAATTTTAGATCTTCATTCTTCTTGCCTTAGGCTCATCATGGGTTCTCACAGTAACTTATCCTCTTGGTGTGAGCATCATTCCATCACAGATCATCAAGTGAACCTTTGAGGTTTTCATATTTGGATCACCATTTACAGCTGCTTTACACAGATCTGTGAAACTCAGAATGTTACAGAAGGCACCAGCATTGATCTGGTTGTTCACATCTCTCTTTCTGAGGTTTCACCTCGACAGTTATAAACCAGGTTTTCTCCTTTAGGAGTGAGGTTGCCACCATGTTCTAAGATGAACAATTATAGGATCCTATAGGGATGTCAGCAAACCTATATGAATGATTTGTAAAGATCTGGGATGAAATCAGAATGGCATCGTTGTCAAATCAATTGAGAAACGTGGGATATCCAATGCACGCAAAACAAAGTAGATGTATCTTGTGGGATGATATGGCCAATAATGATTGCCGATGAAAGTAATGTGAATAATCCACATGATGCTGTCATTCAACAAGCAGATTGGGACATGATGCTTGGCTCTGAAGACCATTAGAGAGGGTGATTTTTACAGTATTAAATAAACACTCAGTGCATGCTATACTGCAAAGTAGCTTCCTTTCTTATACTGTGAAACAAATGAAGTGAAATTGTTTAAATGTGCTTTGTTTTTGATGAATTTCATAAAATTGATTCATGCCTATACCATAGAGATTATGATTTATTTATAAATAAAAATGCAATAATTAAAAAAAACTTTTCGGCTCCTTCTGTGCTACTTTTGGAGCTGGTGTTGGCAGGAAGAGACTCAGTGACTGTGATAGTGAGGTGATGGGAGAGGGCGGATATCTGTCTAAAATACTTCTCATGCAAAGGACAACCACCTACTTCTGACAAAACACTTCAGCTCAGAGACACAACCTTTGCTCAAGCATATGGAGCGCGTCTCCCAGTGTCTTCCCACTAGCTGACAATACAAGAATGAGAGGACACAGCTTTAAGATTTGGGGCAGGAGATGATGCAGACAAAATAGGAGGAAGAATGTGGTATGGTGCGGCACAGTGGCTCAGTGGTTAGCACTGCTGCCTCACAGTGCCAGTCACCTGGGTTCGATTCCACCCTCAGGTGACTGTCTTTGTGGAGTTTGCACATTCACCCAGTGTCTGTGTGGGTTTCCTCTAACAGTCCAAAATGTGCAGGCTAGGTGGAATGGCCATAGTGTCCAGGGATGTGTGGGCTAGGTGAATGGCCATATTGTCCAGGGATGTGTGGGCTAGGTGGAATGGCCATAGTGTCCAGGGATGTGTGGGCTAGGTGGATTAGTTATGGGAAATGAAGGGTTATAGGAATAGGTTAGGGGGTTGAGTCTGGGTGAGAAGCTCTTTGGAGGTTCGGTGTGGACCTGATGGGCTGAATGGCCTGGTTCCACACTGTAGGGAATCTATGAAGAGTGTTTTATTACATTCTGGAACTCACTACCCACACATTTGATGGAAGCAGAAACAACCAAGGAATTCCAAAGAAAAATGAATGGGCACAAAAAAGAATTAACTTGGACAGTGTGAAATGGAGTGGGAGAGACTGGATTGCACAATGGGAAATCAGTATGAATGTGAACTGCCAAACGACCTCTTTCTGTACTGTAAATGACTTGTGACTCTGGGCAAGAACAGAAATTTCCAAGTACTGGTCTAATCAAGCAAATCAATGTCTCTGGATGGGTGAAAGGATCAATGGAGTAGGACACTGAGTCCCTCAGACCCATTTTGCCAGTCAATTTGACCATTATTGGTCTGTATCTTAATTCGTTCTACCTCCCTTACTTCCACACACCTTAATATTTAACCTCACAATAATCTACCATTCACAATCATGAAAAATGTAAATGCTGTTTAATGAAGTCAGAACTGCTTTTCATGAAACATGACAGATACACAAATAATACACAAACATAATGAAGCCCCTGTGTACTAAATTACTATCAATTTTTTGAGAATGGACCCAGACAAAGTATAGCAAATTCAATAAACCCACAAGCTTCGAGACTAATATGGAAAAATACTGAGTAAATAGTGACTCATTTCTCATCTGTCTGACATATCCAAACTTTTTCTGGAGTTAACCTTATAAGGCTAACAAAAACATTTCCAAAACAGTTATTCAGTGACAAAGTAAGCATTTTTAATTGTGATATAACTGGAACTGCCTCTGCAGCTCTGCAGAACAGCGAAATACTGTGGATGTAGGGCAAGTTGAAATAAAAACAAAAATTGTGAGGAACTCTCAACAGGTTTGCCAGCAACTATGGACAGAGATGAATGACCTCCTGTCAAAACCGATGTGATAGAAGGTTATTGATCTGAAATATTAAATTGTTATTTTCTCCACAGATGCTGCGAGAACAGCAGCATTTTCTGTACTTTTAACTTTGTTTTTGAGGACTGTGATCTTCTTTCTTTTTATTGCAAACACATTTCATAAAGCAGCCCCAGGTAAATATTGACTGGCCCGATTATGCTCTTATTGCTTTTCCATAGGTAAACAATGGGGAAACATTGCTGCTGAAAGTTGCCAACTTAAGGCAAAATGCTGTAAGGGAAAGATCACAGAAAATAATCTCAATGTTGCATTAAAAACCATTGAACAATTCAGTTTTATTTAAGTGCAATAACATGCATATTATTTAGGTTACATATTTTTTACAACATGATGTCCAAGCAGAATTCAATGTGCCATTTGTTCCGAATTTAACTTTCAGACATACTAATCAGTGAAACATGCACTTTATTGAGCGTGCTAAAGTGCTGCATAGTTATGGCTTGTCATAAAGGGATATCTGTGGTGGGCAAATGAAATAGTGTCTGCAGCCAAACTGGCATCCAGCTTTTCTCCAGGGATAACTGAACAGTGAATGAGATTTATAATTTGGCTTTAAAGTTTAGTGGAATCCCAGTATGCGCAATGGGATCAGTAAAGCAAATTGCTTAACACTGGACCTATATAATAGAATTGGTTTTTGCTATATCAGAACTGTCATGAACTTGCAAATTGAATGGTTTTGTCAGACATGCATAAAAATATTCCCTTTCATTCAGATATCCTTTCTTTAACATCACGGGCTTTTCACTCATGACAGGGCTGGATTATTTCTGCTGCTGATTTGGCCTCCATAACGTCTTGCTTAACATGTTCAAAGGTAGAATCTGATTGTAATGCCCACAGAATAGTCAACTGCAAATAGAATAGAGATTTAAACTATAGGCAGTCTCGCTGGTCAACTGTGATATTTACTGACAAGGAGCCAATGCTGTAGTTTTCCAACTGCTGAAAGCTTTATTCCATGACAGCCGTATGTGAGATTTGTATACTTTTCTCAGAGTACAGTATTTAGAGTAAAGTGTAATTTGAAACAAACATGTGACAAATAACAGGGTAAGGACAATAATAAATCTGAAGATCTCAACTTCCCAGGATTGAATGCACCAGTCAGTGCTTCAGTAACTGCATGGTCCACTGGTTCCATATCTAAGTGTCAAATGTCGCACAAAGACCACATTCTTTTTTATAGAATCCTCACAGTTGGACCTTTCAGCCCAACAAGCCCACACTGACTCTCTGAAAAGCATTCCACCCAGACTCATACCCGATCCCTGTAACATCCATTTCCCATGGCTAATCCACCCAACATATACATCCCTGAACACTATGGGCATTTAGCATAACCAATCCACCTAACCTTTGGACTGTGGGAGGAAACCAGAGCACCCGGAGGAAACCCATGCAGACACAGGGAGAATGTGCAAACTCCTACACTGTATTTGCCTGGAATATAGAATTTAGAACAACATATTATAAATAAAAGCAAGTAGAGCAGAAGAAATAGACACAGGAGTTGGCTACACACCTTATTGAGCTTGCTTCATCATTCAATAGGGTTATGGCTTACCTTCAGCTCCAGCTGTGCTGACCCACCCATTCCCCAAACTTCTGATTCCCTGACAGACTCAATCAGCTTTAAATATATTCAATGATGGAGTTTCCACAATCATACTGGTGTAGGGAAATCCAAAAGTTTACAACCCTTGAACTGAAAACATTTTTCCTCATATCTCTTCTAAGTGATTGCTTCTATATATTCAGACTGCACCTTATATCCTAGATTTCTTTGCTAGGGGAAGCATTTTGTCAGTTTGTACTTGGTCAATCCCCTTCAGAATCGTGTATGATTCAATGAGATCACTTGTCATCCTTTTAAACTCCTGTAAGTGTAAATCCAGTTTAGTCATTCTCTCATCATGAAACAACCTTTTCGAGCAGAGACCAATCCAGTGAAGCTTTTAGTCCGCTGCCTGTAACAAAAGTATATCCTTCATTAAATATGGAGACCAAAACTATACACAAAACTCCAGATGTGATCTCTCCAAAACCCTGAACAATTGTAGCAAGACCTCTTTATTCTTGTGCTCCAATTGGCTGGAGTTTAGACAGGAGTGATTTGAAGGAGACATTTAGGGTTCTGACAGGGTTTGCTGAAGTAGATGCTCAGGTGTTGTTTTCCCTTGGTGGAGGTTTGAATATGAAGGAGCATTGCCTTTTAATAAGAAATCAGCCATTCTGGACAGTGGTGAGGAAATATTTCTTCACTTACAGTACTCTGCCCTAGAGGGTATAGATATTCCATTGATGACTATATTCCATTGATGAGTATATTCAAAGCTGAGACTGATAAGACTGGAGTTCAAAGGAAATTTAAAAATTTGGAATCAGATGAGTAAGTGGAATTTTGATCAGCCATGACCTTATGTGTGCCAGAGAAACCGGAGGGGACGCAAAATATATTCCTATACCTATTTGTTGAGACCCCCAGGTTACATAGTTTTGTTAAAGTGCCACACCAACTCAGTCACCTATACATACTATCTCATTCATTAACTACAAAACAGAAATTGGAGTTAATGTGGCAATCATATCTGTAAAGCTGCATATATTGTATGCTGCTTTGTGAGAAATAAAATCGTTTTTTCCCTACTGCTTTTCATGTTAGCTTTCTCCCCACTGTCCTTTCAATCTCAAAATGTCACTTGCTTCCCAAAATCTCCTCTCCAAGATTGACAGACCACAGAATTCACTTTGATCTCTATGGACAGACAAGTGCAAGGTGATGTACTTTGGGAGGTCAAATGCGAGAGGAAAGTATACAGTGAATGGCAGAAATTTTTTAGGATCATTGATATACAGATGCAAATGATCTTGGGATGCAAGTCTATAGCTCTCTGAAAGTGGCAACAGAAGTGGATAAGGTAGTAAAGATGATGTACGGAATGCTTGCTTTCGTTGGTTGAGGTACTGAGTATAAAAGTTGGCAAGATTAGAGTGGTGCTGGAAAAGCACAGCAGGTCAAACGGTATCTGAGGAGCAGGAAAATCGACGTTTCGGGCAGGAATCCTTCATCAGGTTAAAGGAAATATTTCTCCACTTAGAGTACTCTGCCCTAGAGGGTATAGATATTCCATTGATAAGTTCAAAGAAAATTTAAAAATTTGGAGTCAGGTGAGAAAGTGGAATTGTGAACACGGATCATCCATGACCTTTTGTATGCTTTCCTGATGAAGGGCTCTTGACCAAAACGTCGATTTTCCTTCTCCTCGGATGCTGCCTGACCTGTTGTGCTTTTCCAGCATCACTCTAATCTTTACTCTAATCTCCAACATCTGCAGTCCTCACTTTCGCCATAAAACTTGGCAAGTCTTGTTGCAGCTATGTAACACTTTAAAGTAAACCTTTATCTTGGCTTCATTTTGGAATATTGAGTGCAGTTCTAGTCACCGCTCGATAGGAAGTATGTGAAGACTTTGGATAGAGTGCAAAAGGGATTTACCAGGATATTGCCTGGATTGGAGTCTAATAAATATGAGGAGGTTTGGACAAACTTGATTGTTTTTGCTAGAGCATTGGAAGCTGAGGAATGACCTGATAAATGTATAGAAAATTATGAGAGGCATGGATAGGATGGATCAGTTGTAATATTTTCCCCAGAGTGGAAACATCAAATATTAGGAGGCCTAGGTTTAAAGTGAGGGGAGGAAAGTTTAAAAGGATTTTTGTGGGGCAAGTGCATTGCGCAGAGAGTGGTAGGTGCCTGGAAAGTGCTGCTGGGGGAGGTGATGGTGCAGATGCGATAGCAACGTTTAAGGGGTATTTAGACATTTAAATGAAGAGGCAGGGAGTAGAGGGATATGAATCATATGCAGGCTGGTGGGATTGGCTTAGAATGGCATCATAGTCAGCACAGACATGGTGGGCCGAAGGGCTTATTCCTGTGCTGTATTGTCCCAAGTTAATTACTCTGGAATTTTTCTCAATGTAAAAACCTCCAGCAAGATTCCTTTGCAACAAAACCAGAGGATTAGTTTCCTAAAAGCCCAAGATGATTATGTTTACAGCTGCTATTACATGTGTTTCTGCAACCAGGGAGAGGGTCTTTAGGGTCCTTGTCCAGTTATATTTAAAGTTTAATTTACTTATTAATATCCCTGGAGGTAGATGATATGCACTGCAGACATCTAGCCTAGCAATACACAACATGATAACTGGAACTGCATGCCACTTCATTTTCTCTCTTTTTGCCTTTTCCCACATTCTATTGTCTGCGATGTACATGCAAAACACATATGATTTAATTATCAGCTGACAACTCTGCATCCACAAGTGACCTCTTAAAGAGTTTCTGGTTCAAACAGCAAAGCTCAGCATAATGGCCACAACTTTCCTAACTAATTCTATTGTCACTCCCTTAAGACTTGAGAGCACGAAGGTAGCACAAAGTTTTCAAATTTCACTCAAATATTTCATACTGTATTGTTTTCACCTTACTCATGTGCACATCATTGTTGTTTGTTGACAGTAATTTATTTAGAGTGCTCCAAATATACTGGCATGCCTCACAAGTGGCTTGCATTAGCGGTTTCAGAGGAGTTAAGGACATTGCCGTTATTGTTGTAGAAATGATGCGTTTCTGTGAAAGTGGGATAATTGTAATGTTGTGGATAAACACAGAGCTGTGTAAGATCTCTGCTAGCCAATACCTGGAGTTGAACACACATTTGGACAGTCCTGACACTGCCCTCTAGGCTCCTCACATTCTTACCTTGATTGACTGACTGACCACACTGGCATTCCCCTCCCTCCCAAATCTAGGATATTAGACCATTTTCACTTCTCTCTTGCATGCTCTGGCTCCACATCAAAATCCCTTCACCAGTGACTTATCCTTGCCAGTCCTACATTTCTACACAAGAGCTATTTCCCTTGCTTTCTTCACTTGTGCTGCAGAGTTTAACAAGGAAAATTGCCATTTTCCTTGTTAAACTCTGCAGCACAAGTGAAGAAAGCAAATAGTTGGCTATTTGTTTACAAGAAGCCAACTGGAAGAAGCTTCTTGTAAACAAATAGGAATCAAGGGCCATTATATTCCTGAGCACTCTGACTTTATCTTGAAGATAGGACTGTGTTGAAAGTTGTTGGAGGTTGGTTAATACTTACAACATACAAACATATTACAGATATGAACCTGCATCATTTTTAGTGCTGTAAACACACTATATTGTTGCATCTCAACTTGCCATCAGAATATTGGATTTTGCATCAGCTTAAGTCAGTCACTCACACACATCTCCCCTTCTGGTGAATTCTACATAATTACTCCCATAGCTCTCCACTATTGGGGTTTTCCTCACATCATGTTTGGATCTGCTGTAGATGAGCAATTGATTGCTATTATTAGTCAACAAATCCATCATTACAATCTGTGAAAACCAGGGTGGTAAAACAGAATGAGATGAATTTTGATCTTGCTTTGTCCGGTAATTTTCACAAATACAGTTGTCGTTAGAAGCTTGGTCTTCACTGCACTGGGTTATCAAGTGACAGAGAGGTGCACATCAGCACCATGGAAAAGTTCCACTCTTGGCAAGTGGAAAGTAGGTCCAGAGGAAATTAGGACAATCAGAGGGATTTGCAGCCTGAATGGCCCTCAAACACTTGCTTGTCATTACTGCAATAAAGAAATATATATTGCTTTGATGCTAATTCTAATTTACTGCACAAATTATTCTAGCTGAGAAAATTATGCTTTTTATATTTGAAGGTGTCGATGAGCATTGTACATTTGATTACATAGCAATTTCTACTAATGCTTTACTCACACTAGATTATAACTACATGAAACCTATTGCACGTGCTTATAATGTCATTTCCCATATTCCAACTACTGCTAAACTGACTGCTCAACAGATGTGTAAACTGCTATCCTTCATTGTAAATAAGTCTTTAATCTTTTATTCAATAGTTACCACATTTTGTTTATAATGGAATATATTGTACGTATTCATGAATCATGAACCTCCGTGTATAACATGCGTGTACATGAAGACATATTGAATTATTGGTAGGTGGATGGCGTGTTATGAGTCTGTAACAGACAAAAAGGGTAAGGACATTTCAAATCATGATTTGTACTTCAGAAAAAATAATTGGATGGGGTTGGCACAACACAAGTGATGAAGAAGAAAGAATCAAAATTCACGTTAAAATTCTTATCATGCAACTGTCTTATCTGCTAAAAACATGACGAATGTGAAGCACTTGAGAGAGATTACCTTGATTGGACATTTGCAAGCAATTCTAGGCAGTGACGCAAACCCCACAATTTTTGGCAAATGTGAATGCCTGTGGTAAGGTTACACTTTATTAACAAAACAAGATACAGCTTGTAAAACAGACTCCTTGCAACCTTGGCACACAAATAAAAAGCTAATTTCTTTCCCCTCATGCTGATAGTGGCGCAGACACGGGTCGAGACTTTGATGTTCTAACATGCAGGATTTGGCTGGCAAGGCTGATGACAGCCAGAACACATAGGAATTGAAACTGTAATCAATGAAATCAGATTCTAATTATCTAAACTCATGAAGTATAAGATGAGATCAGCAAATGAGTAATGCACATAAAGACGGCTCTGGACAGGTTAACTTTCCAACGTCAAGTTTTGTCTGTTGTTTTCACCTCAGCCTGACATTGTAACCAAATTTCAGTTTTGGCCTTTTAACAAACGGGTAAGTTTTCTTACACCATAAAGTAGACATGTTTTTAAGAGGCTGAGGGAACTTAGAATGGCAACATTCTTTTCGAAGATGGGAATATAAAGACTTGAATAAGCCAAAAGAAAACTATGCCATGATTTCTTTACTTTACCCATCGGAAAACAGTGGCCTACCCTCAGAATGATTTACCATAGTTTTATACATATCTGTGACTGTGGGGGTGGGGGCTCTGACAGACATAATACTGGATTTACACCCACCCTCAGTACACCCTGGGAGAAATTTAACCCAGATCATCGTGGTAAGAAACAGAGGCAAGCCCAGTACCTTTCAGTAAAGGCCGCACAACAGTGCAATGGTGGGAAAAGTTAATGGAGGGATCTCAGTCAGGATCATTTGAGGTCCACTTGATACCAATTATCATGGAGCCCACTGGAGTTTAATGACAGCTCTGAGGTTTGCATTGCTTTCCCATGCCTCCTGAATGCTGCTCAGGATTTGTCCAAGGCTTGCAAAGATCGGCTGCCATTTGCACGGGTACTTTAATTCCAATCGAATGACTTGGCATCAGAAAACATGGTGCTGAAAGCCATGATTTCATTGAATGGTGGCACAGATTCGATCGGCTGAATGGCCTGCCTCCTCTCCTATATCTTATGGTCTTAAGGAAAGCCACTATCCTGTCCTGGCTTCCGGGTCACTCCCAACTAGGACTGCCTCAAAACATCTATCCTGTTCCTCTTACTGCAGGCCAGGGATAATTCCTGGGCAGCTCCCCATTATTGCCTTCAGGGCAAGTAGAGATGGGCAGCAAATGTGGGCTTTCCTGTCACTCTCATGTGACTTGAAAGAGTAAAAGAAAATTGCACTCCCTCCACAATAACACCCCCATAACACCACAGGAGCCAACTTCTGGTCACTGTAGGAGGTGCAGAAATACACTAGTTCATATTCTGCCTCAAGTAGTGGACCTTCCCATCTGCGTAAAATCCAACTGGTACAGTCTCCATGCCAGAAGAAAAACTGATGATCAGTAATGTTTGCAAAAGAGAACTAACCTTAGTGGGGACTATCCCATTGTATAATGTCATTATAAATAATAAGCACTGACCAAAGTCAGAAACTGGAATCACAACAAATGCACAACAATTGAAACTTTTAAATTATTACCATTTCCAATTTTAATTGTAGTCCTGTAGTAAATCTGGACAAACCAGAAATCTGTCAGGTATGTACATACTAATCAATAATCCAATGATTCATGTGCTAATGTGGCACAGATGAATGCACAAATAAATGTTAATCTGATGCTCATTGTGAGTGACTAATTGAGTAACAAATTCAATATTAGACACTAACTTGCTAATCATTTACTAAATATCAAATGCGGATTGATCATGAATAATTTTAGTGTTGTATGTGGTATATACCAATATTAGTATCTCAGTCATTTGAATTGAAAATCAAATCTGACTTCGAACATAGAGTCTCTTTGTTGCTTTACATCACTATGGCAATAAATTTTGCATCATCAGAAGCTGCAGATCTGTTTTTATTTGCTGACAACTGCTAGAAATCCAATAGAAACAAACTAATCTAATATATTTAAAGAAGGCAAATGGTTACGATTTTATATTTATAATGATCTGTCAACATTAGATTGTGTATCACTTGCAATATCTGATGGCAGAAACGGTTCTTGACATACTGACAGTGTTTTCAAAGATAAAGGGAATGGGTCTGACTCAATTGCTCTGCAGAGAGTCAGCATAGACTCAATAGGCCAAATTGTCTTCCTCTGTGCTGTAATAATGGCTATAATGACTGTAATTATATTGAGCGCTGTTAATGCTTCATTACATCTCAGTATTTGTGTTGTTGCAATAACACTTCCTCAGCACTGAGAAATGTTCTACCCTTCTTATTCCAAACCTGTAAATGATGTGGTTTTATCAGTTGAAAATGCAAGCTTCTACAATTTTCTTTTATTGATCTGGAGTGCATTTCTTGAAATGGGTGGTGGAAGCAAATTCAACAATTTCATTAAAAGGGAACTGAATAAAAAGCTGGAAATGAAAATTTTGCAGGACTTTAGCAAACAACAGTGGAGTTGGATCTAACAAGGTAGCTAATGTGACAAGTACAAGATCAAAAGTTTTGACTTCAAGTCTCTTCTTAATGATGGATGAGACAGCTCTTTCAAAGAGCCAGAACAGGTATGCTGGACCAAATGGCCTCTTGTGCCGTATGAGTTCATTTTCTATTTATTTTAAATAATGTTTAACACACACATCCCCAGTCTGTACCCACATACAGAATATGTTTGCAAATGTACCATGGAGAGACCTTTCAGAAGTGAAGTTAGGATAAACTTCAACAAACCAAGGTTAGAGGTTCAAAAGTCTCTTTTGTAAACCATGCTTGGTACTATATCAATTGCAAGTTTTAAACACAAGATTAATTGCAAATTTTAAATGCAAGATCATTAAAATTTTCATTATCCAATGTTATTAAAGGGACAAAGAGGTTCATGTGGAGCTAGGTCTCAGAACAGCGACGATTTCATTCAATGATGGTATAGGTTCAAACAGCTAAATGGTATATTCCTGTTCCTAAGTTATATATCTAGAACGAGGCATTGTATTTCTCATTAACCACTATTCATGGTGGTTCAGCTCTAAAACATGAGCATGGCTTGAAATTATGTTTGCACTGTCTGAATGGAATATCAACTATTCACTGAAGTCTGCTACAGGCCATGCATTGCATTAACCTGTTTTTAGTGAAGGACTTCTATTGTTAAATTCTACATGGTAATTAGTATACCTTACATTTGGGACTTTGTTGAATACATACCTTGTCATACATATAATAAGCTTTCTAAATTTAAGACCAAAATCAATTTGTACAAAAATTGGATCTTGTTGCATTAAAGATGCACTGTTTAATTGAGTGAAACAGCTTATGAGTTGTCAAAGTAAGATGAATTATAACAGTAACATATATGTTTAAGATCAAACATTAAACACTTAAAGCTTTGAGTTGCCAGATGGACTGAGCATTGATGTGACACATACAAGATCGATAAATGGAGAACTGGAAGAATAAGACACGCAAGCTGCTATTGCATATCTGGTAGTGTTGAGACAGATCTGGGAATAACAGCTGCTCACTTTCATTCTATGGCCATTGTTCAAAGTACCCGGAAAGCCAGGAAATTGAAACTTATTGAAACAACATAGGAATTTTGCAAACATTGATAACAATTTGGAGTAAAATTTATATTGCTTAGTTACTCCAAAAAAGTAATGTTTAAATATTGTCTTCTCGAGTATGAATAAATGTTTCAATAAAGTGTTTAAAGCGAATATGATAATTGCAGCTGATTGTTAATTGTGATTTCAAGCTGCTTGTATATTTCTGGCTCCAGGTATGTGCCTCAGCCACAGAGTCATACAGCACAGAAACAGACCCTTCGATCCAACTAGTCTGTGAATGAACATAATCCCAAACTAAACTGGTCCCACCTGCCTGCTCCTGGCCCATATCTCTCCAAACATTCCCTGAATACTTAACCAAATATCTTTTTTAAAATGTGGTAACTGTGCCCACATCCACCACTTCCTCATGTAGTACATTCCACTTGCGAACCACCCTGTGTAAAACATTTGCCCCTCATGTCTTTTCTTAAATCGCTCTCCTCAAAACTGTGCCCCCTCAGACTTGAAATCCCCCATCCGAGGTAAAAAATACCTACCAGAGACCTCAGAATTTCTGTCTTGGCAGGTAGCATTGATTCAGTGCTTGCTCCCAGAAGTCATGGATTCAAGCCCACTCCAGACACTTGAATAATCTACACTACTTTTACTGAGGCTGTGCCATGTTGCATGTTCACCATTCTTCCACATAAATTATTAAGCTATGACAGTGTCTATTTTCGAAGGTGGGCACGAAATGTTTCCGTGCACTGTTGAAAGAGGAGAAAGGGATTTTTCTTGTGTCCTGCTAATAAGTATCCCTTAACCAACATCAGTATAATGAAAAACAAAACCTAAAACCAGCAGATGCTGGAAATCCAAAAAGAAAACAGAAATTACTGGAGAAACTCAGCATCATCTGGCAGCATCTGCCACTGTAATGGAATAACTACTATTTGTGAAAACTTGGTTGTTGTAAACTGCATGTCAGGTTTCCTTATATTACAAAATAACATACAAAATATTATAATATGAGAGGCAATGCCTTGGTGATAATGTCAGTAAATTAGTAATCTAGAACTCCAGGCCAATGTTATGGGGACATCCTACCATGGAAGATGGCAAAATTTGAATGCAATACCTATCTGGAAGCTAGCCTAACAGTGACACGACCAGCTATCCTTAGTAGCCACACACGCAGACGACAAGCAACATGAATTCGACTGGGACAACACTACCATTATAGGGCAAGCCAAACAAAGAACAGCCAGGGAATTCCTAGAAGCATGGCACTCATCCACAAACTCCATCAACAAACACATCGACCTGGACCCAATATACCGGCCACTACAGCGGACAGCTGAAACTGACAACCGGAAGCGGCAGGGACAGGCCACTATAAATGCCGGATGAAACACCACAGAAGTGCTTCACAGGAGGCTCCCAAGCACTGAGGATGTCACCTAGACAGGGGACGAAACGTTTGCAACAAAAATTTCCAGCTCGGCGAACAGAACTACAACAGTGACCATTTATCTACTGCTGATTACCCCTTCCAGTTTATTGATGTCCTTTAGGAAATCTGCCATCCTTAGCTGGTCTGGCCTACATGTGACTCCAGTCACATAGAAATATGGTTGATGCTTAAATGCCCTCTGAGTAATTAAATAAGGGCAATAGATGGTAGCTTTGCCTGTGGCACTCATATCCAGTTCAAAAAAATCCAATGACTTATAAAGTGACATTTAAGTATGAGGTCTTGCATTTTGGAAAGTTAAATCAAGGTAGGACTTTCATGGTGAATGGAAGGGCCTTAAGGAGTGTAGTGGAAGAGGGATCTTGGAGTTCAGGTGCATGGTTCACTGAAAGTGGAGTTACAGGTAGACAGGGCAGCAAAGGCGGCTTTTGGCAGACTGGCCTTCATCAGTTAGGGCAGTGAATATTGAAGTTGGGCTGTTATACTACAGATGTACAGAATGTTGGTGAGGCAACACTTGGAGTTTTGGCTACTTTGTTATAGGAAGGATGTTATTAAACTGTAAAGAGTGCCGAAGAAATTTACAAGGATGTTGCCAGAACTCAACTGTCTGAGTTATAGAGAAGAGGTTGGACAAGTTAGGACATTTTTCTTTAGAGTGTAGGAGACTGAGGGAGGAACTTATAGAAGTGTATAAGATCATGAGAGGCATGGATAGGGTGAATGTACTCAGTCTTTTTCCCAGGGTTAGGGTATCACGGACTAGAGGGCATCAGTTTAACATCAGAAGGAAAAGAATAAAAGGGAATCTAAAGAGCAACTTTTTTATGCAGAGGGTGGTACACATATGAACTGAGTTGCCAGCAGAAGTTGTTGAGGTAGGTCCACTAAAAAACATTTAAAAGGCATTTTGACAAATACATGAATAGGAAAGGATTTGGGCCAAGTGCAGGGAAATGGTGTTAGCATAGGTGGATATTTTGGTCAGCATGGACTACTTTAGGCCAAAGGGCCTGTCTCTGTGCTGTAGGTCTCTATGACTAAACCTCAACACCCCACAATCCCTGGCTTTGAGTGGCACCATTTTTGAGAAATTGAAGGCCTCTCCCAAATCAGCAGACAGGTCATGCTGAGACCCAGCTGGGAGATCAACCACATTGAATCTTAGCTGGGGAGGCTGGTAATTAGGCAGTGAGAGTTGAAGCCCTTCAGTGATGATTCGCTCATGTCTTAGGGCCCTTATCTGGTGGCAAGTCAAATCAAGAAGCTCCCCAATAGACCTCACTGTGCTGACGAGAAGGGCAAAGCCCTTTATGATTCATCCTGGGAGGGAAAAACCATGCCCATGGATTAATCAGTCAGATTAAATCAAATGTAGGAGTGAGTGGCTACATCGCTCACTCTGCTTACAATAGTAGTGACAAAAATAGGAGACAAAGAGAGCTATTTGCATTGTGGTATGGGCCTTATGTTGTATACTTTTATGACTTCAGGATATTTGACAACTCTCATGACTATTTTGTCAAATTATGTAAGAAAATGTCTCTAAGTACCACATACATTAAATTTCACAGACATTAACACACATTTAAAGCTTTGAGAGAAACTGTGACGTGTATTTTCAAAATTATCCAGGACTGTAAATAAACTACCAATAAAAATTTGCTGCATACTTGAAGTGTCCAATAAAATATGTTCTCTGATATTCAAAAGGACAGGCATATCTGCTCAAAATCTCATATCAATTATGCATTTGGATGTTGACCACTGACCCACTAAGGATGTTTGTGTACGTCCTAATCACAATGAAGTTGATGTTTATCACTTTCAGGTCAGATGATAAATAAATTTGTAATGAGAAATAACTCTCTATAACAGAACTATCCTTTGGGAGTGAAATTCTGCATTAGTAGCAGGGGGCTTGCACAACTAAGAAAATCAACTCTCCATCTCAGATACAGCTCTGGACATAATGAAGTATCACATAATCCATATCACTGAACCATTCCAAAAACTACATGAGCTCCCTGATTGGCGATTGTCCGACTTAACGAACATTTGTACTTACCAACGTGATCCCATACAGGGCTGTCATTTTAAAGATCCAATACATGAACAGTTCCTGAACTTATGAACAGCTGCTTTACATTGTTCTGCATTGTGTCCCAACTTGCAAAGAAATTGACTTGCAAACAGACTGGAACCCATTCCCAGGCCAGCAACTGCCCATACCAGATTTTCCCTCCCCATAGAAATGCATACAAGTTACAACATCCATACAGACCACTTGACATAAAAGTCTTTGTCAACATTTAATCCCTCTTTTCCTCCATTCAGCCACATTTTCCACAATCTATAATTACTTGGCTGGATGCGCAGCTCTGCATTTTCTAGTTCACCTGTCATTCTCTTAAGCACATGGCTATCTGCTGTTTGAAATGAACCCAAGTATTATTCCAGTTGATAATTTCTTATTGAGTTCTCTTGAATTTGAAAACAGCATTCAAAAAATTCTTAATCTTCGACCTTATTTATGCTGCCATCAGACACAGAAATCTACCTATGAGTAATATATATTGATTTTGCTACTGATAGTTTTGAAGGGGAATTAAGCTTACCCTCATATGGTGGAAATGCTTGTGGTGGAATCTGCGTAGGGGAATAGGTGATTGAGGACAAAGCAACTTAGAGGAACAAAAAGATCAAGAGTACAGTGAATGAGAGTCATGAGAAAGTTCACTGTGAATTTATACTGACAGGTGTCTGTTTTCATTGAGATTTGATTTTCACTACTCTCTGGTTTTCATGCCAACTATCTTAAATTGATGTCCTTCAATTATTGACTAACCTGTTGATGGAAACAGGTTTTTTCTTATTTTCCTGACCAAAGCTTATGATTTTGAACATTTTTCTCTTAAATTATCCCTTAATTTCTGCTCCATATAAGGATAACATTCCAAGCTTCCCGCTCACCATTTATCCAATGTCTCATATCATTGATATCATTTTGGCGAATCTATTCCATACCCTCTCCAAGACCTTGGCATCCTTCTTAAAGTGCCTAGAGAATTAGTCTCATATCAGAGGAGCCCTACCTAGTGATTTATAAAAGGTATGACTTAACTTTCCTCCACCAATTAAATATAACTAGAAATGAAAGTAGTCTGGAAACAACATTGTCCCGATGGTCTGTTGTGTGAAGGTGGAGAATCTAATCAGGTTAGAAAAAGAAAATAGTATTGAAGATCAAAAATGAGAAGTTTTATGATTAAATAGGTTATAAAATTCAACTTTAATAAAGCATAATCGCTGATCTTTAATTCTCTTCACATGACCTGTAGCTATCAGATTTAAACTATCACTGTCATACATAGTCAGCTTACCAGACAGTCCCACATTAACTTCATGATATAATCAGTTGTGGTTTCACAGAATCAGTTTCATAAAGTTTGATTAAATAGTCTTCCAGATCACAAGATTAATATGACTGAGGGATGTAGTTTGACTCTCTTAGTTCATTTGTTCAGAGAGATCCTACTACTCTCCCTGACAATTCCAGTGTTTTCACCTCCATTGCACTGTTCAGTAACCCAATCAGAGTGCTAATCATTGTTCGTACAAAGAACAATTTCCAGTCATTGGTCCCAAACTTGTATTTTTCTTGTTTACAACTGCCCTCTCTTGCCTTAACCTTGTAGGTTAAGTTGAAATAAATTTCCAGGTTTATCGTGATCATGGTTTTATACCTAGATATATGCCAACATTTATTTTATTTAAACCTGACTGATTAGAAAACAAATTCTGTCGGCCAGCAGAAGTAGGCAAGGAAAGCTCTCAGAATGGAAGCACACATTACTTAAACATTAAAAGCAGATAAATTGATCAATAACTGGGGATAAATTGAGCCTTTAATGTCCATACCGTATACAAGATGCCATTTGCAGTCTGATTCAAACTTGACACACTTGATTATCTGAAGAGAAATCACAAAATAAAACACATGAGAAAGCTTATTTCTGTTTGATCTACTAACTCTAGCTGAAAGCAAAATAAAGAAAAAAATCAGCATGTACCTAATGGAGCTTTAACTGGCCGCCCAAAGGAGAAGTGTGCTCCTTTTGTATTACTGATGCAGTTTTAGATTAGGATGTGCCCTTTGACCATTGCTTCAATTTAGAGATGCATTCTCTGTATACATTGGACTGTTGAAATTAAAATACATGTATTTGATACATCTTACACCACTGTAGCAAACATTATTGAGAAGCTGATTCCCTTGTTGTGCCATCGAAGTGCAGACTGGCAGGTGACCTAAACTTGTCCAGAGACAAATTTAGGTCCTTGACCAAACATGGGCTAAAGATGACTTTGATCCCTTTGTTCTCCATCATAAAACCATAATGCCTCGTTAATAAATGCTAAGATTAAATTCCTTGGTTCACAAAACATTAACAAGATAGATATTGTGAATGAATAGTGTTTACTAAAAGATTATATATCCTGGTTATGTTGCCAAAATTCTATAATTAAATAGAATCCACAATATGGTTTCAGGAGTATTATTACATAACTCTACGAATGAATCACAAAGAGATTACCCATTGACTAGACAGATTCCATGTGGTGCTAGGATCAAATGAAATGCTATTAAATAAAGTCCATGTGTTTTGTAGACTTTACCAAATTGAAAAAGAACTCATTCATAATCACACATTTCCTAAATGCTGTCACCTATTATAAAATACCTTATAATGACAAATATTTTATTTCAATTTCACAATCCCTTTATTTGTAATAAAATTCAAGCATAAAGAAGGTGCAATGATTTTTATTATTTCCTCCAATACATGATATTTCCATATGGATGAGTGTTACAGAACTGAAGAAACTGAGGTCCTTAACTGAAAGGGGAGTTTTATTGAGCCACAAGTGTAAGAACCATAGTTCCTGGGATTACTTAATAAGGCAGGATGCAAACTTTGAATTTCCTGATGATAGGATGAGATGCAGAGATAAAATCAACAGTAAGCTTGCAAAGCGCTGAACATTACACTGGCCTGTGGCAGGTTTGTACCTGCAATGCATTTGCATGATAACAATTTTTATGTGTGTGAAAGGGTTTTTAATAAAATTGCATTCTCAGGATCAAGTTGGTGGCACATAGGATTCACAAGACAGGTTATAGAGGGAAGGAACTAAGTATCATTGGGAAGGTGAGGGAGGACAAGACTGAAAAAAATGATAGGAGGAAGGTGAGTGTTGAGAACAAACTTTACAATGACAAATTTTGTACTGTTGCCAGAAATTATGCAGAGTTTGAAGTGGAGATCATTGCGGGAGATGCTCAGTGTGGAACGGATGAAGTTTTGGCTGTTGACAATCAAAGCGGTTGTAAAACTCACTCTGCATAGGCTCATGGGTAAAACTTGCGAACCCACGTTCTCAAAATCATAGTCCGAAATTAGTTGCTGGACAGTGGATGGGTCTCATACACCCAGTAAAGTTGTGTTACAGAGCTACTGTTTTTGTCCAGCAGACTGTATTATAGTCCAAAAGTATTTGCAGCATTGTCAGCTGATGGTAGGTTTCACCAAAGATTAGCTTTCACTGCAGCTTAGTCATATGCATTTTGCATGAATGCCCAGAGTTCTCAAATTTTAATAATTATGTGGAAACTGTAAAAAGAGAGAAAGCAGAGTCAGCACACAGCTCAGAAAATGATATTCCTGAAGAGCCATTCCTGAAGAAGGGCTCATGCTTGAAATGTCGATTCTCCTGCTCCTTGGATGCTGCCTGACCTGCTGTGCTTTTCCAGCAACACATTTTCCACACTGACCCTCCAAAGAGTAACCCACCCAGACCTATTTCCCTATCCTGACCAGTGCACCTTACACTATAGGCAATTTAGCATGGCCAACTCACCTGACCTGCACATTTTTGGATTGTGGGAGGAAACCGGAGCACCCAGAGGAAACCCACGCAGATATGGATAGAATGTGCAAACTCCACACTGGTTATTGCCCAAGGCAGGAATTCAACCAAGGTCTCCGGAGCTGTGAGGCACAAGTGCTAAAAACTGAGCCACCGTGCCATAAGTGATGGCACAGCCAGCAATGGCCATGTCCCACGCGTGAATAAAACAATTTATAGCAAAAAAGGTAGGCTATTTGGTCCATTGTATCTCTGCCAGAGAAAAAAACAGCCATTCTACTGAATGCCACTTTCCAGCTTTTCATCCAGCCCCGCTGCTCAACTGCATCGCCAAGTACTTTTTAAATGTAACAAGGCTTTGTGTCTCTACTGCCCCTTAAGGCAGGGAATTCTACACCCCACCACTTATTGTGTATAGTTTATTTGTCTGCTACGTGGTAAGTTCTGAACTGCAGCTCAGCAATGCACACATATTATTTACAGTGAATGTTGCTAAGAAAAAACTGATTTGTAGTTTTAAAAATTTCACATTAAACGGAAAACAATTAGGAGTAACATTTTTCTGACACATAAATATGGATTACAGCTAACATAGTATCTTCCATAGAATTATAGAATCCCTACAGTATAAAAGGCAGCCATTCAGCCCATCCAAAGAGTATCTGAACCATGCCATCACTCCTACCCTACCCTTGCATTTCCCATGGCTAATCCATTTATCTGCACATCTTTGTACTGTGGGAGGAAACCAGACACAGAAGAAACCCACACAGACACAGGGAGAATGTGCAAACTCCACACAGACAGTCGCCCAAGGCTGGGATTGAACCCTAGTCCCCGGCGCCATGAGGCAGCAATGCAAACCACTGAGCCACCTTACCTCCCTTATAAAATTGGCCTAAACTTTGTGTGTATAATTAGGAGGAAATTGTTAACATTTGCTGTCATTACTCCTCTGAAACAGACAGCCACAGTTGACATCTTCACATGCAGTTAAATGAAGTGGAATTCTGGAACTTGTGTCAGTGATTCACCACCACTCTACACAGGATATTTTTGAAGTCTTTATAGATGGAAAACAATTGGAAATGATTGAGTTCACATGAACGTATACATTTTATGCCATTATTCCTGCTATAAAAAGTCCTTGAAAAATTTGTGTCTTATTGAATGAGAAATAACTGACTTTTTAATGAACTATTTAACCATAATTATTGCTGACAACCTCTCTCACCGGAGAAAATAACTCAATTTTTATGAAATGTCAAACTTTTCCATTCCATGATAAAACTTCTTAGCATTTAAAGTAATTTTTAAAAAGTGCTTTTTAAAAACAGTTACAATGTTTCTGCTTGTGTCTTAATCCCATGTGTACATTCCAATCTTTATTTCATTTTTCTATAAAATTATTTTTAAAAAGTGAATAATAAAACTTGTTTGTCACTTCCTAGTCTGCTGCCTGGGAGAATTCTTCAATGTGATTGTATTCTTCAATGTAATGATGTCAGTATTCTTGGTTGCCAGAGCACCCCACAGCTGATGCTGAGACGAAATTAATGTTGGTAAAGCAGAAATCTGTGTCACAGAGCTTTCTAATTCAGTGACCAGCTGCTTTTGAGGTCAGTGGAATACACAGTGACTTCACCACTTACTTCAAAATCCTGGTCAATATTTCAACTGCTCTCTCACTTCCTCCCTGTTATTGTTAAACAGGATCATGTTGACTCCATGCCTGTGATGGAACTACCCAACAACTGCCTGCAAGAGATACAAAACACATTTTGGAAGAGACCCTTCATCTTCCTCTCCAGGTGAGTCACCTTTGGATTTAATATCTATTGTTTAAAGCTACAAAATAAATCTCCAACATTCAGAATTCAATTTTAAATTTAGAACCACAAAGCAGTGAAACATTAATATTTATTTAATGTCTTTCATTTTTAAAAATACAACTTGAGGAGGTAATGAGCAAATACATAGAATCCCTGCAGTGTCGAAACAGGCCATTTGGCCCATCGAAAGAGCATCCTACCAAGATCCACCCTTCTATCCTATCCCTGTAACCCTGCATTTCCTGGGGTTAAGCCACCAAGCCTGCAAATCCCTGAACACTATGGGCAATACAGCATGGCCAATCCACCTAACCTGCACATCTTTGGACTGTGGGAGGAAACCAGAGCACCCGGAGGAAACCCATGCAGGTGTGGGGAGAATGGGCAAACTCCATACAGACAGCCCGAGGTTGAAATCGAACCCAGGTCCTTGGCACTGTGAGGCAGCAGTGCTAATCACTGAGCCACAACTGAGAGCCAATAGACACAATCTGTTTAAAGTTCCAGAAGGCCTTTGACAAGGTGGTGCAGAGGAGACTGCTGAATAAGATAACAACCCGCTGTGTTAGGGGCTAGAATACAAGAGCAAAGACATACTGCTGAGGCAGGATAAAGCTCTGGTCAGACCGCATTTGGAATTTTGAGAGCGGTTTTGGGCTGTGTGTCTAAGGAAGGATGTGCTGGCCTCGGAGGGGATCCATAAAAAGGTTCACAAAAATGTTCCCGGGGATGAAGGGCTTGTTGGAAACTCTGGCTCTATACATGGAATTTAGAAGCACGAGGGGGAGGTCACATTGAAACTTAGAGAATCCTGAGAGGCTTGGATAAGATGGACATGGAAAAGATGTTACCACTAGGAGGAGAGACTAGGATTTGAGGGCACAGTTTCAGAGTGAAAGGGTGACTTTTTAGAATGGAGATGAGGAGGAATTTCTTCAGCCAGAGGGTGGTGAACCCGCAGAACTCATTGCCAAGTCATTGAGTGCGTTTAAGACAGAGATAAATAGGTTCTTGATTAGGAAGAAGATCAAAAATTATAGGGAAAAGGCATGAGAATGGGGTTGAGAAACATATCAGCTAACATTGAATGGCAGTGCACTCTATGAGCTCAATGGTCTAATTCTGCTCCTACATCGTTTATTCTTATAGACTGCATTTAAATGGAGTGAATCACAGGCCTTCACAGGCAAACGCTTAGACTCAGTGTTTTGAGTTGTTCTGTTGAGACTCTGATCTGCATTTTACATCAAGCCAGCAAACATGGTGACTATTTCCTAAGGCACTTACACTGTCTACGTTGCATGTACACTTCATTATTGTCAGAGCCTGGGAAATGTATTGATTTACGAAGATTGAAAATCTAAAAATAAATCAGTTCGCGCCACGGTAAGGGGAGGGAAGCAGCAGCAACTGGCTATTATCTAAAAAAACTATGGGCCTCCACCTGATAGTCAGAATCATAGATTAGATGGCTGCATAACCACTAAATTACAGTATTATTGCTGCTGATAGCACTAATGAATGCTTTATAAAATGTTGTTTTTCGAAATCCAACTGTGAAAAGCAGTTGTCTGCAAATTTCTGCATGTTTTAATATGTGCGTTGAATGTCACAACTGTGCTGCAGATTGCAGACTAACCAAAGGTATTGCCAGGGCAGGTCAGTGTTGAAGTCTTTCGAGATGCGATGTAAAAATGAAGGTCCCATCTCCCTTCTCAGGTAAATGCGAATGATTCCAAGGCGCTATTTTGAAGAACAGGGGTTCTTCCTGGCGTCCTGACCAGTATTTGCCCCATAGCAATGAGTGAAACAAATTATCTGGCTATTCGTACATTGTGGTTTGTAGAACCTTGCTGTGTTCTTAAACTGACTGACATTAAAACAGTGACTACTTTTCAAAGCTATTTAATTGGCTGTAAACTGCTTTGGAATGCTAGAGTTTATAGGATGCACTAAGCTCTGGTTCTTCTGTCTGAATTCTTGTTTCTCTTTTGAGAATTAGATTGAAATGATCGGACGTAGCTTGGACTTTTCATATTTGTTGGAAGTTCAATACCTTTTCCAATTATAATCCATTATGTTTTTGCTAGTCATGTATTTCTTCAATTCTCAACAGGCAACAAGAGGTTAATATCAAGGTGAAAGTCAGTTAAATTTTAACAGGTAATTATTATGGAATACCAAAGAGAATTTTTTTTTAAAAATCGAAATTCCATTGATTTTGGGACATCTTTTGGAGGCACAATAAGAAGAAAAGTAGTACCATTTCAGTATAGGTGAAATAGGAGGACTGTACGTCATTGGGAATGTCTAAAAATGAAGCAAATGCACTATAGCATGTAAAGTCTGTTTAAGGTGCTGTGGGCTAGCCTTAAAACCAGACTTTTAATTGATGACTAATTCTTGGTCTGAAGCTGATGGCCTACTCAAAGGCTCTGCTCTGCTGATGCATTTTGGCATTCAACTTCAATTTATCTCGTGGAAGAAAAATAAACACAGCAATCCATATTTATATGACAGACCCACACATGGCTGGGTATTGACTGAGAAGTAAGTCTATGTCGAACTGCTAATATGGCAGAATCCAACTGTAAGCAACTGGCTGACATGAATAAAAATAGTTGCTCGTAAAAAGGCTTGCTCGTCAAAGCTTCTATTCATTTATGCTTCTGAGTCTGAGAATTCTGGATTTTCATAATTTGTCACTTGTAGAATTTTCACACATGGATGGTATTCACAAAGCAGCGTTTGTCGTACGCACAACATTGCTGTAGAATGGAAAATTCCATTATAATTTGGTGGCAACCCAGAATAGATCAGCATATATAAGGTATTTGCAACGCTCTGCCAACATGTGTACTGGAAGGCTCCAGTAAACACTAGTAAAGATGATGCCCAATACATAGTTACAGAGAGTATCAAGTTTCCCTAGCCCAGGCCCAAGTTTTACTGATGATACATGATTACTACGTCCTATTAAGAAAGTGTAACATCACGTAGTTTGAATCCTGGATCTAGTGGATAAATTAGAAAGCACGCACATAATGCTGACTCCCTGTGATTGTTTAGAGGGGCGATTCCTTTAAACTCCTATTCTCCCTGAAGTTGCAGAATCCGCGGATGGCAGGACTGATGAATGTTCTTACATGTCTAGACAAGGTAGATGCACAAATGATGTTCCTGATGGTGGATGTGTCCTGAATCAGGGGTCACAGTCTGAGGATTCAGGATAGTCCATTTAGGATGGAGATGAGGAGGTATTTCTTCACCCAAAGAGTGGTGAGCCTGTGGAATTCGTTACCACAGGAAGTGGTTGATACCAAACATTGAATGTATTCAAGAGGCGGCTAGATATAGCACTTGGGGTGAATGGGATCAAAAGTTACGGGGAGAAAGCAGGATTAGGCTATTGAGTTGGGCGATCAGCCATGATTGTGATGAATGGTGGAGCAGGTTTGAAGGGCCAAATGGTCTTCTCCTGCTCCTATCTTCTATGCTTCTATGTTTAATACCTTTGTCTGAGAAAAGCCTGCTGATTAATTCCAACATAGTGATCAGATTCTATTGCATATTTCATTCAGAGAAAGCAGATCAGTGTGGTATTCCCCAATGATATGTGAATTTAAAAGAGCAGATCAAGTTATTGGGCTCTGTGATAACTGGCTGAAAAACAAAAGTTCTCGGATCACAAGCCTTCAGTAAACATCCTTCAGTATTTCAGGTCATGAAATTCTACTTTTTTAAAAAAAATGCTCCTAATGCTAATGATATATTCGCTCCTGCAGTATTCATTTATATCAAAAGAACACCCAGTCTCTTGCTATTGTTTCGCTTCCCAGGTGACATGTTAATGACGTAGCCAGATATACAGGTTGTTCTGTTATAATGTGTGTTTTGGTGAATTGGGGATGCCGTTTCTACAGCACAAACTTTTAAACTGGTGTTGGCTGTATCCTGACTACGTCGCCAACATTTTAAGTGCTGTTTCTAAAGTGTGCTTTTTCTCTAACGTGGGGTCACACAAGAATGCTATCATTGTGTTATAGAAGAACTGACTGTATTATTACCTTTCTTTCATAAATTGTTTTGTAACCTCATTGGTTTCTGCGATGTCTCATTTCAGTTGGAAATTGGGGATTTCCTGACATTTCTGTTTGTGGTCGCTGCATGATATTTTGTCTGGTCATAATTTATTTTAATGCCAATGATTTCTTAAATGAGACTGTACACGAGACTGAAATTGATTTTTGATAGTTATATTAAGTCGATGCCAATGAATTGGCAGCTTATTTTACATACTGCTTAAATTTCTTTTCCATTGACTTCAATGAAGAAAAGGTTGGACATAAGGGCTGCTCACTTGCTAATATCTATTAATGTAGTTCTGCCAACTTCACAGACATACCAACATACTTTTCCTAGTTTCAGAATAAGAATCACTGCACCCAAAATGTTAACTCTGCTTTCTCTCCACAGATGCTGCTGAGTTTTTCCAACTAGTTCTGTTTTTATTTATAATCACGCTGTTGGTGTTACTGAGTGGTACTATTTCCAACTGAATCTAGAGTTTGTGGTCTCAAGTCCAACTCCAAGGATTTTGTCTATTATTGGGACTGACAGTTCAGTGCATGATAGAGAAAAACAGAAGATTTGTGGCATCGTGCACAACATCCCTGCCTCTGACCAAAAAGCTCCAGATTCAACTTTCAATCCAGGACTTAATGACCAAGAAAGGTGAATTTATACTGCAGCCACATAGGGTGAGTAGCAACTTAGAAATCCTTTTTAACACCTGCCAGCGGCAAGTGGTAATAGTGGGAGGGATTCTTGGTCAACCACATGATGGAAAAAAAAGGAGTCTCTGTCATGATTATCCCCAGATCCAGACTGTAACTGGGACTCCTGGGCAGGGTGATTGTCTCAGTACATGGATGACCAGTGTGGAGCAGATTACTACCATCAATAAAATGTTTGATCACCATTCTGACCGGAGTGTGAAATAACTCCACAGAGGCCAGTATCCCATCACCAAGTCTCCCAATATTTACATGTGGAGAGTCCTTGAACAGATCTAGCTCCCTCAGTGAGCAGAACCTTGGACACTCGTTTATATCTGTCAGCTAGGGCTCCCAGCTTGGACCAGGTTAACAGACTCCATCAGGGAACTCGTATCCCATGAGCTCCACCTGGCTAACCTTGTTACAATCACCACAGAGTCGACTTGGGAAATGGATCTCTGTCCTAGATATTGCAACAGTGAGTTAGAATTACCTTCACTCAGAGGACTTAACGTAGAAGAGAAGAGTGATCCATTGCCAGAGCTGCTAAGTGAGAAAATGGACATTTTATGTAGAAATGGCTGATCTACCACCTTTCCCAGTTTGATACTGACACAAACTCCACTGCACCGGTTAGGTTAGGTGAATCCCACTATGTATCAAGTGTAATGCAAAAGCAAATGCGTGCAACAGCAAAAGATCCCACGGCACGATTTGGAACATTATTTATTGATAATAAGGCAGTAAATCAGAAACAATTCTCTGCTCATCTGTGATATTCTGACAATGATAAATTGCTTTGCATAGAAGCAACTTCTTTCTTCCAAACAAAAATTGCTCCTCCATAATCTGTTTGTCCCTGCAGGATAACATTTTTTGTGCACTTGATTCCATTTCCTCAAATGCTTGCCTCTAGATTCTTACAATTGCTTATTTGAACATCAGTCAGCATTTTACTATGTGCTTGGCATACTTGTTGAAGAGCAATATATTTTAAAACGTTTAGTAAATTAACATTTGCTATCAACACTTTGATATTCAAGAATTTATTGATACTAGAAATTATTAGCGTGTGGATTTGATTTACAACAATATTGAGAGGAATTATGAATTGATGGAAAATTTAAAGGCTGGTGTACTTTTACACACCACATCATGTGGAGCATTAAGCATCTGGGGTCAATAAATTACTACTAGCTTTCTGTTCTCCTTTCTGTAGGTTTTCATTGGAGACTGAAGTAGAACAACATGCTGATGGTGAGATATGAATGTGTCTAGCATGTGTGGATGATATCATACCTCAAGAGCAATGAGCTCACGAGAGATACTTAATATTGGACAAAGCAAGTTCTAAGCTCTGACCATATGGGATGTTGTTTTTAACATTAAATGCACCACATCAATTCACATATACAAAACAGTTTAAAAAAATGCTGTTCCGCTCTCATTATTAATCATATTTCTTACTGTTAAGAAAGTCTCAAGTTTGGGACCTGTACGTTTTCACTGTCAGCTGTGCCTTGATTTCCGAATAACACACAGGGAGTATTCAATTTACAAACATGCGACTTATGAATACTCATACTTACGAATGCAATCCCATACTTGGTTTTAATGTTCATATGAGTAACTCCCAGACTTATGAACAGCTATTTTCCATCATTGTGTTTCGACTTGTGTACAATTCGACTTGCAAACGGACTCCAGAACAGACCCCATTTGCGACCGAGGGACTGCCTGAATGTGCAAAGTCATGAGTTTCTGCCACAGGTTTCCATGGGACTGAATAGACAAATTCTCAAGCCGCAGCTCTCACGGGGCAAAATGTTCTATGAGGTAGTGGGATCTGGAATGCGGGATTTGTTTTGTGTACACTAATAGAGTGGAACTTGAATTTATCATAAATTGATACTTTCCACTTTCTACCATCACACACCCTTCAACTCTCTCCAGCAGAAAGATTAGGCAGATCAATTACTCAGAGACCATCATTTCACAGTTGGGTGTCAGGACTCCTTTTTAAAATAATTGAGACACTTGAATAGGGTCTCAAAATCCAAGGAAGATATTTGATTTCCTCTCTCACAAATCCTTGTGGGAAATAAAAGAAATGTCATTCAATCAACAATCTTGTTTCTTTCCCTCTTTTATTCCTCGCCAACCATCTTTCCCACTCTGCCATAATCTTTCTATCCTGTCACATTTTGTCAGTGGTGCTCAAATCAGAATTCTTTAAAAACTTTCCTCAAATTTTTGCTTGGCTGAAAATAAATGTCTTTCTTCCAAATACTTTCTTCATTTGTTGGGTTAAATTTTCCAATATTTTGGTAAAGTGTCAATATGAGGAAGCTTCACGAATGAATACTCTCCCCAAGTCCTGGCAACTTAGCTCATTCAATTCTCTGCTGTTCACCTACTTAGTTGGCTAGGACTGTTTTCCCTGGAGCGTCGGAGGTTGAGGGGTGACCTCATAGAGGTTTATAAAATCATGATGGGCATGGATAGGATAAATAGACAAGGTCTTTTCCCTGGGGTGGGGGAGTCCAGAACTAGAGGGCATAGGTTTAGGATGAGAGGGGAAAGATATAAAAAAAGAGACCTAAGGGGCAATGTTTTCACGCAATGGGTGATGTGTATGGAATGAGCTGCCAGGGGAAGTGGTGGAGGCTAGTATAATTGCAACATTTAAAAGGCATTTGGATGTGTATATGAATAGTAAGGGTTTGGAGTGATATGGGCCAGGTGCTGGCAAGTGGGACTAGATTGGGTTGGGATATCTGGACAAGTTGGACGAAGGGTCTGTTTCTGTGCTTCCATCCCAATGGCTCTCTGTCCTTTATTAGAATTGCTGGATGAGGCCACTGTAGCAACCAGGATCAGCACAGAATCTGCAGTCTGGAGCATTGCCTCAAAAAGGTTAAATGACGTTGTAAACTCCACTAGGCTGGTGTCACCTTCTTCTTTATGATAACTCAGACTCTAACTCTGCGAAACACACCCACCCTTTATAAAGACTCAGTCGACCTCTCTCACCATTCAATGCAACACCTTCCCTCAATGGCTCGCTATCATTCCACCTCCCAGATCACTAACCCCTCATGCCCTCACTGCTTCCTACCCACCCCCTTGGGGCACCTCATCACCTTTCCTGACTGACCATGGTCCCTTTTGACTGGACTAAAGTTTACTCTTTATAGACTTTCAGACTGGACCATTTTGTTGAAGCTTATGCACTGTGGTTGCTGCAGGACAGCTCATATACTCTATCAGTGAGACATTATGTCACTCAATGTCATACACCAACATGTTAATCCTTTTCACTGTATAGTGCTGGCAATCATGACAAGCCAGTGTCTGCACAAAAAGGCAAGGTGGAGACATGAGCAATCAAGTAAGCATGAAGTGAATGCGTGCTAAGAGCCCTGAGATGCATCCTTTTCTGATGCCCGAGATGTTTCCTGTCCGTGCTCAAAACGTTATCGGGCAGCAGCTTTGAATTGTAAGGTATCGGTGAGCTCCCAAGTTCTGTTGTGGAGTGCTGAAGTGTGTGGTTAATCAGAGATATGCCACGATGATAGAGTGGCCCTCAGATGTTGGACAATTCTTGCCAAGACAGATATCCAAAGAAGATGCCAGTGAGCTGCATCTGCCAGGTTGGATTTTCAAGTTCTAATTTCTCACTAGTACCTGGGAGAATAGGAACCTGCATATTAATGAGGTGAGTTTCGGTAATAATGAGACATTGTTGTGGTTCTGTTCGCCGAGCTGGAAATTTTTGTTGCAAACGTTTCGTCCCCTGTCTAGGTGACATCCTCAGTGCTTGGGAGCCTCCTGTGAAGCTCTTCTGTGGTGTTTCCTCCGGCATTTATAGTGGCCTGTCCCTGCCGCTTCCGGTTGTCAGTTTCAGCTGTCCGCTGTAGTGGCCGGTATATTGGGTCCAGGTCGATGTGTTTGTTGATGGAGTTTGTGGATGAGCTTCTAGGAATTCCCAATACACACAAACGAAGTTGCATCAAGACACTATTCAAAAGGGCCACAACACACTGCAGCACACCAGAACTGCAAAAAGAGGAAGAGTAACACCGATACAAGGTATTCGCCAAAAACGGATATCCTCGCAATTTCATCAACAGATGCCTAAGGGAGAGACAACAGAACGAGGACATGCCGCAACCCAAAGGACTAGCCACACTACCATACATCAAGAACATCTCTGAAATGACAGCCAGACTACTGCGACCACTAGGACTTATAACAGCACACAAACCAACAGCCACACTCAGACAACAACTCACCAGAACGAAGGACCCGATACCCAGCATAAGCAAAACTAATGTAGTGTACGAATTTGGCTGGGACAACACTACCATTATAGGGCAAGCGAAACAAAGAACAGCCAGGGAATTCTTAGAAGCATGGCACTCATCCACAAATTCCATCAACAAACACATCGACCTGGACCCAATATACTGGCCACTACAGCGGACAGCTGAAACTGACAACCGGAAGCAGCAGGGACAGGCCACTATAAATGCCGGAGGAAACACCACAGAAGCGCTTCACAGGAGGCTCCCAAGCACTGAGGATGTCACCTAGACAGGGGACGAAACGTTTGCAACAAAAACTTCCAGCTCGGCGAACAGAACCACAGCAGCATCTTTGGTGCTTGGTGTCGGAATCTAAAACAGTAAACCCAATCTATGTAGCATTCTCTGTTGGCCATTACATTGGCATAATTTTCATGGTAATTCCATCATTAATAATGAAAAACCACATGAAAAACCTTCTTGATTATGTCAGTTGTCCGTAATATAATAAACACCTGACACACTATACCTTGTGAATGGTTCAAAACATTGTTCCTCAATCTATGCAGGTCAGAAAGTTATTAAGCTACTTATATATTTTACTTTCTTTTGATCTTAATAGTTCTGGTGTGAACAGATGGGAAGAATAATGTTGCTTTTCCCAGGTGTCCAGACAAAAACACACCTGCATGTGATCTTTGCACTTCAAAGCAATCTTGTGATTCATTCAAAACAGAAAGAAATTAATCATGATACATAGCATAAAGGGAAACAAGTCTGTTTTTACCAGCTACAATGATTCACCTTAGGTGCTTAGAAAGCTTTGCACCAGAACTGATGATCACACTTGTAAAGATTATATTAAGCAGCTCTTTCTGCTCTGTGATCAATGTGTAACTACATCCACGTAGCCTTTAAACCAGCAGTCCTCTACTTACTGGATATAGAGCAGACGATTAGGAATAAGCAATTATTTATTTCTAATAATAAAAACTAAAGTTGCTGGAAAAGCTCAGCAGTTCTGGCAGCATCTGTGGAGAGAAATCAGAGTTAATGTTTTGGGTCGAGTGACCCTTCCTCAGAAATGTTGTTTTTTATTTATTTCTGTAATTGCATTACTATATGCAGACTGTTCACATTTAACAGTTTTTTACGTACTGCTCAATTCTCCAGTCACATGAATTGATGAGCAGTCTACTTGAAAAACACGAGGTAAGTTCTACCGCCTTCCCAAGATCCACAAGCCTGACCACCCTGGCCGACCCATTGTCTCAGCATGCTCCTGCCCCACTGAACTCATCTCTACCTACCTCGACACTGTCCTATCCCCCCTAGTCCAGGAACTCCCCACATACGTTCGAGACACCACCTACGCCCTCCACCTCCTCCAAGACTTCCGTTTCCCATGACAAGGGCCTCCGTTTTTTTCCTCTCCAGACGTTCCCAACAATACCCCTCCACCGACACTCTCATTCGTTTGGCCGAACTGGTCCTCACCCTTAACAATTTCTCCTTTGAATCCTCCCACTTCCTCCAGACCAAAGGGGTAGCCATGGGCAAACGTATGGGCCCCAGCTATGCCTGTATCTTTGTTGGCTATGTAGAGCAGTTGATCTTC
>NC_057722.1:17757592-17840313 GCF_004010195.1 Chiloscyllium plagiosum | reverse complement strand
AACATCTCCAGGACACCCTCACCAATCAACCACACCGCCCTGTGGCCCAACATTTCAACTCTTCCTCCCACTCTCCAAGGACATGGAGGTCCTGGATCTCCTTCACCGCCGCTCCCTTACCACCAGACGCCTGGAAGAAGAACGCCTCATCTTCCGCCTCGGAACACTTCAACCCCAGGGCATCAATGTGGATTTCAACAGTTTCCTCATTTCCCCTTCCCCGACCTCATCCTAGTTTCAAACTTCCAGCCCGCACTGTCCCCTTGACCTGTCCGGACTTGTCCGACCTGCCCAGCTCCTTTTCCACCTATCCACTCCACCCTCTCCTCCCTGACCTATCACCTTCATCTCCTCCCCCACTCACCTATTGTACTCTATGCTCCCCACCCCCACCCTCCTCTAGCTTATCTCTCCATGCTTCAGGCTCTCTGCCTTTATTCCTGATGAAGGGCTTTTGCCCGAAACGTCGATTTTGCTGCTCATCGGGTGCTGCCTGAATTGCTGTGCTCTTCCAGCACCACTGATCCAGATACTTGAAAAACACTGTCCAGTAGCTCAAAGGCGAATGACTGCTTATGTGGGAGAACAGCTAGTCCTTGCTCAGAATCTGATGACAAAAGAAGGTCAAATATTGGTACTTATGGGTGGCAAATTGCAGATGCTAACCAGGATATTGCTACTCAGTGCTACAGCAAAATCTCTACGATATGGATGCCTCAATGGAACACACCCAGTTTTTCTCGGAGAGACTTCAGCCAGATTGGCTAATGTGTTTTGTCATTACATCTGATGATACACAGGAGGACCCCTGATATCTGTCCTGATTTTAATCTCTAAACTAAAGTGAAAAGTTAAACCAAAGGTTGAAAATACAAAGACAAAGAGAAGTAAAAGTGGAATGTGAAAGATTGGTGGGATATGGGCCGGGACAGGAAGATGAGATTAGTTTGGGATTATGGTTGGTATGGTCTGGTTGGATTAAATGGTACGCTTCTGTGCTGTATGACTCTAGAGGAAATTTTAATCAAAACTTGAATAAAATACAGAATTAGCTAGAATTTACAGTTTAGAAAGAGGCCATTCTGCCCTAATGATCCATGCAGCACTGATGCTGCATATTTGAACCCATCCCCTGCTCATTCATCAAACTCTGTCTGACAGCCTTTTCTTTCATTTATGTATCCAAATGCCCTACAAATGCATCTTTATGATTTGCCTCAAATACTGTGCTTGTTGGAAATTTCTAGATAAGCATTCTCTCAGCAAAGAATCCCCTCCTGAATTCCTTAGTGGTTTTACTGGTGACTTTCATATCTCATATTCTCGTCCTCCACAAGGAGATAATAATACTTTTAATTTCCTGCAAACTTCTACAATTTTCCTGTATTTGATTGGTGACTTGCACAAAAACATATACTTTGGATCAAAATACATTTAGAGTTAAATTGTTTCAATATTATCCTTGCTGTGTCGGAATCCAAAACAGAAAACACAACCCAACAAGGACATTACTATGAAAAGTCCGGTGAAAGTTTGAAAACCTTTAATCTCAAAACCTCAAGTGCTTCTGGCAGGGTATTTCTCAGAAAGATACACCTTTTAAAACAATGCAATAGAAGTTTAGACCCATTGAGCTGGAGTGGTGGATAGGGATGCCTGTCACTATCTTTAATTATGTCAATTGGCTCCTGAAAATGTTCCGGGAACATTCCAGGAATGTCTACCTCACCCTTTTAAGGAATTGAGTGTGTCTGTTAGCAATTTAAGACTCCAGTCTGATCCATGCACTTTTCCATGGTCATTGATCTCAGCCTGGGGTTTCAGCAGGGGATGCTGCAGTTGGTCTCTGTCTTTGGCCAGGGAAGATAAATCAGGCTTTCACTACCTCACAGAGCATCGACACGCCAGTAAATCAAAGCAGCATTGCATTTACTCACAGACTGATGGCCTAAGGGGATTTTGGGGCCTTCCTGTTTCAATGAAATTGAGTGAGGTACCATAACCTGGAAAGGGTGAGTGAACTGTACGCCAGTGTTAGTTATAGTGCAGGGAGGAAATGTAAAGAAATAAACAGGGGGGAGACAGGAGTGGAGGAGAACAAGGAGGAGGGCGTTAAGGTGGTGAGGAGGAGGAGGGAATGGGCCAGGGAATGAAAAGGGTGAGAAGAAGAGAGGGGGGGGAATGGAGAAAGGGAGGGCTGTGGTAAGAAATGCTGCTCAATCTTTCTCTGATCCATGTGCTGTATCAGATAATAAAATTGTTTTATTCGTTAAAAATAAAAACAGACTACTCAGGCAGCAAACAATATTTATCGCAAATATTGGCAAGACTCCCCTTCACAAGACTCTTTGGTGCATCATTATTTTTAATTCAAAGCTCATTTCAATGGATCCCTCCTAAAACCACAAAAACTAACTTGCTTTATAAAAGTATCTTTGGTAGACAAGAAACACTTCTGTTTGACTTCCAAAGACAATGTTATAAAGAGGGCCCACAGTGACTGAAATTATGTCTAGACAACACAATGAAGAAAAATACAATATTAGCACTCATTTAGCTCCGAACAGTGGCGCAAAACCAGTGAGATTCTTGATACAACAATATAACCAAACATTTCTGGGTTTTTAATGTGTGGGTATAATTAAAAAGGTTCTATGCCTTTGTTCAGTAAATATACAGTTTTATTTTGCTGCATTTTAAATTAATGAAACTACATCTGTAATGTTTATAACCATTTTTACTTAATATTGCAGCAGATCTTCTTTCAGGATCTCAGATATATGGGGGCTGGGGCCAGCTCCCCTGAGCCATGTAAAATGCAGAGTAAAGTTTGAACATCTACCTCCTGGTGGGATACAGAAAATAACAGATAAAGACCAGCTGGTCCATTCAGGTGGTCTCTTTCAATCGATTTGCAACTATAGCTCATGCAACCCACCCACTATCAACCATTTTGCTTCCCGGAAGAGACAACAGAAACAAAAGCCTCAACTAATTCAAGGGAAAAGGAATTTGGCAACCCCATTTCCAAACCCATGGAGCTCCCTATGTTTCAGAGATCACAGTGATCATGACACACATATACCAGTACTTCAACTACGCTAGCCAGAAAATTCAGCCAACTCTTGAATGTTTGCCAGGAATCAATGATCCTATTCCAAAGCAAACACCACAAAACATCTAGCCCCGTTGTTGCTCAATGTTCCTTCAAGATAATGCATTGGTACTTTCAGATGTTATTACAAAACCTAAGCAGTAAACCAAGAACTTTGCAACAGGATGTTTTCAGCACTAAGGGAAAAAAGACTTGATGAGGGAAATCAATTTGAGATTAGATGGCACCAACTGTTAGAAACTATAGATTACAAGGAAGAATTGAGGTTGTGAATTGACGGGCTTTCAGAATGTTGAACATCTACTTCTTGGTGGGACACAGAAAATAACAGATAAAGACCAGCTGCTCCATTCAGATATCCCTTTCAGTCAATTTGCAACTATAGCTGATTCAACCCATACACTATCAAGCATGTTGGGCCTGGGAAAAGGGGTGGCATCGGAAGTCACTACCCACCTGGCTTCAGTATTTGGGTGTGAGGAGATCATGAATAACAATGTTCGGCACAACTATGCTGTACGCCTACAGGTTTAGTCAGAAACCTGTGACTATTAATGGTTATAAAAATGGGGTCGGATGAGACATGGGAGGCTCAGAGTTGACAGGAACTGTTAAAAACAACAGAACATGAAGGATGGATTGAGTCACCTGGAATAACAGGCCGAGCCTGTAAGTCATAGCAGAGAGCCCCTGAGAAAGCCTTCCATCTTCAGCCACACCTCAGCTGTGCAGATGAAAAATGGCCACCAGCACATATAGAGTTATTTGTTTTGCTTTGGCTATGGGAGCAGGCTCCACTTAGCCTTCAAGGGGCAATTGCATTAGATTAGATTCCTTACAGTATGGAAACAGGCCATTTGGCCAACAAGTCCACACCGACCCTCCGAAGAGTAACCCACCCAGACTCATTCCCTTACCTACATTTACCCTAACTAATGCACCTAACACTACGGGCAATTTAGAAGGGCCAATTCACCTGACCTGCACACCTTTGGGAGGAAACTGGAACACCCAGAGGAAACTCACGCAGACACGGAGAATGTGCAAACTCCACATAGACAGTTGCCCAAGGTGGGAATCGAACCCAGGTCCCTAGCACCGTGAGGCAGCAGTGCTAACCATTGAGCCACCGTGCCACCCTAATCAGGCACTCAAAGATTTGAAATTAATTACAAATGCCATTACATCAATCTGCATGTGAAGCTCATGCATTGCCAACAAGATGAATTCTGTGAAGCAGAAATTATAACAGGCAACCTTTAAAGTGTGGCTGTCAATTCCCAAACACATGCCATTTAGAGTACAAAAGTAAGGAAGTTGCGGAATGATGAGACAGCATTTTGGCTTCAACCGGAGTAGCATGTCCAATTCTGGGTGCTGCACTGTAGGAAAAATGTGAAGGTATTTAGGTAGATGCAGAACAGAAAAGGATGGGAATGGTTCCCAGGATGCGGGACTTCAGTCCCACTTAGAGAAATGAGAGGTTGACAGGTGACTTTTATAGAGATACTCAAAATCATGAAGGCTTTGTACAGAATAAGTAGAGAGAAACTGTTGTGTTGGGCTGAGGGATCAAGAACCAGAAATCACAGATTAAAGGTGATTGATAAATCAAACAAAAGTTGATGTGAAAAGATTTTTTTTTAATGCAGTGAGTGGTTATGATTGAATGTATTGCCTACGAATGTGCTGGGGGAGATTGGATTGTGGTTTTCAAAAGGGAGTTGGAGAAAAACTTAAGAAGGTATTAAATTTATCGAGTATGAAGTTTACAACTCTGCCCTCAGATGTAAATGTAACTGCCAAAGACAAGGATTGGTGAAACAATAACATGGATTATTCAGTTGAAGACAAGATTATATACAAATAATGTTTACAGGAGGACATCCAACTTCTACCACGGCTGCTTCAGACAGCCTGCAAGTAAGTCACACGGTTGAGGTATATAACAATTGATGATAGTTTAAGAATGATCCCCTTATAGATGCATGTTAACCTATCACAGCAATGGGGAAAGGGCAGAACAGCACTGAGTTGTTTAGCTTACAGGCAGCGAGTGTGGACTCAATAGTTTCCTTTTGTGCTGTAACAATTTGATAAAATAAAACAGGTTAGAACCTTTAAACTCTCACAAATTCATGTTGCAAGTTAACATAAATGACACAGAACCAGCTTACAGCTACTCAGAACATCTCAGAAAATGAACATTTAAAGCTGCATGAGAGAAAGCAAAATTTTCAGAAGTTTCATCAAGTACTTATACCATGTAACTGAAAAACAGACTTGTAGTGTTCTTCTTCACTTTAAACTTATCCTTCATTAAAATGTTGAGACTACTCAGTGTTCACCAACTGGTTGCGCACCAAAACCCATGAGTGCAAGTCGATAAATAAGACCAGATCAGTCATAGAAATCAAAATTCAAAAGCTTAAATGTTTATTGATGAAATGGGGCACTGGGTCAATGTTAAAGCAATACTAAATTATGATACATCTTGTGGGATCACTGGGCATTTTAAAATAATTGACATTGGCTAAATGTCCAAAAGAGATTGATTGCTTTTAGCCCATAATGGGCTGCCTGGTTCTCTCTTGTCTTTGAAGGCCTGTGATTTGAAGGGGATCTGAACAAGCAATTGTAAGCTGATAGCTTACTGCAGCTGCTCCCAGCAAAGCAAGCTTCCTGCCTCTAAGCCAGTAATGCCCAGTTTATTTGTCTGTAAAGGGGGTGAGATTATAGAATCCATCAACATTCAAATCAGTCTAACTTGCACAATTTATGAACATGGCTATAAGCATTCTACCATGCTACCATTCATGGTCATAGATAATGTGTATAAATCTTTAAACATTGGTCACTGATGCTAATGAAATAAATTACCACATCAAATTCAATGAGCTTTTAATTTGTTTGTTTTAAGATTTAAATAATATATTGCAGCAGAGTTCAAACCAAAATATTTAAACAATACCATGAAACATAAGGTATAAAGAACAATAAACCAGTACCACTGATGATGAATAATGACCAAAGATTAAACTCCGTTTAAAACAAGTGAAGAGGACACTCAGAAAAGTCCATACACACTGTGTTTAATAGTATAACAATTTTTCCTTGAGGCATTTTGTTGCTGTGAAAGATATTTCATTCATTGCAGTTACAACATAGAAGGGAACACAATTTCTTTTTATTAACAGCTTCAATCTCACTGACGTGGTTTTCGGCCAATTTACATGCAATAACCTGACCTGAAAACTCTGCTCACATTGAGACAGCTGTGAGAAATTTCATCACAGCAGCTTATTTGACATACAACATTCTAAATTAAAAGTCAGTTTGCCTTTTCCCAATTGAATAAATCCATTAAAACATTCCGTAAACAGATTTGCATTTTTGCCATATTCTGTTCTTTCTTGAATTATATATTGTCCGTGTACCAAAATTTGTTGGACTCCATCTGTTAAATCTTGAGAGATATTACTTACAGATAACAAACAGACTCCAGGAATGAAGACTACTTTCATTGGTGGAGTAACAACCTGCTAGATATAATTACAGTTTGAAACTAAAGACTTTGCTTCAGTATTCTAGTGACCAGAATGTAATCAGTTGGTCATTGGATCATTTATTATTTCACAGTTAGTGTTGAGAAAGATTAACGACTGCTTAACTATCAGATGGTATGTCCACATTAATTGACCTTTTGCATGGTTGTGCAGGTTTTCATCAACTTCCTCTCAAGTATCTCAAACTGAGGAAGTTTCCCATGTTCAAGATCAATTTCCAATAGTTTGGGTATGTTTCAAAGGAACTTCATTTGGCCTACAATGTTTTGGGACACCTCGAAGCTGTGAAAGATATTACATACAAAACATAGAACAGTACAACACAGACAAAGCTGTTACATTGTTATGTCTTGAGATGTTGAAGCCAACACATTACACCTATCATCATCGCATTGTGCTTGTTAATGTCGGAGGCAGATGCGGTACACCTGTATAGAGACCAGAAAATACAGACAGGATTGTTCAACTCACGGAGCACACAAAGAGGTGAACATGCTTTTTGAGAGCTAATCTGTCAAACTATTGCTCTAAGTTGAAGGCGAGAGCTATGTGTGATACAATAACATAATTTATCGTCCTGTGATTTCTTATAGTGACTTCCCTTTAACTCTGTCCACAAAGATACTCGTTACAGAACTTGGTAAATATTACTGCAGGCTTAAGCTAATTTCTACAAATTAAAAGGCAACGCCCAATATTGGACCTGCCAAATCTCTCAAAATAGGAAAGATATATCCAAATTCAACTCGTATTCTTTAGTCTGATCTTGGAATACTCTTAGCAATATGAGCTGAGCTGTATGCGCAGTGGCTTATAGCAATGCGGCTTCAGGCCCTAAGCATTTAGTACATTAATCAAGTTCTGACAATGAGTGAAGAGAGAGAAACTGCACAAAAATAAAACTACATATGTGATAACAACTCAAATAATTAGGCCAAATGAATTTACTAAATGTCTTGTCTTCAACATTTTATTTTTTTAAAAATTAATTCTTTGATGATAATTTAGTAACTGTTAATGTCACTACGATTGGTGGATGATCTGCACATTTGTATTTTTTGTTTGAGATTAAATTTATTTCCCATAATCTATCAGCCTTCTTCATAAGCTGTGCTTTTAATATTTTTGCACGTCATTTATTCAATATTCCGCTACTATCACTACTTGCTGTGTAGGGATAAACTCAAATAGTAGAGGAAATCTAATCTGAGAGAATGAGAAGTGAATTGATCAGAGTGGCTAGAGTGACAGGGAGAGTTTGTTTTCTCAGTTGTGTTTTTGATTTGCTTAGTAACAGTTATATGCAACCCAGAGTTGGACTATTTTCCCGTATGTAAATAAAATCATTTGAAGGAATCTCTTGAGGGGGTCTCAGGGTCTCAGCTTCTCAGGGTCCATTCAAAGCATTTGTTGAAAAATAGGAGTGGAACTGCTTAATCTAAAACAGGACTAATTTCCTTTGGATACAGCAGCAAATGTCAAAAGTGGGACATCAAAGAAATTGCTTCTAACAGAAGAAATCAAATCAGAAATGATTTATTTGACTCTATTCATTTCTCTCCACATTTATAATTGATGTCCCTTTAGTCATTCTTAAGCTTTATAAATTGCCTTCAGTCCTGACCTTTTCCTTTGCAGCTTCCCAAACTGTGCAGCATAGATTCAGGCTTGAAGGATAGATAGTCAGGGTCATTTTTAAGGCATTTTTAATGTTGGCCTATGGCATGTTGAATCATCACAACGATCTGTTGGTCTTTCTTGCCACCCAGTTTGGAAGGGCATGGTATTGAGCCTTATATCCTAAATGTAGACTGCCAAGCAGTCCAACCAAGGGGGAACCCATGGATAAATATTCATGATGGTTCTGATTTGAATTTTATGCAGCTATAGGGAGTCTCATGGAAGGTATAAAATTAGATGCGATGGTGGGGGGAACATAGTACCCATTACCTTTCCAATTCTGTTGGCACTCTATTCATGGTAGAGAATTGGTCACAAGTGGCTCATTCAGCTTTGACTCAATGCCGACCCTTACACGATCATTACATTTTACCAGTGGCAGCAATCCGTTTACTGGTGGAGGAGGGAGACCATACTAGACAATAAGGCTAGGAGAAAATGAGGACTGCAGATGCTGGAGAGTCAGAGTTGAAAAGGGTGGGACTGGAAAAGCACAGCAGGTCAGGCAGCATCCGAGGAGCAGGCGATTCGACATTTCAGGCATAAGCCCTTCAGCAGAAATTCAGTTTGACCTGCTGTGGCATCTACTACAGTTGGCATCTGAATGCATTTTATAAAATTACCTCGAAACTAGGTGTGCCATCCAATTGACACATCTGAGGCACAAATGCTTAACACACTCATACCTATGTCTGTGTTGTTCTTACAAAATTGTTAACCCGTTTGAAACAAATGTGAGAAAAAAAAGAGTGGTACAAGCATTTTAAAACCGAAAATGCCCTAGTGGGTTCTCGTAATCAGTCACCACAACTTCTGGAACCACATATTAATCTCTTGGGCCCTGGTTAGCCTGGAGAAAGTACTAAAGTAGACTTGATGTACAGTGACACAGCACCAGTGAGGTGAGGCAAGGCTCAGGAAACAAGCACAAAGAGTGTTTCTTTTTACATGTTGGACAATACTAGAACCTGTGTGAGCACTGTAGGCAGCAGGACTCCCAACTAACAATTGTGTTTAGGCTAAAGTTGCTACTGTAGCAACCAAATATATATGGTGACTTTATTATTCTAGCTATTTTGTGTATTGTTTCTGAAGATGATGGTTACTTTTAATTAACCTGTTTAGATAAAATATGATGCATTTCCTGAAAGGTTGGACTTGAATCCAGACCTATGGCCTAGATGTAGGGACACAACCACTGCATCAGAAGAAACCTCCCTGTAGGCTGCTGCCTTACTGCAAAGGAATTATCAAGACATCATGGGAATTGAGTGATTGGAAATTAAGTGGACGGACTTTTTATTTTTTCCTTGTAATAGGAGAAAATATATCATTTTCCTTTGAACTGAAGGAAGAGTAAAATGGTATTTGAATTCACACCATTATATAACCAACTTTCCTGGTTTAACTGGGATTATCCTGGAGTGGAAGATTAATCTCCTAGGCATGTGGGCAGTAATCCGGGAAATGCACATTTGTGGTTGTGATTACATGCTTTTGTTGTGTTAACAATGTTTTTCTGTTTTAAATGAGAATTCCTTTCTTACTCAAGCTATTACAAAATAAGAGGAAAATAAATATTCGCTGCCAGTTGTATCTTGACAAACCAGTGAGTGTGCTGTCAGGAAGCTGCATGAGAATTTTTTCAATAAGTATGTTTTTTCAATTATTGTGACTGTTTCAACAGTCCTCAGAAGTTGAAACGCTTCATTGGATATGTCAACATATTTTGCATTATTTTGTAGAGTTCTCATGTTGATGCCTTTCATGGCTGAGATTCGGAGTGAAGCTCTGAAATTAGCACAGTTAATTTAAGGAGGATACTGTATATAAAAGGTGGGGGAGACATGATTTGGGAGATTAGTTTTCATGCAGTCCAGGCCAAGCAGCTCTGACAAAGCCATCTAGACTCAAAACGTTAGCTTGCTTTCTTTCTGCAGATGCTACCTGACCAGCTGTGATCTCCAGCATTTTTTGATTTTTAATCACTTAAACACAGCCTGGTCATTAATTTAATAGCTCTTTGTAGTTGGTTTGCTAAATAGTGGTATCTTTCTGCATGATAAACAGTAATGGCATTTCATAAAATAATTCAATGGTCGTAAAGACTGCAAAAGGCATGACGTAAATGTATGTTCTTCCTCTTCATACTTTCACTTCAGGCCATATGTCAATAGTCATTACCAACAGCATTAACTGCGCCACCTCCAATGGCTGTTACTCTTGACAGGTAAATGCTGAGAGGATGTTAATGTTGAACGTCCACATGGAACACCTTGCATAGCACAATCCCAGCCTTTGCTCTATTAACTGCTGAAGTGATTGACAGCAGAACTCCATTGCTTGCTGACGTACTTACAAGTCCATTAGTGGGTGAAATAATGTGTTACAGTGAACCTTACTTTCAGTTGCCCAGGATTGGGATTTTAATCCAAGTATAGAAAGAAATACTGTGCTAGGCTGTTAAATAACACAGTATAATATTTGTAAATGTTTTATAAAATTTAGATAAAAACCAGTGGTCCATAAACAAGTGAGCCACAGCTGTCTGAAAGAACTTGCAAATATCTTGTTAAAGTTGATGAACAGCAGATGGGATATTAATTAATCATATAAACTGAACACTATCTTAATGCAAAACATTAGCTCTCCAATGTTTCAGGAGACACACAGGAGTTTTCCTTAAGTCCTTCAAAAGGAGATGAGTGGGTTTGCGCAAGAAAGTGGTATAAGAGACTGTCATATCCTCAGGGTTTTATACCTGATTTATGGTTGGAATCAAGAAACCCATTTATTTTGGAGCTGTGCTTACTCTCTGTCCTTAGGACAGAATTACATAGAATTTCACAGCAGGAAAAGATTGTTTTGCTCCATGTGCCCATGCCTGTGTTTAATATTCCACATAAGCTTCCTTCCATGCTACATCACCTGACTCTACCAATATACCACTCAGTTCTTTTCTTCTTTTTCCTTCCCTTCATGAACCTGGCCAGCTTCCCCTTATGTGTCGTCTATGCTATTCATCTTAATGACTCCTATTTGTAGTATATTCTAAATTCTGGCCAGGAACAGATGCATAAGGATAATTTTAAACAATGCAACAGAAATAGGGCAACCGTGTCGTTAAAATCACGTCAGAGTACTTAAAAGTGCTAGTTCTGCTTGCGTACCACTTGCTGCCTTTCTAATTTGACCTTTCTCTAGAAGACACCCAACTGAACTCAGGCAGCAGCCTCAGTAACACAAACAAATTTGATCCCTAAATTTAATTTAAATGATAAATATTAAACAACACATAACTTCTAGCAACATCAACAGATGATAAGCAAGAGCAGGAACTTTAGCTGAATTTATTTTTCTTCCTTGGCACGAGTGCATTAAGTCAAATTACAAAGTCTGCACCACTGGAAAGGGATCTTATACTAAAGGGTCTAGTAAAATAACATCTCGCTCAAATGACTGGGCAAATCGGCAGTGCAGCACTCCCTCAATACCGTTACTGGATTTTCTGCCTGAATAGTGTGCACGAGTCTCTGCAATGGGATTTGTAACCATTTCTGACTTGAAGGTGAAAGGATTGCCACTGAACCAGAGGCTATGATTTTCAATTGCCCATGAGAACCAGAATAAGAATGTTTGGAACTGGCACCCTCAGATAGCAAGACAATGTCCAAAGACTTGTGGATATGCTTGAACTTTATAAATGAGAGCAGGTGATGGGAGGAAGCAGGGGTGAGGGAATCAGGAACACATGCTCTTTCATCTAAAGGCATAGAGGAGCTCTTGGAGGAACTTGTTAACAGGCTAGGGAGTACAAAAAGGCAATTGTCAAATTTCCGAATCACCACATAGGAGCTGTCTGGTGCGTGCTAGTGAGCAACTGTCAGGTACCACGCTGACAGATGTTAAAGGCCTATTGTAATGTTATAAACAATTGGGACCTGGGGAGTCTCTCTGAGATTGTGCACTTTATCTTGCATTTACAACTAGGTCACGTTTGTGCTCAAGTCAGGCTTCTGGCCTCTCAAAGAGCTTATTTCTGCAAGTCAACAGCTGGCTCCTCCCTGGATGCAGTGTGTCTTTGCTGTTCTACACCTCAGATTTGATGCTGAACTCACAGAAATCTAAATAGGGCATTCACTTTTGATGATTATATCACATGAACATCATCGATGTGGAGCAGGGTCAGGATCTAGAAACTATCCTCGCACCAAATTGAAAGTTGAGGCTCATTTGTTTGATAATTTCGTTCAGAACAGTCAGTAAGAAATTGCATAATACAGCATTTATGTTTCACATACATGTTAACAGCAGAGTTAAGAGTTGGACCTGGGGTAGGCTACTTTCCTGCTGATTTTCTCTCTGCACGCCTACTTTTTTTATAAAATGTTGGACTGTCTGCTTAGATAAGTAAGCGTGATAACTCCACCAATTTAAATTAATTTCAAGTAATAATATCAATAAACAGCTGGAGGGAGCATCACCAGATTCACTAAGTAGCAAAGAATCAATGATTTCTTGGATCATATGACGTATACTGTACCACGCAAAAGTCCAAGATTCAACCTTTTGTGTTGAGTTGAATAACATCACCCTTCCACGGACACTGTGAACACTGACCTATTAGTCACTTGAGTTAATCAGAATGTGTACTGATCAAATATTGATTGTGGTTTAACACTCTTCACTTCCATTTTCACTATGTTTAAATCATGTTCGCCCACAGTGCTACCAGCATAGTCTAACAAAATGCAGCTCGCAGCACTATTCCTGTACTCTTTAACAAAGCAGCGTCACCAATAAGTTGTGCTGCTAATGAATGCGTGAAACTTTCTGATAGATTTTCTGGATGTGCAGTCTGAGATTAGAAGTAATTAATCACCTAACTTGCAAACATTGCCAGATCCCTCAACAGTGCTGTGATTTGTTTACAAAAACATATCTATTTCAAGCCATCCAAAGTTATAACTGTAGATTCATTTGGACACAGACTGCATGAACAGATTTCATCATATTTCTGGATTTGTCCCCACAACACTTTCCTAAGTGACCCAACATAGGGTGCAGTGCCTATGACATAATGTTGGCAATTCTCTGTGCCTTGGTTAAATGTGGAAATCTAAAAAAAAAGCGAATGAATTTCAGACTATTTTATTCTGAAGAGTATGCAGAAACAAATCTGAGCCAAATTCTTGTTTCTCGCCAATACCTACACACTTTCCAGCAGACTCCATTGTTCAATGATCATAAGTGAGAAATGTTAGATTTGTTTTCCCTGTTCCTTAGCCGGAGGGGCCAAGGCCAGAAAAGTGTCCCAAGTGTTGCCTCGGTTGTGATCAGTTAACTCAACACAGACTCACCTGGGACTCTTCTGGCATGTATGACTCATTTCCATGGTGGGATTTATAGAGTTACTAATGTCAGGAGCTCAGTTTCCTAACTGGAGCCATGCAGTCTCTGGTTGATGAGGAACATGCAGTGAAATTACAGAGGTCTATTTCAGTCTTCAGACAACTGTGCTTTACTTAAGGTGAACTCTGATGTGTGCTGAAAACAGCAGGTAGAGAAAATGACTCAAACTTTTAAGAGATGGCACTGTATAGATAAGAGGATAGAAACTGATATAGATTGTGTTCATTCTTCTGATAAACTGGGCACAAAGTACACCAACGTAACAGCAACATGGCCAAGATTCAATGCTGGGTTTAGATCAGAGTGGTGCTGGAAAAGCACAGCAGGTCAGGTAGCATCCGAGGAGCAGGAAAATCGACATTTAGGGGAAAAGCCCTTCATCAAGAATGAAGGCCCTATTGCATCATGGGTGGGTACCAAGTGCAGGAGCCAGTCAGTGAAATATGTAAACATCTAAACATGCACTGCAGTAATTGATCAAGATTCTTGCGACAGCATCTTTCAAATCCATGTCCTTCTATATGGTAGAGGTTAACGGCAACAGATACAGATACATGGGGAAAACTGCATCTGCAAGTTCCATTCCAAACCACATAATTCCCCAGTGTGGCACTATGCCACTATTCCTTCACTGTCACTGGGTTAAAATCCTGAACCTCAATCGTAACATCACTGTGGGTGTACCGATAGGACATGGAGCAGTGCAAGACAGCTCCCCAATACTTTCTCAAGGGGAATTGGAGTGATGACCGAATAATTTAAAATTAAATCCATCAATCCCTTCTCCTCCCACCTTCAAGTCACTTCTCCTGTGAACTTTGTGGGGCAGGTGGAGCTGAAAGCAAAATCTCTTATAGGTTGAAGGTTATCTAGAGGCACACCTAACATCAGCAACAGCAGCACCCACTGAATATGTGGGTCAGGCCTAAGGGTCAGTTTTCAATTGCACATTGCCCAATCTATTCTAAAATATATGACAGGAATGTCTGCTCAGTACAGGAAAACATTCTTAGAAAGAAAGGCAGTTGATTGTCAATGATATTATATCACAAATTTATCATTTTATTCTAGTATTAGAATAAAACTTAGAATTAAATGCAAGTCAAATTAGTTCCATTGTTCTTTCATTTTTGAATCCTAATGACAAATCTAACTGGGACTGATTGGATGTAAGTATTTTTCTGCTTGCTATGAGGAAAATCAGCTGGATAAGTTCAAGACATTTAGTAGGGGATATAAATCAATAGTCCAACTTAGCCCATTGATCTGTATGAATTTTCACAAACGTTGCAATGATACTTAACAATTATTGATGTGGAAACTGGAAAAATATGGTACCATGTAATTGGTGATACCTATTAGAAATTGAGTTAAAAGGAGTTTCCTCCATCTCATTCACTAGGTAGTTTTGGCTTATTTTCTGACAAACATTACTTCAAAGTTGCTTTTCCTTGCTTTAATATTAGGAAACAGTATTGCAGTTCACATCTCTAATATTAAAACAATGCCACTTTAATGACATTACTATATAATGGTTATGCGAGTGGTATTCTTTCACTAATGGAATACTGATCACCATGTGAAGAAACAGTCTCCCTTCCAAACAATTGAGCAATGTTACTTGGGTATTTCACTGCTTGAATGCAGGTACATAGCTTTTCAGTCCCAACAATTGGCTGATAGAATGAAATTGCACGCTCTTCCAATTGTTCATTACTGGCAGATTACAAATTATAATCAAATGGCCCGTACTTGCAAAACTTCACACAAAACATCTAGTATTATGTATGATTCCACGACTGGACAGCACTTGGTCAACAACCCAAAGTGCTCTCATTGCTCCACTGACAGCCAATTTACAAATCATTTGAGCTCGCAATGTGTCTAATCTGTATTTGCTCAAAGTTACATAAACATATTCAGGGACCTGTTCTCTGCAAATAAAAGAAATCTATTCAGATCTTGAGACTTTTTGAATTGCCCAGGATTTTGAGGAGTCTTTATTTTGCTGTTGTATTCTTCATGGCAATGTCTAGGTCAATCAGTCTTGACCTGTCATCCGATCTCACGATTTCTCCCTAAATTGTTGAGATTGCTTGAAATCAGGCTTTTTTTTTTAACAAGTATCCTGATGAAAAGTTTCAACAGCTCTCTTCAGTAATGTTAAAATTATATTTGTATATAGGTTTTTAAAAATTTAATTCTCTCATCAGAAATGCAGGAGATTGTCTGGGTTGTCTTACTCTCTCAAACAGTTCATGTCATACAATCATGCTGAGGGCTTCAGATCAAAGTCATCTAAATTGTTTAGATGAGTTTTAATCAATTAAAAATGGCCTAATAAGTGTCCATAGAACAGTATCCAAGGATTCATCAATTGAATAACTGTTTGGTTCATCTATATAACATAGGTCTCATATTTATGCAAGAGAGTCACTAACAAATCCAATGAGTAGTTCAGGGCAAACCCTTCTAGGTAGAGGGTGGCTAGAATGTGGGATTTGTTACTTTAAAAAAAAGATGAGGCAAATACCATGTAGTAGCACTTATGGAGATGCTAAATAAAACAAGTCAGCAAGTAGGGAATCCAAGGATGTGATGGTAGGATTAGATGAATTAGGTTCAGAATGTGTATTATGTGAATCACAATAAATTCCTATTAAAGATTTGGGGGAGATACTGAAACTGTGTATCTATATAAGTTCAAAGTTTGGGTGAAGATTTGTAGCTCGGGTGCTCGTTGTTGTGGTTCTGTTCGCCGAGCTGGAAATTTTTGTTGCAAACGTTTCGTCCCCTGTCTAGGTGACATCCTCAGTGCTTGGGAGCCTCCTGTGAAGCACTTCTGTGGTGTTTCCTTCGGTATTTATAGTGGCCTGTCCCTGCCGCTTCCGGTTGTCAGTTTCAGCTGTCCGCTGTAGTGGTTGGTATATTGGGTCCAGATCGATGTGTTTGTTGATGGAGTTTGTGGATGAATGCCATGCCTCTAGGAATACCCTGGCTGTTCTTTGTTTGGCTTGCCCTACAATGGTAGTGTTGTCCCAGTCGAATGCTTCTACCTTATTTTTTCCACTACAGCGGATAGCTGAAACTGACAACCGGAAGCGGCAGGGACAGGCCACTATAAATGCCGGAGGAAACACCACAGAAGCGCTTCACAGGAGGCTCCCAAGCACTGAGGATGTCACCTAGACAGCGGACGAAACGTTTGCAACAAAAATTTTCAGCTCGGCGAACAGAACCACAACATCTATATAAGTATCATGTTTACATAGGGAGAGGCTGAATAAGCTGGGGCTGTTTTCCCTGGAGCGTCTGAGGTTGAGAGATGACCTTGGAAAGGTTTATAAAAATCATGAGGAGCATGGACAGGATAAATAGGCAAGGTCTTTTCCCTGGGAGTAAGAACTAGAGGGCATAGGTTTAGGGTGAGAGGGGAAAGATTTAAGAGAGACGTAAGGGGCAACATTTTCAGACAGAGGGTGGTGCATGTATAGAATGAGCTGCCAGAGGAAGTGGTGGAGGCTGGTACAATTACAACATTTAAAAGGAAGCTGGATAGGAAGGGTTGAGAGAGATAGGGGCCAAGCGCTGGCAAATGGCACTAGATTAATTTAGGATACCTGGTCTGCCTGGACAAGTTGGACTGAAGGGTCTGTTTCCGAGCTGTACATCTCTATAACTCAATAACAGCAGGTTAGAGGTTAGGAATCCTGCAGCAACTAACTCATTTCCTCTGCCTAACATCTACAAGTTGAGAGTGAGGAGTATGATGTAATGCTCCACACTTGCCTGGATGAATGCAGCTTCAACAATGTTTAAGAAGCTCAACACCATCCATGATTAAGCAGTCCAGTAATTTGGCCACCGTGGACACTCAAGTAGCAGTGTACCATGTACAAGATGCACTGAAGGAAATCACTAGGGCTCCTTAAACAACCCCTTCTAAACCCATGATCATTACCATCTAGAAGGACAAGGGCAGCAGATATACCACTACTTTCAAATTCTCCTCCCAAACACTCACCATCCTGACCTGAAAACATGTTGCTTTTCCTTCAGTGTCACCAGATCAAAATCCTGGAACTCCCTCCGTAACCACATTAGGGGAGGACCTACACCAAATGGATTGCAGTGGTCCAAGGGGGTAGAACATGACCAACTTCTCAAGAGAAACTAGTGATGGACAATAAATGCTGGCTCAGTTAGTGACCCTCACATCTCATGAATGAATGAAAATAAAATGTAAAGTGCTTTGCATCCAATACTGTAATTTGTATTGTAGTAGTCTTTCTGCTCCCTCGAGCTAACTACCAAATGGCTACTAGAATAAGTTTGGATAAAGTGTAATCTTTGTTAGTGAAACCATTATATAAAAATAACTTAATTGTAGAGATTAAATTTAATGTAATAGTAACAAGCTAAAACTTATACAAAAATGCCAGTATTTTTTTCGGTGCAGACATAAAACAGGCAAAGATATTCTATGTCATGCCTTACTTTGCTTGACCTGGGAATATTAAGTGCTAACACTGTTGACATCAATTAGAGATATGTTCAAATCCTTATTCTTCACTTTATTAACACCATCTTCATTAATAAAATTTAGTGAAGACAACTTACTGTGTAACAGATTCAGGGTTTTTGACTACACTGGTTTTCAAGGCTGCGATATTGACAGAATTTTTTGAGCAAATTATCACAGAAACAGTGCTTTTTGCTTTCCTACATGGCTATGAGTTACTACCTGATGAAAATAGGAAGTAATGCATTGCATGTTTGGCTTAAAAGAATCAAGAATGAATTAATAAGTAAACATTTCAAGAGTTTTATTTGAAATGCTTGAAAAATGCTCAAAAAGAGTATTACATTTTCTAAGATTCTCTAAAAGCTAAAGGGAGACAAATTCTTTCAACTCATTAATTATAACTTAGTGAGAATCTTACAACCAGACTACCTTAAACGAGAAAGTTACCTTTTGAGTTGAATCTGCACATGCTGGTATAATGTTTTTGTTTTAAGTATCACTTTGCTACTTGCTAAAATAAAGCTGCTTTGAATTTTGTAAACAGAATCATGCTTCTCCTTCGGTCGTCACTCAGGCACCACAGTGACTCGCTTTCCAAGTAAAAATGAGTTCTCAGGTGACTGAAGAGTCCAATGCATGACCAACAGACCTTGGCACAGGTGTAACAGGTGATGGTTTTGGGTAGGGGGTGGGGGTGGTGGTGAAGAAGAGGTTGAGGATTGGGTTAGTGGAATGCTTGTGTTACCAGAAGGAAGTGTAATCACCATCTTGTTTGTTGAGCTGACCATCCCCTGTCCACTAGGTCTCACTTAGGACCACAATGTCAATGTTGAAGCATAAATGCTCCTGGGCTATGATGACAGCAAAACAATCTAGTCATTCACTATTGCACTGTCCATTAGGATTCCTGAACATTGTTTAGAGGGGTGGAGAAGCTACCATATGGGCTTGGTCAAGCTTGGCCTTGATCCAGATGCAAGGATGTCCAAGATGACTGGCGACCAGGCTCTGCTGTTCGAGTCAAGGACATACAAACTCTTAGTGTCCTCAATACTGCCTAAAGAACATTCCCTCCAGTATTCACAAGTGTATCTTTGCGCTGTACAGGTAGCTGCATTTGTCAGAATATTCAACAAACCGTGTTAAAAGTGAATGCACAGTATAAAATCATGAGGGGATGGATAGGGTGAATAGCAAAGTTTTTTCCCCAGGTTAGGGGAGTGCAAAAACTAGAGGGCATAGATTTAGGTTGAGAGGGGAAAAGTATAAAAGGGACCTAAGGGGTAATTTTCCACACAGAGAGTAGTGCATGTATGGAATAAGCTGCCAGAGGAGCTGGAGGTAGAGGCTGGTACAACTACGACATCAGGATGGGTATGAATAGGAAGGGCTTTGAGGGATATAGGCCAAATGCTGGCAAATGGGACGAGATTACTTTAGAATATCTGGTTGGCATGGACTGGTTGGACCGAAGGGTCTGTTTCCATGCTGTACATTTCTAAGACTGAACTTTCTCCAAACACACAAATTCTGTCCTCGTCCACCCACAATGAAGGGACACTTGGGCAAGGCAGTGCAAGCTGGAGAGGTGGTGAGGTGACTAGGACTGCCTATCAGTTATGTCTGAATTTCCTTCAATCTGTTGTGAAAAATTACAACTTAACCACATGATAACACCCTAACCAAATTCCTTTATTTTGTCTACATCATGTTCATAGTCATGTAGTGACTGGTCATATAAATTTAATCCAGGTAGGTATGTGGTAACTAATATGCGTTGATTCATTTGCAGTGTAAATGTTTGAACATGTTCCATGACTGTGATCATCCCATGTTTTTCAGCTAATGCCTACTAGTCCAACTTGGAGTTTGGGTGAATTTCTCTGCAATACTGTTCTGAAAAAAATAAAAAGCCCCAGAATAAGAGGAACTAGATTGGTATGTCTGAATTATTCTGAGCTTTTCTAGGTTTTGCATTCTAGACAGAGATTTCTGATCCCATCTCATCCATGGGAAATCAAAGGTTATTGAGATAGGTGGAATGTGCAGTCAAGGTCACAAGCAATTCAGTCAAGAATTCTATTGAATGGAGTAGCAGGCTAGAAAGTCAAAAGGCCTATTCCTGTTACTAACTTGTGTGTTCATATGTAAGATCATCTTTGAGCCATAGCTTGGAACACATCCAGCATGCTCTTCAATGAGTCAGCACATTTTACATTCTCCGATTTTGATAGCAATTGATTCTATCTGTTCATAATTTGGTGTCAAAACAGTTTACTTTAACTGGTGGAAATTTCTAAAACACATTTGCTGCAATCACTTTCTTCATAAAACATTTTGAAAATCCCATTCATGATCCAAAACAGTAAAATAGTATTTTTTTTCCTCTTCCCCTGAGTTGAACTTCAGCTGAGGGTGTGGAATTGCTAATAGTAATCAAATTGGACATGAGGGATAATGAGTAAGCAGTGATTTGGAGTGACTTCTGTTGCTTTCTGTTCCTATATATGACAGAATATGTAACTTCTGAAGTAACTCCACAGAGGCCAGTATCCCATCACCAAATCATTCTTTATTTACAAATCAACACTCCAGGACTACATACTGGTCCACAGGGAGTCAGAGTGTCAGTATCCCTTGCACTCAACCTTTTTGTGTCAGCCAGGGTTCCCTGATTGGAACAGATTAACAGCACCAATCAGGGAACTCCTATTCTGTGGTGTACAGCTGGCTGACCTTGTAATAATCATTACAGTTTCCATTTGTTTCTTACCACATCCTAATGGAAATCTGCCAACTCAGTGCTGAGAGTGGGGAACAAATTGAACATAAGTGACATTGTCTTGTCTTTTTGTCTAAGACCTTCATAGAGGGTCAAGATCCCCAAACCCTCCCCATCTCCTCCCTTAAGCTCTCATATTCAGCAATCAGGAATTGTGCTGAAGAAGTATATAACCCCAGAATCTCTCCTTATTAGAAGGGAATGATATCTTGTGCACTTGGGCACTTCAAACTGAAAACTTCGAACCTCAACGTTATATACTTACAGCCAAAAGCACCAGTGATGTGCCATAAGATGCATTAAGTTTGTTGTTTATGCTATGAGTGTAACTCATCCCCTACTGCTGGGTTCAAATGGCAGAGAGATTCCCTGTCTCCAGATAGTGAACTAAGGCTGTGAATTTAATATCCCTGCTTCTTGCCAAGAATCCAAATGGCAAACCCACTGCACACTGGAAAAATAGTTCCATCTCAATCATATTTTGTTTATCCCACCATAACTGACATTTTTCTGATAAATAAATAAGCTTTCACGTTTAATGGAACACTTGGGAATTCCACTGTGAAGCCTTTAGTTTAGATGGTGCTGGAATGTGTCATGGGAAAAATATTTTAACTGAAGAAATCAAACATAAGCTAAGAGCAGATCTGTGGGTGGAAATAATTGTGCGTTATTCTGTTTAAATCAAAGAATGATTCATTGGTATTTGTGTCATCTCTTTTTAGTTTTTATACTGATAATTTTCCTAAATTTTTCCTGTGTTTTTAAATTCAACACATAGTATTACTACCCCAGAACTGAGTTTTGGCCCATAGCCTTGTGTCAAAGGCAGTGGTGAAGGAAGCACCTTTAGGAACAAAGAAAAAAAGGTCCAGTCTCTTTAATGCCACTCTTTTCAAAGAAAAATTATCCTGGAAGATATCAATAATCATATGGTAAAAGGTTAACTATTGAACATGTAAAGAGGGAACGGTTTGTGTTTGATAATGATGTCATGATCACATGATAATAGAGTAAGAGTGAGAATGAGTGACAGCCTAGTCCAGGTCCTGCTCAAACTCCAGGTCTACACAGTTCATCTGATTAATGCAGAATTGTCACAGTAAAGGACAAGGCCTTTTGACCCATCACACCTGCACTGATTCTAATATGTAGTGACAGTCTCCTGCTTTTTCTTCATATCCTTACAATTATATCCAAAGAATCATCCAATACCGTCTTGAATACCTTAAATGAACCTGCCTCTGCCACTTTTCTAGGAAGTACATTCCATACCCTAACCAACCATTGGGAAAGGTTTTTCTCATTTATTCTTGCTTCATTTGCTCATCACTTTAACCTATGCCCTCTTGTTCTTTTTCATTTTATGAGCAGGAACAGCTTCTCCCTACCAACTTGATCCAGCCTCTTCGGGATTTTGACAGCATCTGTCAAATTTTCCCTGAGCCTTCTTTTCTCCAAAGACAGTTCCACCTTCTCCAAACTATCCTCGCAGCCGAAGTTTCTCACTCTTGGAACCATTTTGCTAAATGTTTCTTTTGCTACATGTCTGTCCACGTATGGAAATGACCCTGATCTACCACATAGTTACCTTAGCTCCACAGTAGAAGGATTAAACGGTGTTTACTTCACTCACGTTAAAATCGATATTGAAATTATGAGGGATGATACAAAAATGCTGGCCATCCTGATTAAAACCAAAGTAAAGCTGTATTCAACAAGTGCTCCGACAAAATGCCTTGGATGGTAAGACCCAGTTCATCCCAGTGTATTCCTTGGTCAGGCCCAGGTAAGACTCCTCTTACGGGGGAATCTAGAACTATTTAAAAATGCATTCTATTAATTTTTACATGCAAAACAATAATTCCATAAATTTTATTTTAATTTCATTAAAATTATTTAATTTTGTTGAGTTTCATTAACTTTTACATGCAAACGTTCTAGGCTGTCACTCATTCTCATTGTTACTCTGTTAACATGTGATGATGACATCACTACCAACATAAATAATTCCGTGTTTACATATTCAATAGTTAACCTTTACCCTATGATTATTGATCTCTTCCAGGATAATTTCCCTTTGAAAAGAAGTGTGGCATTAAAATTGTTCTGCTTAATTCTGTGGGAAGATAGGGTCCCTTGCTAAGATACTTGCATCATCAACAGTCACAGGTGAGGTGCTGGAAGACTGGAGGTTGGCTAAGTTGGTAACACTATTTAAGAAAAGTGGAAAGGAAAAGCCAAGGAACTATAGACCGGTGAGTCTGACATAGGTGGTGGGCAAGTTGTTGGAGGGAATCCTGAGGGACAGAACTTACATGTATTTGGAAAGAGAAGGACTGATTAGGGATAGTCAGCATGGCTTTGTGTGTGGGAAATCATGTCTCACAAACTTGAGTTTTTTGAAGAAGTAACAAAGAGGATTGATGAGGGCAGAGCGGTGGACATGATCTATATGGACTTCAGTAAGGCTTTCAACAAGGTTCCTCATGGGAAACTGTTTAGCAAGGTTACATCTCATGGAATACTGGGAGAACTAGCAAGTTAGATGCAGAACTGGCTCAAAGGTGGTGGAGGAGGATTGGTTTTCATCCTGGAGGCCTGTGATCAGTGGAGTGCCACAAGGATCATATAAATGATTTGGATGTGATCATAAGTGATATAGTAAGTAAGTTTGCAGATGACACCAAAGTTGGGGGTACCTAAAGGTTACCTGAGAGTATAACAGGATCTTGATTAGGTGGGCCAATGGGCTGAGGAGTAGCAGATGGAGTCTAATTTAAATAAATGTGAGGTGCTGCATTTTGGAAAGGTAAATCAGAGCAGGACTTATACACTTAGATGATAAGCTCCTAGGGAGTGTTGCTGAACAAAGAGACCTTGGAATGCAGGTTCATAGGTCCTTGAAAATAGAGTCGCAGGTAAATAGGGTAGTGAAGGCGGCGTTTGGTATGCTTTCCTTTACTGCTCAGAGTATTGAGCACAGGATTTGGGAGGTCATGTTGCAGCTGTACAGGACTTTGGTTAGGCCATTTTTGGAATATTGCATGCAATTCCGGTCTCTTTCCTATCGGAAGGATATTGTGAAATTTCAAAGAGTTCAGAAAAGATTTACAAGGATATTGCCAGTGTTGGAGGATTTGAGCTATAGGGAGAGGCTGAATAGGCTGGGACTATTTTCCCTGGAGCATCGGAGGCTGAGGCATAACCTTACAGAGATTTATAAAATCATGAGGGGCACGGATAGGTTAAATAGACAAGATCTTTTCCCTGGGGTGGGGGGAATCCAGAAGTTGAAGGCATAGGTTTAGGGTGAGAGGGAAAAGATATAAGAAGGGACCTAAGGGGCAACTTTTCCACGCAGACGATGGTATGTGTATGGAATGAGCTACCATAGGAAGTTGTGGATGCTGGTACAATTACAGAAATGTAAACAACATCCGGATGGGTATATGGATAGGAATGGTTTAGAAGGATATGGGCCAAGTGCTGGCAAACTGGACTAGATTAGGTTAGGATATCTGATTGGCACATTCAAGTTAGACCGAAGGGTCTGTTTCCATCTCTTTGACTCTAATACAAGTAAGAGCAGGGTAGAAGATAATTCACCCAGCCTCCTTTGCCATTCCAAACGATTATGACTGATCTTCTATCTTGAAGGATCTTACACACAATTCCTAAACTCTTTCATATTTAGAAACCTGCAAATCAATAGCTTGAATACTCAATGAGCCTCCATAGGCCTCCATATGATTCATCATCATGTGAATGAAATAATTCCTCTCCATCTCAATACTAAATGATCTCTCTCATTTTGCGGGACCATGTCCTTTCATTGCCTTCCCATGCAGCCAGGAGAAACATATTACCTGCATCTTCTCTGTTAAGTCCTGTAAGAATTATATATGCTTAAATGACATTAGATCTCATTCTTCTAAACTTGAGAATATTTTCCTCAATCTCTCCTTATAGGGCAGTACCATATCCAATGGATCAGTCTGGTGAAACTTTGTTGCTTTTCCTCTACGACAAGATATCCTTCCTTTGATAAAGGGACCAAATCCCCAAAGGAAGGGAGTATCCTAAAGGGGGCCTATCCTGCAATTTCTGGTGTGGATCTTTACAGAGTGACCTTTGACCTTTAAAAAATGGCAGCCGGCACCTGATTCTGGCATTTCCAGCCCTGCTCCTAGTGCTGCCAATTTTCACCAGTGTGGTAGAAGGGTGCAGGCTGGTGCAGTCCATAAGCCCAGTGCACAACTAGCCTGGTCATGTCCTTGATGGAGATCAAAAAGTGTGGAGCTGGAAAAAGCACAGCAGGTCAGGCAGTATCCGAGGAGCAGAGAGTCAACATTTCGGCATAAACCCTTCATCTGGAATGTGGAGGGGGAAGGGGGCTGAGAGACAATCAGAAGGGTGGGGGTGTGGGGGAAGGTAGGTAGGATGGCGATAGGTGGATGCAGGTGGTGGGTGATTTTAATCGGTCAAAGGGGAGGGTGGTGCAGATAGGTGGGAAGGAGGATAGACAGGTAAGACATTTTAAGAGGGTGGTGCCGAGTTGGAGGGTTGGATCTGGGATAAGTTTAGGGGGCGGGGAAGGAGGGAGGAGATTTGGAAACTGAAAGTTGATGTTGTGTGGTTGAAGGGTCTCAAGGTGGAAGATGCGTTCTTCCTCGATTTGGTGGGTGGCTTGGATTTGAAGTGGTTGACCACAGGGCCTTGGGGTTGTTTGGTGAGTGTATCCCTGAGATGTTCCCTGAAATATTCAGCAAGTTGACACCCTGTCTCCCCAATATGGAGGAGACCACATTGAGAGTAACAGTAGATGAGGTGGGTGGATGCCCAGGAAAATCTCTGCTGGATGAGAAAGGTTTCTTTACAGGCCTTGGACAGGTGTGGGTGCAGGTTTTACACCCCCTTTGGCAACAATGGAAGGTGCCGGGTGTAGAGCATGGTTGATGGGGAGCATGGACTGTATGAGGGAGTCGCAGAAGGAATGATCTCTGCGGAACAGATAGGGGTGGGGACGGAAATATATTTTTGGCACACCCCAAGGACATGCAAATCCTGGGCCTCCTCCACTGCCAAATCAAAGTCACCTGCCAACTGAAGGAAGAATATCTCACCTTCCACCTTGGGACCCTTCAACCACATGGCATCAACATTGACTTCACTAGTTTCCAAATCTCCCCTCCCCACACCTCATCCCTGAGCCAATTCTCCAACTCGGCACCACCTTCTTGACCTGTCCATCTTCCTTCCCACCTATTCAGAACAGCCTCCCCACTGACCTATTACTATTACCTCCCACCTGCATCTAACTATCGCCATCCCAGCTACCTTCCCCCCAGCCCCAACCTCACTCTCCCTATTTATCTCTCAGTCCCCTTCCCCCTCCACATTCCTGACGAAGGGCTTATGCCTGAAACAATTGACTCTCCTGCTCCTCGGATGCCACCTGACCGGCTGTGCTTTTCACAGCAAAACACTTTTCAACTCAGACTTTCCAGCATCCGCAGACCTCATTTTCTCCTCTGTCCTTGGTGGGGACAGGCATCTTCTTTTCTCTTTCCCCACCACGGCCCCTCACAGGTTTAGTGGAAACAGGCCAGCATTCTTTTTCAGATATTGCAGTTCATAGCATGACCGGCTGTGCTTTTCACAGCAAAACACTTTTCAACTCAGACTTTCCAGCATCCGCAGACCTCATTTTCTCCTCTGTCCTTGGTGGGGACAGGCATCTTCTTGTCTCTTTCCCCACCACGGCCCCTCACAGGTTTAGTGGAAACAGGCCAGCATTTTTTTTTCAGATATTGCAGTTCATAGCACTTCAGAAGTGCCTGGGCAGAGGAACTGTTAGAAAGGTATATTCAAAAGATCTTACCCAAAGCTCCTTACCAAGCCCCCCCACCCACACCTTTTCTGGCCCCTCAAATCCTCCTTACTTACAGGAATTAACCATGCTCATTCACCCATACACGCACTGTACAGAAGCAAAAAACCCTGTAGAACTGATTAGTTTTCTACAGCTTTTCCGCACATCCATCATTCATTAATAAATTTCTACTTCCTTTAAAAGAAGTGGCATGGAGTTTACACATTTTCCCGGAGTCTGTGTGGGTTTCCTCCATGTGGTCCAAGTTCCTCCCACAATCCAAAATGTGCAAGTTAGGTGAATTAGCTATGCTAAATTGCCCATTGTGTTCAGAGATGTGTAGGTCAGGTGCATTAAGTCAGGGGTAAACGTTTAGTAATAGGGTGGGGAAATGGGTCTGGGTGGGTTACTTTTTGGAGGGTCGGTGTGGACTTAGTATCATAGAGTCCCGACAGTGTGGAAATAGCCCATTTGGCCTAACAAATCCACACTGATCCTCCGAGGAGTAACCCATCGAGACCCATTCCCCTACCCTATAACTCTACATTTCCCCTGACTAAATACACTTAAACTATGCATCCCTGAACACTATGGGCAATTTAGTATGGCCCTCACCTAACCTGCACATTTTTGGATTGTGGGAAGAAACCAGAGCACTCAGAGGAAACCCACACAGACAATGGGAGAATGTGCAAACTCTACCCAGACAGTTGGCTGAGGCTGGAATCAAACCCAGGTCCCTGGTGCTGTGAGGTAGCAGTGCTAACACTGAGACACCATGCCACCCTCAACTTGTTGGGCCAAATGAACTGTTTCCATGCTGTGGGGATTCTATGAAGCTAATTTAGTACAGTACTATAAAAGTTTCAGTCCTTCAGACCTTTAAAGTTTCAATAGCAGAAGTGACAAATACTTGACAATTCTATCTTGAATAAATAAATATTGTATCATTGACAGAATAAATCACAGAGAAAGGGCCATCAGTCAAGTAATGTTTTGCCTTGAAACTATAGTATCAAATAGACTGATGGCTATCTGTACTCTAAGCTAAGCCTCATGATACATTCCTTTTATAAATGCCTTAATTGGTCCTGTAACAGTGACTCTGAATGTGAATTATAGGTTATATTTTTTGCATTGATTTATACCTCCTGTGAATTGTGTTAGGTGTGGCTTTGCAGCTGAAGCTGTGTGTTTAGAGCTCCAGATGCGTTAACAGATACTTGTTAATCAACAGAATAACTTGACATGTCCCCCTTGACAAGAGGACAAACCTAATTTTAGGCCAACCGAGTTAGTTAAAGAGAATTGTCTACTTTTTTCTTGTGGAATTTGCACATATCCTGTGAGAGTAACTCACTCTGTCTCACTTTAGTTCTCAAATTGACTTGCAAATAAATGTCAAATAATTGCTACCTAAGAACGAGTTGTCAGTATGTAACTAATTCAATTGCAAGGTTGTGAAGGTTTGTAGCTCATGTTGAAGTTTAGGGTGTAGGTTTGCTCGCTGAGCTGTAGGTTTGATATCCAGACGTTTCATTACCTGGCTAGGTAACATCATCAGTGGCGACCTCCAAGTGAAGCGAAGCTGTTGTCTCCTGCTTTCTATTTTTGTTTATCCTGGATGGGGTTCCTGGGGTTTGTGGTGATGTTATTTCCTGTTCATTTTCTGAGGGGTTGATAGATGGTATCTAGATCTATGTGTTTGTTTATGGCATTGTGGTTGGAGTGCCAGGCCTCTAGGAATTCTCTGGCACGTCTTTGCTTAGCCTGTCCCAGGATAGATGTGTTATCCCAGTCGAAATGGTGGGTTTTTTCCTCCGTGTGTAGGGCTACGAGGGAGAGGGGTTCATGTCTTTTTGTGGCTAGCTGGTGTTCATGTATCCTGGTGGCTAACTTTCTTCCTGTTTGTCCTACGTAGTGTTTGTGGCAGTCCTTGCATGGAATTTTGTAGATGACGTTGGTTTTGTCCATGGGTTGTACTGGGTCTACAAAATTCCATGCAAGGACTGCCACAAACACTACGTAGGACAAACAGGAAGAAAGTTAGCCACCAGGATACACAAACACCAGCTAGTCACAAAAAGACATGACCCTCTCTCCCTCATAGCCCTGCACACGGATGAAAAAAAACACCATTTCGACTGGGACAACACATCTATCCTGAGAGAGGCTAAGCAAAGACATGCCAGAGAATTCCTAGAGACCCGTGGGTGGCACGGTGGCACAGTGGTTAGCACTGCTGCCTCACAGCGCCTGAGACCCAGGTTCAATTCCCGCCTCAGGTGACTGACTGTGTGGAATTTGCACGTTCTCCCCGTGTCTGCGTGGGTTTCCTCCGGGTGCTCCGGTTTCCCCCCACGGCTAAGCAAAGTCATGCCAGAGAATTCCTAGAGGCCTGGCACTCCAACCACAATGCCATAAACAAACACACAGATCTAGATACCATCAACCACTCAGAAAATGAACAGGAAATAACATCACCACAAACCCCAGGAACCCCATCCAGGACAAACATATAAATAGAAAGCAGGAGACAACAGCTTCGCTTCACTTGGGAGGTCGCCACTGATGATGTTACCTATCCAGGTAATGAAACGTCTGGATATCAAACCTACAGCTCAGCAAGCAAACCTACACCCTAAACTAATTCAATCATTTGAAAGCTTAAAGAAACATCTTGAATGATACCATCTGAAACCAAACTAAACTTTGAACTCACTTTCTGTAAAATGATGCTTTAAATAGCTTTTTTAAAAACAATTAAGGATTTTTAAAAGTTCTTTGACAAAGTTGCTAATAGCAAAGCATTGTGAAGTACTGCATCTTGCAACCAGTGTTTAAATAATCATTATGCAATTGACAATTGGCACTGAGTTGTTTGTTTTCCAGTGGCTGTATCCTTTCAAGTGTTCTCATATAACAATTTATTTTACAAAGTATCCATTCCTAAAGTGATTAAAATCATCAGAAGTGAAGAAAAACATGTTTGCATTAAAACATTATCTGAATGATTTCCTTCAGCCACATGCTGCTGAGATAATAACTGGCTACAAGCAAGTAATACAGTTTATTTATAATTGGCAAAAGTCCTTAGTGAAACAACACATGCTTATTTTCTTGAAGTCAGAAATCTTGAGAGATGAATACTTTGCCTGTATTTTGTTGAAGACATCTTTTACGCTAGAGGCTTTGATGTCTGGCTGTTGGAGGCATAGATGAAAAACACGGTTACAATGTCCCTGTGTATACCCACCTTTGGATGAACATGTGTCCTCACCACCTGATAAGCAGACTGTCTCAAGTGTCTCCCTGTTTGAGACCTTGTAGCTACCACTGTCCAGACAGCGATGTCATCACAGCAGGATGAGCAACAGAATGAGTTGAGAGTTCCAACTGGAGGAACACAGGAACAGGAGGGAAAACTGAAAGATTGTTTCTTTGACAAGAAAGTAATGGTTAGGGGAATGTTTCTGCTGTGGAGTGAGAGGTTAGATAGGGGAAACATACATATACGTAAAACTTATGCATCAATTGTTTGTGTTGAACCTTGATGAAATCTTGAATATGGCATTAGTTCAATGTTTTCTGGTTGTCACACTATCAGCAACTCTGAATCTGTTAAATGCATTACAATTCTCACTTTAAATGTTGTATAAAACACAAGTTAAGACTCATCTAATCCACCATTCCTGTACTAAGTGAGCACCATCGAGCGCTGTGTATCTGTGCTACCAATACAATTACAAAGATTACACAAGTGGGTGGCAGCTATGGTGATGACAATTGTCGGTATTATTTTACACATCCACTGAATCAATTCTGTCCTGAACAGCAACAGAGCAAAGAGTTTGTAAGTTATAGGGATATATAAAATATTTACTGCCAACAAAAATCATCACAGTATCATTCAAGTCTCAGTGGACCGGAAATATTAACTCTCATTTCTCTCCACAGATGCTGAAACCTGCTGAGATTTTCCAGCAATTTCTGTTGTGTTTCAGATTTCCAGCATCTGCAGTTCGTTTAGGTTTTTATTAGTCAATTCTCTGTATTTTGAAAAACAGAACCTGCAGAAATCTAATGCAGAATAATAGGATGAGCTGTCAGCACCAAATGGACATACTACTACAGTACTGTGGTTCTTGGCTGGTCAACCTACTTAGCAGATAGGAAGGAGAGACCAGCTAGCAGTGGGCCACTTTATTCTGTCAGAACCGGAGGCACAGTACAGAACCTACTAGCTTCATAAAACAAATTGGGGTTCTTCTCCCCGTGAAGAAAGAACAACCAGTTAAAAAAACAAACCAGGCAATACATAATAATTTACAGACTGGTCACATTGGTGCATGGCTATCCAGTCCCTTGAAAAGGTAGGTGATGGCTGAACTGCCAATGTACACAGAACAGTGGCCACTTTTGGGTCTTTACTACCCCAATTACACCATCCACCCCTTTGAAATTTAAACCAATGTGGTTTCCGCTCAGCACATGTGCCTGTTCCCATATGCACAAACTAAGGCTCACATACAAGTCAGTATGTATTGACGGCATTGACCGCTCTGAAAGTAACACAGAGGCATTTTCTGGAAGCTTGGCTGAACAGAATTATCTTCCTCAAACTTTCAAAAGCAGCTCCATTGAGTGAACATTTAGAGGTGGGGGAAGACTGGTGTATCAGCATTACAGTTCCACTGAAGCCTGGGCAGAAAAATGCTTTGGTACATTGTTTGATGGTCTGGTTGGTCGAAGAAATTGTAGCTGGACCCCAGAAAGTATGATCAAATAAGTTCCATTAAGGTAATTATTTATTCAGGGGAATCTCATGCAAAGCTTTAAGTGACCTCAAAAACATGGCTTGCATGAAGATAATCCTTCCATTACATTTTGATGCTGGTGCACAAGCTCTCTGATTGGATTTTTTTAAAGTAAAAATAGTGATAACTTCAAGTGAAGTTAAAATAAATCTATCTTCCATAAAGCACCCTTACTCTGTTTTCTGCTGAGCGACCTGTTATGGTCGAAATGGAAAAACACATAGAAACTCCAACAAAAAGATTCAAACCTTGATTATTGCTATATCAATGTTACCAGCTTATCCAGTATGAATAGATGCACCTATCACAATGAGATTTGCAATTATGTTTAAATCCAAAGTTAGCCTTTCAAATTAGTCACTTTGTACATTATCTATCTTGCTTTCATATCCAAAGGAAACCCAAAGCATGGAAATTATTTTTGCTAATAATTTCATTTCATAATAAATAAATTCATCAGTCCAACATACAAATGATCCTAAACAGCTTAAAAGATAAGGCATACACATTAATTTCTTCTTGATGGTGTTGATCAACTTGTCAGGCAATTTGAAGAGAAATATCACCACCACTGGAACACAGAGGCTTGTGTTTCAGATCCATGTCAAAGTGAGGTTGCAGGATAAATTAAGAAAAATATTAGAACACTTCAGCAGCCACTCACCACACAAATCTGTTCTTGCTTCAAGTTTCCAATCTGGTGCAGAAAGGCATTTGGATATCGTTCAGTGACACAAAAAATTCATTCTCAGATTGACCCAGGCTGTTGACAGGACCACACTGAGGTCTCAAAATAGTGTGGAAAATAGACAGGAACAAATGGCAAGAATTCCTTTGCACTGTCCTGTCTGTCCTATTTGTATCCAAAATGCCTACATATACACACACACACACACACACTTTTGAGTTAAAACTGTCACGCTCCAAATGAAGACTGTATCTGAGCTAGTCATGGTGTTGCCTGGAGTGTCCTCATTAATGAAAAGATTAGGTGGAGTTAGTTAGGGTAAGAGTTTAAGATATTAAAAATCGAAGTCCTGATTGCAACCTGCCTGTGAGTCATTGGTTCAGTACAGGGATGTGCAGGTTTCCAATCTGCTCCCAGGAGGTGATTGAAACCTCAACGCTGATCCTTATGATCTCCACCTGCCCCCCTCAACTCCAACCTGGAGTTCTTGCACTTCTTCCACCAGGGCTAACATCCTCCAGCACCAAACCCACCTGGGAAATCTCGGATCCCTCCCGATCCCAGGGAGCTTTACAGGCTATTCAATGGCATAAAGTGAATAATGAGAGGGCTCAGGGTGAGTAATGAGGAGGTCTGAGGGAGGAGGACATTTAACATGGGCTCAGCTGTTCATAGAAGAGCCACTACTTGCTTCAGGTGCAAATTTATGTTGGAATACAGATGGGCCTTTTAACCTGCCTACTCTGGACTCGGCCCACATTTATTTCCTGCCTTCCACAGAAGGCTAATCTCTGGACTACTTAGGATCAAGAGCCCTGTACCAGAACACATGCTTGAAAAGGGCAGGGGTTTAGTCCCATTTCCTGAATGCCATATTCAACATGACAAACTCACTCACAAAGAACATCAAAGGAATCAATAACAACAAGCATTTATACAATATATTGATTAGATTTGCTCTCATCGATTAGTAGGATATGCTCCAGGGACTGAAAACTTCCTGCTGTTCCTACATTCCTGTGAAAAAATCTTTTTAAAGCTGTGAAACATCCAAAGTTGTTTCATACGTGTCTTATCAGAGAAAGAAAATTGAGTTCCAATAACAGGGTATATTTCTCAAGCACCGTTAGAACAAAATGTGATATCCAGCCTTTTAAAGTGATACTCAATCAGATGTTCACAAGCTTGGTCAAAAAGATAGTAGTTAAGGAACATCTTTAAGAAGAAAAGCAATGGAGAGATAAGGTAGTGTAAAAAATGTCAGCCACTGTTCACTCTTGCCACCCAAACATTTTCCTGGGTCAAGTTTCGGACTCAAGTGTATAAAAATCAAAGCTGGCATGACAGTGATAAAGGAGCATTAGATGGCAACTTTTGAAGGAGATGTTCAGAAGGTAGCGGATGGTGGGTGGCCAAGGGAAGATGCGAGTATGAAGTGAAAAGGTCAAAGGTAGAACAGTGTCTCTCCTTTTTTTTTTGAGGTGTTTGGCAAGCTTTCTGCTAGTGTTGGTATCGGTTTCTGACAGACCAGAAAAAAAAGGGACTTATTCAGGAAAATCACAAAGTCATGGATATAGGCAGAAAATCAGGCCAATAGGTTTAAACTGTTAATTCCTCCGGCTTCCCTGCGAACTCTCCAGAGAATTAAAGCCCCTGAGCTGAAAATCACTGTTGGTGAAAATCACAACACACACTTGAGTTCACATGTCTAATAAATAAAATAGAAAACAACTGAATTGAGTCCTTGAGGACTGCTGATGGATACACATTGACATTTTAGTATACCATCCAAGCTGTGATGCTCTTTAACAAGGACTGTATAGAAACTGGCTGTTCACATTCTTCAGAGCTGAAGCAAAGTTAAATTTCACTTGCTTTGCTTCTGGACATTTAAGTTGGTACTAAAACGGCTACACAAAACCAAATCATTTTTGTTTTTGCAATTTGGTTCTGAGCTGATTAAGTTGAACTCATTCTCTTGTCCCTCTATGTTGTCAAATAGATTTTATTTCAAGTAAGGTCCGTTCCAGCTTATAGATCCACTAAATTAGAAACTGCTACAAATGATTACAATTAATTTTCTTTGTGATTTAAAGCAAAAAGGTAACCTTAAAGAAAATTAGATTCCGCAAGAAAGCAGAGTTTGCAGTTTCTTTAATTATTTGTTGTTTTAGTGAAATGCTATTCAGATACCTGAAATGTACATCTCTCAAACTGAACTGGTGCATAAAATACTTTGATGGGTGGTAGGGTTATATTTATTTCAATATCCGCCACAGATTCACCTGCACCTCCACACATCATGCGCTTTTCCAGCAACACATTTCCAGCTTATATTTATTTCAATAGGTAATCTTTTTCAAACTAACGATACCAAGAGAAAATTTCAATCTAGCTTTCACAATTCTATCAACTGTGAAAGAGAAGGATATTTACTTTCCATTTGCAGTAAATCTTTCTCAAGTCTTCATTTGATCATTAGAGTGATGAAGCATCTCTCCCCTGTTTGTAATCATATTGATCACAAAGGAACACAGTTCTGGTTGTTGAAGGTTAATTATTTTAGTCCCAGGACATCACAGCAGGAAGCTCTTAGGTCAGTGGCTCTTCCATGATCAGCTGCTTCATTAATAACTTTCTCTCCAATGGATTCTCCCCAGTTTCTCAACCTCAACTCTGCAGGCGATTTTATGATTCTTCTGTAAGTATGCAGATGTGAACTATTTTCTAAAACTCTTCATTTTGGATAGCTAGACCACTTTGTAGACTCTCAACATGGATGCTTCACAAACTAGAAAAGACTTCTACTGTGGTGACCGATTCCCCCGAAGTGAAACTTAAATTTTCTGGCTTTGATGTCAAAGACCAAACCAATGCCCTGATCTGTTTACTCAGCCTGTCATAAGTTTAGCAGTCTAAACATTACCTCTACTAACACTCCAGGGTTTCTTCCAAGTACTTGACTGCAATCACATGCTTTCTTGGAACACAAACACTTAGGGCACCATCCAAATAATTTCTTAACCATTTTTTTAAAAAAGGGTCACAGACCTGACCCAAGTTTGGCCACCTCTACTTTATTTTTTGTATTAGAATTCACTATTACCATCTTCTATACTATGTTTTCTTCCATTTTATTCAATGTACAGAATTTTGCATTTTCTAGCAGCCAGATCTCAAGCTTTTTCTTTCCCAGTTTCTGATGATTTATTGGATTTTTCCAGCAGTTACTTGTTGATATTTTACCAGGAGTTGAGTTTACATTGACATCCTTGTGATTAGTGCATTCACATACAATTTCTTTGTAGCTTTTGGAATGCCAGTTGTTAACCAACATCTTTTCCAATAGGTAATAACTGGACACAATGGAGTTGTGTAAGTAACAGCCAACTACCAAAGGAAGTTTTACTGTAAAGTTACTGCAAATTTTTGACTGATGAAACATCTTCTGACGCAATGCTGTGTTTGGCATCTAGGCAATTACTGTCAAACTGCTTCGCACAGGGTGGACTGGATTCGACTCACTGTTCCATTCTGCTTTAAGATTATCTTTTATTGTTCAGACCTTGGGACACAAGTTGAACAGGTAGTACCTCAGTTTTCAGCTTCTAAATTGGTGTGACGCAAGTCATGTGCCCTTTCTCATCTGCTTGTAACTCCAGCAAATAAAATGCATTGTTCTTGGTCTCCACAGTCCAAAGCCTGCCATTTTGTGGGATTTGTGACAAACTGTTTGTTCTAGTTTTAGTATGCCTTAACTAATATCTCCCCAGTCAATTGACGACTGTAGCAAAGCCACTTCCTTGCCCTAAAATGGAAAGTTTCCTCTTTTACTTGTTCAACACTGATACATTTTTAACTTTTTCCAGTCCTAATGAAAGATGACAGGCCTGAAATGTTAACTTATTCTTTTTAACTCCGCTGTAACAGTCAGACCTGCTGACCTTCCCAAAATTTTCAGTGTAAATTATTTTTACACAGATTTCCAGCATGTTGGTATTAACATGGCTCTAAAGATTATTTCCCATAATGCTTAGCCCATCATGGGGATAGCCATAAGCATTACCCATCATGCTTCACCCTTTCTAACAGCACTGTGGATGTTCCTACATGCCAAGAATTACAGCAGTTCAAGATGGCAGCTCACCACCAGCTTCTCCAGGGTAATTAGGGATAGGCACCTGGTTAGTGAAGCCCACATCTTGTGAACACATATGAACAATATGACATTAGAAAATCATACAAAGTTCTTCTGTCTTGAAATGATTCTAGCAACAAAAATTGGTCCAGCGTTTGAAATGAAATTTCCAAAGGCTGAGCTTTAGAGAGTGTGTGCAACTTTAAACTTTGGCCTTGCGCTTTCTTTACAGCACAGAACGAGGTTATTAAGTCCAACCCATTCACGCTGGATTTCCGAAGAGCAATCTAATCAGTTACATTTTCATATTTTTGTCCAAGTCATAAAATATAGTGACTCCTATTATGGTAACATCACGAGAACTTTAAGTGAGCCCAGCATTCTCCTATATAAGGTGTCATTAAGTTTTATTGCTTCTGACAACCAGGAATTGTGTAACTCATAATAACTAATTTTACTTTTTATAAAAGGTAAAGGAAACTGCCAAGTATGTTTAATCACAAATGAAATATTATGGCCATTGGAAGTGCATATATATTTTAGCTTTTATTGCTAAATTTCTGACCTCTACCTTTATGCTAGCATAACGTTCTACTGGCCCAGCCTTCCAACACTTTGCCTAAATAGCCACAGTAATCCTTTCACTAACACAGAATTTTATAATGCGGTGTCACCATGTCAGCTGATATTCACAATGAAGGTTAGACTAACTGCTGCATTCAACACTTTATATGGTCGTAAAAAGTTATTTGTTGTTGGACAGAACTCTGGTTGATCCTGCCCTTATCTGCCATATCCTCAAACTTCCCTCCCAGACCTTGATGTGAGGGGTGGGAGGAATGTCCTGTTTAGGAACACAGAGTCCAATTATGAGACTGATTATTTTGCACAGACCAGAAGAGAAAGTTGTGAGATTCCTCTTGTTCAGTAAATGAAATGCTGAGTCACAATGATCAAGTTGCACTGCTGACTCTTCAGGTCTGGAGAAACAGAGTCCCCTATTTTCAAATGGGCTTTGAATAGTTGGGGTTGAGTAATCATTTTCAGGCTGACTGTGTGGTTCTCTGTTTTCGCAGTGGAGCGGGACCCTCACCTATTGCAATGCTGGTCGGGAGATTGTGTTGACTAGTGCTCCATGATTTAATTGAAAGGAAGGTCAATCATTGCAGGTTTTCAAATTCCCAATCAGGAATGCAGAGAGCTGCCTAATCATAAAATCAGCCCGCTCATCTAACCAAAAATCACAACTGACAGTATTAACATTATGTTAACAGTACCACATATTAAAATAGTTCATTCAAGGCATGACAGCTTTATTTCTGAGTAGAAGCTGAAACTGAAGAGTAGAGTCAAAATAACATTTATTTATATAGAGCCTTTCAAAGCCACTCGACTTCTCAAAGCGATTTCTGGCTGATGAAGTGCTTTTGAACTGTAGTCACTGTTGTAACATAGGAAATGCACCAATCAAGATGCACTGCAGTAAGCTCCTTCAAGCAGCAATGTGATAATGACCAGGTAATCGGTTTTTTGGTGATGTTGACTGGCTGTCACTGGAGACAAGTCACCTCCCATTCTTTGCAATAATGCATGGATCCTCAATGGCCAGCTGCAAGGGCAAGTGGGATCATATCTCATCTGAAAGACAGCATTTCTGACAATGCAGCATTCTCTCAGTGCAGCATTTGTGATTTAGTGTTGAGTTATGTGTTCAAGTCCTGAGAGGTAAACCGATCTTATTTTTACAGTATCAAAAGGTGCACTCAAAAATAATTTTCCATAACTTATTTGGTTGGACATCAAGCATTGAATGGGACTCACACCACATCTGCATTCAGAGAATGTAATTCAAGTGCACTGCTTGTTTATATCCAACAAAAGTAACATTGGTCAATCTGTGGGAATACTTGGCAACAGTCCTCCATTGAAATGAATGTACCCTACCCTAAAAAAAATGCTTTTCTCTCATCTATCACAATGCAAACTAAACTCACATTCAAAAACGTTCTCTGTATTGCAAGTGATGCTCAGATCCAGTCATTTGATGCATTGTGTTTCGGAGGAATGCGAATCACTTTATGATACATGCATACTGGGAGCCAGTGACTAAACCTTTTTAAAAGTTAAAATGTAAATTGATGCTGCTTGATATGGCATTCAGGTATTGTAGAATGTAAATGAAAAGCTGCTAAACTGACCTCTTTGTTGAAATCTACTAATCAGGGTCCTCCTCTGAGGGATAGTGGTCTAAATAGATATGTTGTGAGGATGGTTCCAAGTCTGTTGCTGTTTAAAGTTTCTGTAGATTGGCAGCTGCTTGACTCTTCCCTTTTTGAGGGGTAAAATTATCAAAAAGGTAAAATACCAAATGAGTGTTTTTTGCAGTCGAAATGGGAGAGGAACTCTGAATGCATTATAAGAAGATTCCGTGGCCTTGCGTATGTCAGGAAATGTTCAGCACTCTCAGGCATAGTTAAGTTACAGTGAACAATCATTAGGGCAAGAACCATGCACTAAACCCATACCTTCACACTGACAGTGTTTTAGTTGCACAGGAGTCATTCCTTACTTGGTTTCATTCTTGGACTAAAATAGCTTCCAAAATGGTTGACATGTATATACAGATATAAAGTGATTGAAAACGTCAGAATTCATAATTATGTTTAGACATTGAGTTCAAATCTAAAAGGGATGAGATCACATGTGGTGGTATAAGTGTTCTAACTTGAGCAAGAAGTTTGCCCCACAAAGCCTCAAATTAATCATTAAACTCCTTCACATACACAGTCCAAAACACACGCCACTAGTTTGCAAAAAAAATGCAAACACTAAAATAAATGATATAAACATATATAAATCACATATCTTACATCAAAAGGGCTACAGATGTTGAAAAGGTTAAAAAAAAAAGAGCTTTTTGCCAGGATGTGTGAAGACCTGTGGGTTTCATGGAGTGAACTACACGTGAGATACGTCACATCATGATGAATGGTTTCAGAGCTACATACATTCCACACCATGACAAGCAAATGCATGATCTCACTGCTGTGTTTTCTCTTCAATGATATAGGATGGGTTATATACAAATACTTTAACATTATTTCAACTGTAGATAGCATTCATACATTAACATGGATAATGTGAATTTTAATCTGAAAGATGAGAAATGAAGAGTAGCAAACCAAGTTAGGCATTTCTTTTACTCAAAACAGGTAGATGCCAGCCAGAAAGCAATTTAGATGCACAAACAATCAAATGAAAAGTGATTCTGGTTAGGCTCTTGATGTTCAGCCTCATTTTCATCCTCAGTGGATTGCTTGTTAATCTGTATCCAGGACATCACCCTTTTTGATAGCTCCATTTGAGAAGGGCACAATATGCCAGAATGAGCTGAGTTACTGCATCTGGGTATACTGTAAAGCCCTACTGGAACAGTCCAGGCACTTAGACCTCAACTTCGGCCCAACACAGAAACCCCAAGTTGCTTGCACTGGACCTCAAGGATTGACCACGATGCAATCCCCTGGACCGGAATCTGACCAGCCTCTTGACTGACAATCACAGTATCCTTGTTTGACTGGAGTCCATCTACACCCCACGCTACACTTATTGAAACTTCACTCCTCAGGCACATGGCAGAGGACTGTTGCATAATCTACTAGCACATGGTGCCAGTTCCAACTTTGAGGTACCATTGTGCTGTACAGCTGCAAGTCACCCTGTATATATTTTCTCTTCAGTGTACCTGAGCACAACCAACAGTCTGCCTTTCATGCTGTGCAGGAAAACAGGCTAAGCAACAGAGGCTGCCTGCTATTCCTTCAGCACCAAAGGACCTTGTGCACGAAAAAGGAGGCTAATACAGAAGATGCTTGGCTCTTTGTCAGCGTTAAGAATTCTATACAGACAGAGATATCTGCCTGTCCCTCACCACAAAGTAGTCTGCCATAGAAATACATGGCCCGGCTCTCACTCCCCTCCAAAGTAAGGCTGGAGTTGGACTGCCAGCAGGCATGACATTGCAATGCCATTACTTTGCGGATGCTGAGTTACATGGAAAAGGGATCCATGAAGGGCGTGGTCACTGTCCACAAAGGCTCATTGTGCAGGTGAAACTGTTCCATGTCAAGAGAAGCAACTTGGCTGGCATACCCATTCTCTGAGCTGAAACAGACACTGATAAGCTGATAAAAATCAGGTAAGGTGATCGCTGTCCAGACTTGCTTATGGGGTGGTGTACAACAATGGCTCAGCTATTGAATGTCAATGATGGTAAAACGTCTGGTAATCTTTCACATGCTTATGGAGCTACAATCAATAGCTTTCAAAGGAACAGGCATGGGGATTGAGAAGATTATCCCCCGTCAGTCCAGTGTGACACATGCAGCACATCAACATCATATTGAATGCTCGTTGTAATGATTGCTACTGCAAGCCTGTGCTAGCTATGCTGTAAAATGGCTGCATGTTCAATATCATTACTTGCTAACATTGCTTAAAGTTAACCTGAAGCTCCTCAACATGGAGGTGCGTAGAGACTCTTGGAGGTGCTGAGAGTACATTGGAATAGTGCTGTGAAATATCAACATTAGCTAACCACAGTGGAACATGTAACAAGTTTTCTAATGCTGTGCTGGAGGCCTTTCTGGACCAGCTGAATGGATAAACATCTATCTGCAGTGGGGGATGGGAACGAGGTGGATGGCAAGCCTTCAGACAATCAGAAGGTAGGGAGAGCAGAATTTAAGCATGAAGACCTGAATGCAATGACAAATCTGATAGTGTCACAAGTGGTCAATATTAGCAAATACATCCATAAATACCACACCCTGCCAACAGCATGACTAACCTAACCTGTCAACAATCTCCATCACTCCAGGCTCACGACCAACACTCACCAATATCTCACAGGTTGTACACATTGATCATTATTCAACCACAACCCTCAATGACACATTACCAGGTCTTGTACAGCATACAAGTAGAAATTTCAGGAACTAACTGAAAGGGGCGTGGGTGTTGGGATACCCGAGTTACCGGATTCCAAAATCTCGCCAAATTAGAAATTCAAAACTGAAGCTTTCTATCCACAAGCAGCACTGAACTTTACTCCTAGTGGAATTTCCCTTTATGCTATTTTATTATCGCAATCATTTAAGCACATTTGGATTTAAATCATGCTCGACTATATTTATAACAAATATAGTAGTATGTTGGCTTCATTTCCCTTTGCTGCCATTAAATATTAATGAATCAATTTCTGACATTGTTCAGTACAATTTTATCCTCAAGAGAAATTTAAATAAAAGTTGTTTAAAATGGAAATCACAAACTGATTCTTTAAGTGCATTCCTGTCACTCCCAACAGCAACACATGAATGTCCCGGGTTTTCAATAATTCAATAAATTTGCTTTAAATTCTGGTGTAAATTTCCATCACAGCTCCCTGTAGAAAGATAAAGGTGAGCAACCTTAGGCAGACCAAGTGGTACGAATCCATTGATATAAAATTACTAGGTGACTGCATTGTGTTTAAAGCCAATGAGGTTGTAAAATGAAATCTCCAGTTACACTGTGAATATTGTTTTCGTGCAATAATTTCCTATGAACCAGAGTACAGTAAAAGGATTGAACACCCACAGCCTAACCACTGCCATTGTAACCCTTCAGTTTCCCACTAAGCAGTCATTAGCTTCATTTGTTCTTCAGTTTCATGATTCAGTTTCAATGCTGCAGGGAGAGGCCTGCGTGGGCGGCACGGTGGCACAGTGGTTAGCACTGCTGCCTCATAGCGCCAGAGACCCGGGTTCAATTCCCGCCTCAGGCGACTGACTGTGTGGAGTTTGCACGTTCTCCCCGTGTCTGCGTGGGTTTCCTCCCACAGTCCATACTAAATTGCCCGTAGTGTTAGATAAGGGGTAAATGTAGGGTATGGGTGGGTTTTGCTTCGGCGGGTCGGTGTGGACTTGTTGGGCCGAAGGGCCTGTTTCCACACTGTAATGTAATCTAAAAAAAAATCACGCTGTACAGCTGCCTAACCGTAAAGGTTGCTGGAGGGTAAGGCTGGGGGTAGGATCTGTCTCCTTCCCAGATCATTGTATCAAATCAGAGACATATAGTTTTGTCTCCTCACATCCACCATTTCCCACTAAGCCCATATTCAAGCTCTGTCTGTCAGCAAGGCCTCAGTGTGATGCCAGTCATGTCTCAATCTCTAGCTTCATGCATTGAACATGCTTGACCTTGACCTACCTGCAATACTAGCAGTAGCGACCAACCCTGCCTGCTATTACCAATATAGAGCTGCAGCCTCTGACGAAGCTGGCCAGCTCTCGGAAGTTGATATCCTCCGGGTGATGGACCGAAGCCCCACCTCATATGAATGAGGCGAGTACTGATGCAGGAATCCCATCCTTAACATAACATCCAGACCAAATTTTCATTCGTCAGTACAGTGATAAATACCTTCTGTTTTAAAAAAAAATTGATGGAACTGAGATTAGTCAAAAGTGCAGGGCTCTAGGATATTTAAACCTCGTTACATTTTATAATTGAAATATAATTGGAGGAACAATACTTTTACTTCTTTTTAAGTGAAAGAAGTGTGAATGTGGGAAAAGCTTTCTTTGGATATGACAAACTTCCTTGGATTTTACAGGGCTAAACGTTGTCACTTATTGGAATTTAGTGACACTCACTGCCGAGAAAGATTGATTTCTAAGTGAGAGACTTGTACAAAGTCAGTACTGTTTGTCATTTACAGATCCTAACACGTGTTTAACATTTGTTCCACAGATATGCATTATCCAGCTACGATAACTCCAGTAACTATCATTACAGTGCCTGTCTGTCCCGTGGGAAACTATCCAATGATTGATGGTGGTCTAGATGCAGGATCACTCACCATTACAGACTCAGCCCCATCATTAGTAAAGGAATCTGATGGCTAATGGTGTTTTGATCATTTAGAGCCTTGCGAGTTACCTGACATTTTTACGCAAACAGCTTTGAACAGCTTAGTACAAAAACAAGCTACAATAACAAGTTGAACTTTCAGCTTATTTGAAGTTTTGTCAAGGTTCCCTTGCCCTTGAGGAAATGAAACTCATCCCCTTTTTGTCACACAGTAAATATGGACGGTAAAACTGTATCGCATCAAGCAAAGTCTTTGTTCATGTTCCTTTTATCCTACTTGAATTTGGTCTTTATTCCAGCATTACAGAAAATCCTCAATCCCATGTTTCATACAGAGAACAATAGAAACCTCTGTTTGAGGAACCAAATGCATTCAGGGTCTCACAACATAGCAGTAAGTTGTTCACTGCACAAAACAAAAATGACTTTGAAACTTCAACTGCCTTTTATGACTATTATGAATATATTGAGTGTGAACAATACTGATCACTGGACCTTGTTTAAGCCTGCCATTCTTTCAATCATTTGAAAAATGATACTATTGTCAGTTTGTATTTGCACCACAGTAGAAGCTGATATCTCTTGGCAGTAATCAAATAATATACTTACCAGCCTGTGGAAAATTGACCATTTCAATTCTTCCCAATAATCTAAGATTACAAATTAATCCTGGATGCCCACTTTACATGCTAATGATTCTGAGTAGATATCCCATGTGCTCCAATTAATTAGTATACAAATTACTCCCACCTTCAAATTAATACTTCAATAAAACTACCCCTGCTGGGTTCTTATAACATTGGGTTTGCCTCCTTTTGATCGATACAAAAATGATAGAGATCTCGAATTATGGATCTCGGCCTTCTTTTCTAGCTTGGATTTCCCAATGTAACTCAACTTTTGTGTAAGCTAATTACTAAATTTAAAAAAAAAAATCAATATTTGCAATGGCTAACAGATTCATTAAGTAGACAGGCAGGAGGTTGGAAGAATACAGCAAGTCAGGCAGCATCAGGAGGTGGAGAAGTCGATGTTTCAGATATAACCCTCCTCCAGGGCTGGGGGTGGGTGTAGGGGAGCCGCAGGTAAAGGGGGTGGTGGGGGCAGGGTGGTGAAGTGGGGATAGGTGAAGACAAAAATCAGACTGGACCTCCCATTTCAATTCCTCCAACCACTCCCTTTCCAACATGAGCATCCTTGGCCTCCTCCATCGTCACAGCAAATCAGACCGTAAATTGGAGAAACACCACCTCATCTTCCACCTAGCAGTCGACAGCCCAGAGAACTCAACATTTCAAATAACCTCCCTTTCCATTCCCTGGCTCCCTTCTCGGCCCCTCCCCTTCCCTTCCACCTCTCCCAGCCACCTACCTGATTCATTCCTCCCATTGACCAGCCAGGTCACACCCTCTGCCTGTCTTCACCTATCTCCACTTCACCACACTGCCCCTGCCACCCCCTTTATCTGCGGCTCCCCCTACACCCATCCCCAGTCCTGAAGAAGGGTTACGCCCCAAACTTCTCCACCTCCTGATTTTGCCTAGCTTGCTATATTCTTCCAACTGCCTGCCTGTCTACTTTGGATTCCAGCATCTGCAGTTTTTTCGTCTCTAACAGAGTCAAAGTCATACAGCATGGGAACAGATACTTCTATCCAACTCATCCATGCCGACCAGGTTTCCCAAACTAAACTAGTCACGTTTGGCCCATAATCCCTCTAAACCCTTCCTATTCATGTACCTGTGCAAATGTCTTTGAAATGCTGTAACTGCACCTGCATCCATCACTTCTTCTGACAGTTCATTCCATATATGCACCACACTGTGAAAAAGTTGCTCCTTAGGTCCCTTTTAAATCTTTCCCCTCTAACATTAAACTGATGCTCTCCAGTTATGAACACTTCTACCCTCGGGAAAAGACCTTTGTTCTCCATCTTATCCATGCCCCACACGATTTTATAAAGTTCTAAGCTAACCCCTCAACCTCTGATGCTCTGTGGAAAAAATCCAAGCCTATTCAGCTTCTCCATATAACTCAAACCCTCCAGGTCCGGATAAGATCCTTGTAAATCTTTTCTGCATCCTTTCCAATTTAATAATATAAATATCCCAATAGTGACCAACAATACTCCAAAAGAAGTGCCCTCACTAATGTCCGGGCCAGCCACAACAAGACATCCAAATTTTTATATTTTGTACTCTGACCAATTAAGGCAAGCATGTCAAATGCCTTTATCTTCACCCTGTCTAACTGTGATGCCATTTTCAAGGAATGATGCACCTGAACCTCTCGGTCTTTCTTTTCGACAACACTCCCTGAGGCCCTACCATTAACTGTGCAAATCCTGCCTTGGTTTGCCTTCCAACATCTCGCATTTTTCTGCATTAAACTTCACCTGCCATTCAGTTAACAACCAATGGAGACCAAATGGGCCAGTTTAACAAGTACATATTTGGCTTAATTTAGAGTATTGGCTGGATGTCATAGAGATGTACAGCATGGAAACAGACCCTTTGGTCCAACCCGTCCAGATATCCCAACTCCCACCTGCCAGCACTCAGCCCATATCCCTCCAAACCCTTCCTATTCATACGCCCATCCAAATGCCTCTTAAATGTTTCAATTGTACCAGCCTCCACCACTTCCTCTGGCAGCTCATTCCATACACGTACTACCCTCTGCGTGAAAAAATTGCCCCGTAGGTGTCTTTTATATCTTTCCCCTCTCAACCTAAACCAATGCCCTCAAGTTCTGGACTCCCCAAATTAACAGTCTTATTCCTCTACAAACACTGCCCCCAGGTTAAAATATAAGCCATAACTATTAATTTAAGTTTAATCAAGAGACATACCTCCAAAAACATAATCAAGAAAGAAACCACTCTACTCACTACTGCAGATTCTCTGTAGGCTACACTTAAAACAACGATTAAATTATCTGATTCTGTGCTGTGAACTTCTGCCAACAGTTCCTCCAAGATCAGTTGTGAATTTCACTGTTTGTTAATTTTCCCAGACACACTCCGATGTCCAGCGATACATGAATTCAAACAGCAAAGGCAGTAACTGTGCAGGTTCTCTTTCTCTCTCTCCTGCAATGACCTCACCACGTGCTTCCCTTGTCTGCTCTTCTCCCTTTTAAAACTGTTGTTGTTTTGACTTTTTTTCTCTCCAAAGTTCCAAAACAATGCAACAGCATATGAAACAGTAATTGCTGCTCCTGGAATTCGAGGAAATCACCTCCAGCACCTAAAATACCTCAAAAAAAAAAGGAGCAACTGTTACAGTCAGAAATTTTTCCCATCCTCCATCTTGGATTAGCGATTCAAAACCTTGACCTTTGATTATTTAGTGTCTTCAACTTTCTCCTACATTTTGTACTGAAGCAATAACTCAATAGGAGTCAGGAGTAAAATATCTTGTAATATTATTACCTGTTGAATTCAACAGTGTATTAGGAACTTACTGTGTGATCTGTGGTAATTTTTACATTGGAATATCTGTTGCTGTGCAAATCAGTGTAAAATAGAACAATATAATCCATTTTCCGGAGAAGAACTTAATGAGAATTTGTCTTTGATATTTCGGGTTTACACATGATGTGGATTGATCAAAGTTCCCAACACTCAGTGCATTTCCAAACGGAACATGTGCCCAGTTGAGGTGGTGCACCACTTTAAGGTAAATGGCTAAAGAACCAAAAGTGGCATGAGGAAATCCTTTTACTACGTAAGCATTTTGGATCTGAAGTACACCGCCTCAGCGTGTGCTGGAGGCTAATTCAATCTTAGTGATCCAATTCTTTTTGAAAACCATCTGAAGAGAAAACATTTGAGGTTACACACAGGCAAAGGAATGGGGTAATGCGAGTTCCTCTTGCAGAGGGCCAGCTTGGACTAAATGGCCGTATTCCATGTTGTGATAATTCCATTATTTTATAAATGGCTTGGAAAGCCTTTAAAACTGCAAGCATCCTGACTTGCGCATGTAAGAAAACCTCTGCTGTATGCCATCCAGGCCCTATTAGGATGACAATGCTGCATCAGCGCCAACACCTCAGGAATTAATGGATTGAAGACTTAATCTTATTGGAAACATTAGGCATTCTACACAGAAGTGACTTGTGCAGCAAACCCAGCAGAAGACAGAATTGACTCCTCAGTCAGCTGTCTGTGAAACACAAAGAACTTCTATTACACATGAGTAAAGATGGCAAATCTGAAGAAAACTTAAGGCAATATAAAATAATGCTTTTCTGGGCTAAGTTGCTCGTGCAAGTGATGTGTATTAGTGTTTTCTGATAACCGGTCACTCATTTACTGCTGTTGATACAAAACATTGCAACAACTTTACAACTCATTAGATGCTTAGCATGTATGACCAAGCTTCAACAAGAAAACAAACAAACTGAAACTTTAATCTGAAATAACGACATTAGGTTGAAATCTTAAATGGTCTTCAGACTGCACAGTCGGTCAAAAGAAACTAGTTGCTTTTTCATTTAGAGACACACAGGATCAGCCAAAGGATGGACGCAATTTTGTCACTTGATTTATTCGTACGCTTACAGTATCTGAGGTGTTGTGTATGCCAATTAAATGACTTCCAAACCTAAAACAATGCAAACTTGAACTGTTTGAGGATCATACAAGTTACAAATCTTTGTTTTCCTTTCATTAAGAAATCATTTAGTATGAAAGTATGCAGAGTAAAGAAGGAAGAGGCCTTTCTCAAATGTGGAGTTGGTACCATTCAGTCAGTCAGTTCCACCCACATTAAATTATCTATTGCTCAGTCATAGAGTCACAGACATACTTATCAGCAAAACATTGCTTAGAACCTATTGCAGTGCAAGCATTGTTAACGACTAGCTTCAGCCGTTTTGGTGTGGGAGAAGATCCATTTAAAACTACAACGTTCAGAAGCAATTCAACATCTCACAGCACTCTGCAAATGCCATTGGAGATACACAGTGCACACATTGCTGCTGCAAAGAACTGAAATCAACTTCTGATAATCACTCATGAACTCTCATGCTATTTTGTACTGTAGTAGATGATAGAATCCTGTGATCTGTGTTTAGCATGGTGGGGGATCAAATTAAGTAAAGTTTGAAGCAGAGCTTGAAGACTTAATTTCTGTCATGGTGTCTATTGCCAAAGTCAATAGCACCCAATTGGAGTAGACAAGGTCTAAAGTGTTGTCTCTCAGGATTGTGCAAGCTGTCTAAAAGGTATTAAGATATACTTGATTTGCCAGAAAGTGGATAAAGAGGTCTTTGTAGAGACAGGAGGAGAACTTTGATTTTCCTGCTCCTTGGATGCTGCCTGACCTGCTGTGTTTTTCCAGCACCACACTCTTGCAAGTTAAAAATTACACAACACCAGGTTATAATCCAGTCTAGCTACCTAATGAAGGAGCAGCATTCCAAAAGCATGTACTTTCAAATAAACCTGTTGGACTCTAACCTGGTGTTGTGTGATTTTTAACTAGATACAACATAGTCCACTGTACTTCATAAAATTCAGCAGTGCAACTGATACCACGAGCACAGTCATGCTGATGGTGATTAAGAGCAAAGAATATAGGACTGAACCACTGTATAACCGCTTTTAACACATCAGTGGAGACAGAGTTGGCTGATATTGCTGGCGTCTTCAGAACTAGTTAGCAAAGAGCCGCAAAGCTATAAATTGGGGGCAGCTGTCGGTAAAGCTTCCATGTTAAAAGTTGTCTACATATCTTTGACACAAATGGTACAGATTTCCAGTTCAGCAAATCTCAGCTGAAACTCAAATCTGACTTTTAAGTAGTACAAGGAACCATTCATGGCTGTTTTGTTGTGTCTGTGTGTTATTATTTTTTCAGTCAGTGCCAATTACGTACGTCTGAACCTGCAAGCAAGCTGGGTGTGGCCAGACAACCGTAGGTACCATCCAACATCTGCTCAAATGTCACCCTACTTTATTTCTGAAATACCAATCAATCAATGTAATGACGGGGGAGGAGGGTGGCAAGAACCATACACTCTCTATAGCTAGGAGAAAGTGAGGACTGCAGATGCTGGAGATCAGAGCTGAAAATGTGTTGCTGGAAAAGCGCAGCAGGTCAGGCAGCATCCAAGGAACAGGAGAATCGACGTTTCGGGATTCCTGAAGAAGAAACGTCGATTCTCCTGTTCCTTGGATGCTGCTTGACCTGCTATGCTTTTCCAGCAACACATTTTCAACTCTCTATAGCTAACACAGCACTCCACATTATGTTGTATTAGGTGTCAGCCAGGACTCATTGGCAGCACCCTCACCTCCGAAACAAGTCCCATTAATTGAGATAGGATCACAAAAACCTAGCCAGTCAAAATCAGCATGAATGTTGCACTGAACGTATTTTCCCAGTTGATCACTGCTCGCACCTCGTGGCGTTTGCCACCTCTAGCAGTATGTGGTATTGAGTAAAGATTATTTGAGGAAGCTTGCTGTCACACACCTTTCTTTTTCCTTGGCTTACCTAGTGATTAGTGGTAGAGGATATAACCCCATTGAGTGTCTATAGGAGCAACATTGTTCTTAGATGACAAGGGATTTCTTGTTTAGCAATCAACACAGCTACACTTGGTCAGGTATAACTGCTCGCATCTTAAAGAGCTGGTACAGCTGCTCACTTTGAAAGTTGGGGGAAGAACTCCTAGTCTCCAATCACAGACGGTATGTAACATAGAAAAAGTATGGTGGAGCCAATGTAATGTGAACATTAACCTCATCAGAACTGTTCTGTTTTACAACATATTGTCTCATTCATGGAAAAGCACCTGCCAAAAAGTGAGTTCTGTGGTGAATGTAAAAGATCCTATGGGGCTATTTTGACAAAGAAAGTGAATGTTTTTCACCATACATTAGTTAACATCTACCCCACAATCAACTTCCAGCAGAAAGCATTAGGCTCTTTATCTCATTATTGTTTGTGGGAGCTTGCGGTGTACAAATCGGTCATCCCGTTTCCCACATATACAACACCCACTCCACTTTAAAACCACTTTATTGATTGGAAAGTGCTTCAGGACATACTGAAGGCAAGAGGGGTGCTAGATAAATGCAAATATTTTTCTTTCTGTTTGGTTTCGGAGATATAAGAATCTGGCTGGTCGTTTTTTAAGATGGATAAGATTAGCACACTGGACACTGTGATCCTTTATTAAAAGTAAAATATTCTAAACAGTAATGGTGAGCATAGTCAAACTTATAAAGTGATAAAGTATACTGCCAGTGTAAAGTTGATACAAGTTTAAAGTGTTGTATTTAGTGGTTGTGAAGTGTAACTTGAAGATTTCATGATAATACCATGTTTATCCACACAATTGTTCTCTACATCATCTGCAACACTCATCCTGAAGAATGAGCATAGTATGCTGAAGGCTGAACACCTTTAGTTTGTGCTACATTGCCTAACAACCACAGAGAAAAGCCTCAGCTATGATTATTGTCATGGGAAAGCACTTTCATGATCTTAGATTAACATCTGTTCTTACAAGTTTAACAATTCATATTTGACCGTGAGCTAGATGCATTCAGGCCTTTCAAGACCAACTCAAATATTGTACAAACCCAAAACGCTCAACATTATATTGTAACATTCACTGTGACTCAATGTATTTCGATTCACATTGTGACAACAACCAGAAAAGAAATGTATTAGAGGTCATTTCCATTGGATCATTTGGAAATATAAATAACATGACATCACATCGAAGATAAATTGAATGCAGAATGATTAGGTGGACATTGTTCTGCATTAGAAGTCCTGAAGATTTTATTAGTACTCAAAACAATTGTGCTATTTTAATAAATACAAATGTAAAAATGTTATATTTCAGACATTATCTTTGAGCAACATATTTTCTGATTGTAACTCAAAGAACCTGTACTTTGAAGAGGTATCAAAGATGTTTTGATTGAGCCAAGTACGTTTAGGGAGCTGCTAAGATTAAACGGAGACCAAACTAAGCTAAGATCGGCAAAATCCCATTAAGTGGACCCAAGACTGTGGAATGTCAGCAATGATATTTTTCCTTTTGATTTATACATTATTTAGAGTATTTGGTCCAAACTGAAATCATTCTAAACCATTTCTGTTAAATATTATTCAGTTGTTACAGAACAGATGAAGTACTGACGGAAACTAGGTCAAACCACCTGATGAACTCCCGGTAAAGATCACTAATTACTCTACTGGTTCTTCTCCATCATTTTCACTTATCTTCGTGTAATGGAGACAATACAAATATTATGATTTTAAGAGAAGAATAAAATTAAATGTTATTTCAGCTGGACAAGTAACATGCTTTCCATATGGAAATATTTAATGCCATATTGTAGTTTGATTTTGAATTGGGCCTACAATAAACTCAAATCCAACCTACAGAATACAATGTCTATTCTGAATGATATAGCCATTTGCTTCACTGATAATTGATTGCATCTTCAAGCCCACTACCATGATGGCCTTGGTTCAGATGTACAAATATGACTTATGTCCTTTTGTTTAAACAGAGGGAATGAGTGAAGAATGACAAGTCTGGAGTGAAGGAGAAACCATATGAAGCCAGAAGCACTCATGCTTTTCATGGCCCACATTTTAGGTAACCAAAGAAAAATCCCTAAAGCTGTTTCACGGCAGCCACCTCCAAACCATTTAAAGACCATAGGAGTGCCTACCATGGGTCTGAGTAAATTAACTGTAGCATATACATAATGTTGAAGAGAGGATCACAAAACTACACATGCTCCCGATATGAACAGGTTATGAGGTCAAGATAAGTTTAGGTGGGTATTTTGGGTGACCATAGGGCATCCTAATGTATATATAATTCGGTGTGCTTCCAGACTCCAATGGGTCCACAATGTTTCCTTGGATACTTTGTTGCCTGAAAAAGGGATGCAGCACAAGCAAAAGTCCACGGCATTATATTGACATCATCATGTGTTTCACTAACCTTTCTTTCTTTGGCAGATACTTCAATCCAATGATGCAGCTTGTAATGAAGTGAGCAAAGTAAATATGTCAGGCACGTGATTCCATTTTGAAGCCAAACATCCAACTGTTTTGCAGTGCTCTTTCCACAGTAATAGGGCCGTGTCCCTTCAACAACCTCTTAGGAGAGAGAAAAAAAGCCAATTATATCAAAGACAACATTCAAAAAGACTTTAACAACAGGATCTATGTTATTTAATTGAGGTTTTTGTGTGGAATAATGAAAAGGCAAAAAGGAAATTGCAGGAAACTACTGTACTGTTATTTAAATAAAAGCCATAGACTATATTAAAGGCCAACTGTGTCAGAAAATCTTGTTCTGCCTGACAATACGACATTGAAACATATTGTAGCACATATCCTCTGTAACAAATGAAGAAAAGTACTATTTTTCAATAGGCATTGAGTATTAGTCAGCAGTTTTTACTCTCAATTTTCTTTCTGATCTCTTGAGAATAGTCTTGTACCAAAATAATGTTTGCAGAGATCTAGGACTCCTATATGAAAGGCAGCATTATCATGCATAGATCTAGAAGGCGACTGTTCCCTTTTATTCATTTATCATACAGGATGATAGCAGTGTTGCTAAGTCTGTTCTCAGATACGAAATCTATGGTTGTCTTGGCCTTTGCTACATAAGTATCAGGTCAGGTAACATAGCCTCTGTCTCAAACAGCCATTTACCTCTAATGTATCCCATTCAATGCCACACAGTGAGTGAGTTCGCTATTATCCTTCATAAGTGTACATACATTAACAAATTTTCAATTCCTGTATGCATTCAGTGGCCTGCAGGCAGTTTCCCCTGTCCTCCATTCTTTATATAACTAACAGTCTGAACACTAGGAATGCACTGGCATTGTCAGGGTGCACCATTAGAGGATAGAATAGTAGGAATTATGTTGTTGCCATAGTTCTGCCATTTGAAATAATTGGGCAGGTGCATTCACATCATGATAACTTTCAGTGGAAAATGCTTGGTGGTGGTGCTTGCGTGTACCATAATAAATTTTGCTGAATAAGGTATTTTGTCTTAGTTCACTTGCAACATCGGAATTCTCTTTCATCTATATAAGGTGACAGAGATTTTTCTTGTAGCTACTGCTTAAATAGATTTGGTCAACTGAAGCACATCAGTACAGTAATCTCACATTTTGTCAAAGCTTCGAGTCTATTACATGCACTCAAGACAATTTGCAAAGAATATCAATTTAAAAGGAAAACCGATATTTATAGTATATATGATGATTTTATCTGTTAGTTATTGTTAACTGGTGCATTTTTCCAGAGTTGAAAAGTGTGGTGCTGGAAAAACATAGCAGGTCAGGCAGCAGCCGAGGAGCAGGAGAATTGACATTTTGGGCATGAGCCCTTCAACCTAGATTCTCCTGCTCCTCAGATGCTGCCAGAACTGGGGCGCTTTTCCTGCTTTGATTCAACCAATCATAATCTGGTCAGCCCATCAGTAATCTCAATTTGTATAGTACGAATGTTGGTTCCCCTTAAAAATTGGTATTCTTGTGAATTGTCCTGATGAGAACAAGTTTAAAAACCTTCTACAAAATGTGTCTTTTTTCATTCGTACTCAAGCGGTGCACTACCAAATGACCATACACTTTAGTAATTTGAAGTAAATTTGAATATCTTTGGGGATAATATGTGTAAAATATTTATGTTGATCAACACAACATTTTGGAAATAGTCAAGGATTGCACTACAAAGTCATGTGTACTGACTTAATAGTTCACACTAACTATACTGTAAAAACAGGAAGAGTACATTTGAGCTGCAGAGGTGCTACCATGTAATTGACTATTTAATTTCCAATATATTTAACAGCCCATAATTTCCTAAATATTAATTTCATTTTGAAAATGTAGGTGATCTCCATTCAACTGTTATGACATTGTCGCAAATTACAACGGCAATACAGTCGTTGTTCCATTACATTAGTCAATATTATATGGGATTCAGATTAAGGCAGCAAGAACTAAAGGTTATTCTCAGCAACAAGTGAGTTCTTAAAGTCTGAAAATTTCACTAATATGGTACAATTGAAGATTTCCCCTGAAGACTGTAAGGCAGTTACTACTTCATCATCATTTGGAATCCATAGAGTGTTGTGATATTTTATGCTCTGTTGAGTATTTGAAGTATGAAGTAGTAACCTGGTATGCACTTAATGGAACACTATGCTACCATGGGATGGTAACATTCAGTGGCACACTAAATTGTGAAATCCATTTAAGAATGAATATGCTAATAAACAGGATATGGAACATGTGACTAGCAGCTATTGTCAATCTCATTGCAGCATGCACGTGTAAGGGTAATTGTCTGTAACATGTACTGAATTTCTGTAACAAATCTGTCTGCTAAGTTAACCTATAATTAGGTCCTCAAACAAGCACAGCCTATATTCATTTACCAGTCCTTGAGAGAGCTTGGAAACTTTGTTAGGAAGGCATAAAAAATATACGAATCAACCTTGAACTTACTAAATTCTGCAGATGCTGGAAATCTGAAGTGAAACCAAAATTCTGGAAATACTTAGCAGGTCAGGCAGCATTTACTGACAGAAATAGAGTTAACAACTCAAATGATGATGACCAGCTGAGGAAAGATAGAAATGGAGTAAGTTTTGAGCAAGTGAAAAGGGACAGGGGTAGAGTCGACAACAAAAAGGGAAGGTCTGTGCTAGGTCTGAAGGCAGAGACATGAAATGACAAAAAAAGTGTATGGCGGTTAATGGACAAACCCAAGAAGCAATAGGTTGTGTCCTGACAAGAGGTAAAGGGCTGAATGGAAGCTGTCTGAACGTAACGTGAAGGAACAAAGAAAGAAACGAGAAAAAGCCAGCCAACCCAAAATGAAATAAATTAAGAGCAGATCTAAAATTATTTAGCCCAGAAATCTGAAGAGTGTCACGTTGAAAAATGATATGCTACTCCTCAGGTTTGCGTGAGAGATTCATTGGAAAACTGCAGCAGGCCAAGGACAGAAAGATCAGAGCAGGGAATTGAAATGAGAAGCAACTGACAGCTCAGGGTTACTGTTACAATGAATTTAACCTAGAATTGAGATTTGGCAGGAATGAGGCTCATTTAGGTGATATGGTATGCAAATGTCAGGCATAAATCAACTTTGATAGGAAGTTAAAAATAGGACATGATTTTAGACAATTGGAACATGCTTCGTTCCAGTCAGGTGGATTAGGTTCAAATGATTCAAATTGTCACCACTCCTTTCAAGATAACTTCTGATAAAAAAGGTCAATGATGTAGAAAGTTAACTGTTTGTCTCATTCAAATACTGCCAGGCCTGCTGAATATTCCCAGCAGCTCCTACTTTCACAAGTCTTACAATTTACTATTTGCAGGTTTCAAATTGAGCTACCTTTCTTTTTCCACTTAAAATGATGTGTTCATCTCTGGACCGAAATACTTCACATTGCAGAGCAGCAGCAACACAATGAACATAGCAAGTGAAGGAACAGGCTTACCATTACTTTCTTAGGATAACCAAGGTGGGACAATAAATACATTATTGCCATCATCTACACCCCAAGCAGAAATGTATTAAAAAATACAAGCTTCTGCATCAAAATGTTTGATCTCCTTAATGATGATTGCAAAAATACAGAAAAAAAAAAATCACAAATTTAAAAGTATAACACGGCACAAATTTGTTTTTGCAAATGCAGAATTTCATTTTACCATTAACTCAATCAAGAATCTCAACTATGAAATAAGTCTGTAATTTAGATACATTCTTAGTAAGCATAACGTTTTCAACAGAGAAATGGAAAGGCATGTCTCAGAGAATGACTAGTCAAGACTAGCATGTGGTCCCTAACTTTACAGCCATTAATTCTTATGGTTGGAAAATCATGATCTTTAATTGTACAATTTCTCAATCCACACTTCTGATGAGTGCCACTCCTTACTGACAACAACTGAAGGGGGAAGGAGAAATTTCAGTAAATCACCTGAAGGGGAGAAGACTTTATTCATATGGAGATACATGGAAAATTAGGATTGTTCTTCAAACTGCAAAGAAAAATGAGAGAAGTGCTCAAAATGTTGTGTCCATTTATCCCTCATAAAATCTTAACTCTTCCACTCAGTTCTCTTCTTTAAATTGCATTAGGCAAATCTGCAACTAATGAAAGAAAGAAAAGAGACCATTCTCTGGTACATACAATCTATCAATACAGGTAAAAGACTTAACCTATTGTTGATGGTACTGTCACATAAGAGCAACAGCACAGTTATTCCAACTGTCACTGCTGCATTTCTTTGCAATGAATTATTGCTTCAGTTGCCTTCGTGTATATACATTCTAACAGCTTGAGCTTTTGTGGTTCTCATCACTCAGCACATTTAAACAGCTAAGCAAACATCAGCAACTTTAATTTCAAATGTTGTTAATATAGAAAGGCCACACAAATATGACTAGTCTCTGGGAACTATACAACTCTTGGACAATAGTCTCTTTTCCTCACTGATTGACTGACAACTTCCTTAACTGTTGACTTCACTAGATTACTGAACCAACATAATATCTGGTGTTACCTGAATAAATCCACCTCGTTAAGTTCACAATTCTCTGATTACTGACAAGTTGCTGCACAAATCCCTGTTGGAGTTTGATTATTTATGAGAACAGTGTAAATTGATCTCAGTTTTAAAACTTCTGTTATAATATAAAAGAATTAATTGAGAGACGTGGAAGTAATCCATCATTTTATCCATCACTCAAAGACAGCTATGTATATATACACACTGAAAGCAAACAATGCTGGAGATCACAGTGGATCAGACAGCATTCAGGGAGAGAGCAAGCTAATGTTGAGTCCAGATGGCTCTTCAGAGCATGCAAGTTATTTCTTTTATTATTACTCGACGTTGAACATTACTGCAGATATGGTAAACAGACCACAGAGACTTTCTAAATTGAAATTTTTGCTTCTTAAACACACATGTACTTAACTAAGTGGTAGTGCCAAATCTTTCCAAATATGCAAAGTTATCAACGTAATTCTATGTCTGCGACTGAGACAGACAGGTGAGGGTTGTCTCAGATTTTATTGCTGATCTGTGCAGATCTAGCCACACTCAGCTCAACTTGCCTCAGCACCTCAGGGTGATTGAGGAAGAAATCAAATCAGGCAACTGAATTAACTTTGTTGGAAGACATGGATCAGGTGAAGTTGAGATACATTCTATGATGAAATTACTTGCTTTCACTAGCTGTCCAGATTTGTGGATAAAAGCGATCATCCTGGGATGTGAGGATATATACAGCCAGGTGACAGATCAGTGGGACTGTAGCCACAGTCAGGAAAGGGTGAATAAAGCCAAACCTTCTGGAAAGAAAACCCCTTACTGTTTCCGATGTCAACAGCTTTAAATTCAAATGGTTTAGAAATAGAATTGCCAAAAATTTGATTTTCCTAACTTTTTCACCTGACAAGAACCTGGGAAGATTATGAAGACCCCAGGTAATTAGTATTCACGTGAAAGGTTTTCAATTAAGGTTATATTTGAAAAAACCCAAAAAAAAACAAAATTGCTGGAAGAACTCAGTCGACCTGGTAGCATCTGTGGAGAGGAAATGAAGTTAACATTTCAAGTCCAATGACCCTTCTGCAGAACTTTAATACTGAGACTGCTCTGTCATTTGATTATGGGCCGATGTGATCTCAACCCCATTCTCCTACCTTCTCCCCTAATCTTTAATGTACTTACTAATCAAGAACCTCTCTATCTTGATCTTAAATACACTCAGTGGCTCAGCTGTCTTCTGCAGCAATGCGTTCCACAGATTCACCACCCTCTGTCTAACGAACTTCCCCTCATCTCAGTTCTAAATGATCATGCCTATCCACCAGGCTATCACCACTCTTCATCACTACTGATTAACTGACAATGCAATCAAGGACAGGAAGTTCCTGCTACAAGTAATTCCTTTGTTGGTGGGGAAGTTGTGATAATTAATTTTATTAAATGGCAAAAATTGCAGTAAGTTACATGTGAAAATAATTCACAGGCCTATTTATTTTTACTAACAAGATCCACTTAACATTTTGAATATTTCCGATCTTCAATTACATCAACATTTTGCAACAAGCCTCCCCAATGAGAAAAAAACCTTATTTTATAAACAGGCAAGTCTTATATAATTCCCTTTCCAACAAACATTACACAATTGACTAAATCCATAAGCACTCTAATATGCTTTTAAAGCTGATTGAATGTCCTGCGGTTGTCATAAATCAATGCAAAAAATCATAACTTATTCCTCTTTGTACTGCTTTCCCACTTATAATTTTGGCTTGTAGTAATTGCTATAATGGAGCATAGTTGGTAATTGAAGACAGCAATCTAGAACATTTTTGTAATAATGTTGTTTTTAATGAATCTGTTTCCCTTAACATAGTGAGATTCATAATATCAGACATTGCATTTCATTTCCTGTGAATGTCAATGGTCATTCAGAAGCCAAGTGTCAAGCTCCAACATGGGGATAGCTTTAAGTGGAATCTAGTTACTCCTGAAGTTTGGTTTAAACTGAGATTTCCGCTGCTTATATTTATTCAATCTTTCATTCTTCATCGTTTCCACATAAATAGCTTCCTCACGTTCACTCTGTCAATTCCTGCCATTTGAGTTCATTGAGAAGTAAGCATCACCAGCAGGGGCAGTATTTTTTCCCCTTCCTGAACTGATCTTGCATTGTCTGTGTGGCTCATTTGGGGCATTTTGCAGTTAACCACGTAACTATAACTTCAGATCCACTGTAGACAGGTAAGGATGGCAGATTTCTCTTGAGCCAGATGGGGTTTTATGCCAATTGATGATTGTTTCATAGGCACCATTACTGAGACATGCTTTCCATTCCAGATTTTGTTTCCTTTTTAATTTGAATACTACTCAGTACTATGATGGGATTTGAACCCAGAGATATATCTGGCCTCTGATTTACGTCCAAGAACATTAACACTGCACCATTTCCTTAGGGAAGGGAAAGAGAGAGTTATATTCTTTTTTTACAGTTTACTATCAATTGTTTTGTGGATCACTACTCATTATCTTTTCTCTTCTGACCTCAGGCCAGGTGTTTTGTGGATGGGAGCTGGCATTTCTTTTCCTATTCGTGTTTTATGACTATGCAGCATCCAGGGAACAGGAGAATCGACGTTCCCTGGATGCTGCCTGGCCTGCTGCGCTTCTCCAGCAACACATTTCCATCTCTGATCTCCAGCATCTGCAGACCTCATTTTCTCTTCTTTTATGACTATGCCTCGAGTTATTGCATATCCCAAATGATCTTGAGGCGGTAGTAGTGAACCACCTCTGAAGATCCATCCACAGACTTGTTATTAGGGAGGGGAATGAGGGCCAGATTGAAGAGACTGGATTTAACTTGTATCTCAGGCTGGGCATCAAGCCATCATTCCTCTGTCATTTGGAACATTTTGGTTGCAGGTTAACTTTCTAAATGAGGACGCATCCAGGTAGTAAATGATTTCGAGAAGATGCGTTAAAATGTAATTGCTATGCTGCCTTTACTTGCTCACTCATGAGTTTGCATTCAATGGCTCCTCGAGCCTAAAATTTTTAATTGGCTTAAACTCGAATACTGGAACACTCGATTTTTGACAACGTCCTCATTAATAAACTGTGTTGTCTCTGCAGATGGTGCCTTACTAGGGCGACATGAAATATTAAGCCCAAGGTGTTTCTGCTGTAGGGCTTTATCGCTGACACAGATCTCTGGGCTGAATGGCTTGTTTCTGTGCTGTACAATCGGTGTTCCAGCTATTTCTGTTTTCCTGCCGGAGGTCTTTTCCCGATGCCTTTGTAACATTCACTGAGCCCGTTCCAGTGTTCTCTCGCAACCCCTATCACAAATACCAATGGAAAATCCGGCCTGAAAGGTTACACTGTAGAGCACTTGTTTGACAGAATTCAATTAGCGGGACCTCACCGAGTATTTTTGTTACATTGTATCCCAAGGCGCCAAAATTAAAGTTTCCCTGGTGCAGGCCCAGTCTTGCCGAGCATTGATTCCGCTGCCTAAAGGGCATTTAGTTTTCTAACGTCTTTAAGTCCTTTCCCTTCAAATTAATCTCACAAAAAAAAGTATCTGAATTAAACAAGAATAAGCAGGCGAAGGGGTGTAAAGAGAAATCACACAGAAGCTCTGTATCAGCTCTGCACTGGAGGCAGCATTGCAATATAACAGAATCATAACAGGCGCTCCTTCGATGAAACTATTTTTTTTACAACTATGACACGAGATTAATTCAGATCAGACATTCCCTCACGAGAGATTCAACAGAACCGAGCGACAGTACAAAGATTTCTGGAGTTCGGCTTGTAGCTCCTCCCACTGGCAATGACTACTCCCTCCTTACAGGTCCTGCACACACCATTACAACCACCAGGGTCCACATACACACACAGGGATATGGCACCAGCAGATAAAAGGCATATGGTCAAACAGATTGCAGCCCAACCACAGCATCCCCGATAACTGATGCACCCTGAACAACTGAATGCTTTTGAATAAAGAGTGTAGGTTCTTGATACGATAGGTTAACGAGCCTGTCAGGACCATAATTGGAAAAAAAAACACTGATGTAACAAGTCTCAGATCTCACGGATAGTTTTTCCATTGTTGTAAGAAAAACGTAGACAGCAAATCGTTTCCTCAGTAAAACCAGATTTAAAGACAATGTGAATGGGCAAAAAACGAGGAAGAGAAATCGAAGTGCCGGCAAATAATGAAAGCTAAATGTCCGATGTAGTTGTTAAAGGGGCAGTGTCATCGAGAAAAACGGAGAGGAATTGAAAGGAGTCAAAGTGTGTGATCGTTTCGTCACACCGATTTCACCTAAAATTGAGCGACCCAACCGGGGGGGAGGGGGAGAAAAGGAAGAGTTTCCCAATTTTTAAAAAAAAGATAAAGTCAATATCTCTTAAAGTATCAGACCTCAGGGAGTCAGATAAAGGCTACAATACTGGTACTTAAGCAAGGGTTTCAGATAACATTTATAAACTGCTCGGGCGACACTTACTTTTTATGATGCCATCTGAACTCCCTCGATTAAATTACACACAGTCTGGCCACTAGGTGTTCAACTATTTTATAAATACATCTAACAGACCCCCCACCCCCACCAGGACAACATGCACTGTCGAGCAGTAAGAGACTTGGTCACGTGGATCCTGCTCACTGCCCTGTCTAACACTGTTTGATGCTGTGAGGCATCAGCTACACTTGTTTGTTTGTTGTCGCTGTAACTATATTGTGTAAATGGAGATAGCTCTCGGCGTGACACAGCGAAAGCGGATTTGATGGGACTGGGAGCGCGCGCGCTGGCAAGCAGAGCCATGCTCGAGGTGACACCACTTCAGAACACCCATCCCTGTAGACCAAACACACTTTTCAATGTCTCCAGGTAAGCAGATCGTCAGAGTAACTTCAATGCTGCCCATCCTGCTCAGCACGAAACTTATTTCTATACAATTTTGTGATAACAGCACCCCGATTACTCAGGATTCAACACAGCTCAAAGTATAACTAAGAGTGTTTACTTATACCTTTAGGAATCAGTAAACCTTTCTCCAGATACCCCTCTTCACTCTAAACGCTCTGATAGAAGCCCTATAGCTTCTAATTTCAATCTCATAATTACTTAAACACAAAACAAGCCGAGAGCAGTACATATAAATGTCATGCTACCGGGAGCTCTCTTTAACACATATTTTCACAAAAGGCTTTCATCATGGTTACAATAAGAACAATCAAAGCAGCACTGCTGCATCCAATTCATTTGAATAAATCAGTCTCCAAGACTCATTTTTTAAAAAATGATCATAAACGACAGTTTGCACAGAACATGTATACTCCACATACCCTTTAACTTTCAGTGATGTTCTTCTCGCTTAGCTGATGAAGGGACTACACAGTTTTATAAAAGAAAAAAGTCTTGAGACAGCTCCTGCTGTTTGCCTCGGGACTTTTACTTTCTTTTCTGGGTGAGGTGTCTGCAAAAAAAAAGGGAGGAACAGACTTCCACTGGCAAGCTCTGAGAGCCGACTACACAACCCTGCTGAAACTCTTTAACTTACTCCATTCTAACTGGGAGAGTCATAGGCAGGCAGGCAGATGCCGTAGAGGAGATTTCTCAGAGGAACTCAGGATTATGCTGGTGTTGGAGGGGGAACCTCTGAGGGAGTTAATGAGAGCCAATCAGAGTCTGGAAACTCTGGAGCGACACTGAGAGTACCACATGACTTGGCTGGAGATAGTGTACACACTAGGATTTAAAAACCAGTTCAGACTGATCTATTATAAACGTACTCTAAAAATGGCTTTCAGCAAATCAAACCAAAAGCAGCGTGCATGCTTGAAGTTTTTTTTTACTCTGAGTTTATGCGACATCTGTTTTCAGAAAGAATGCAAGTAACATCATGAAAAAATATTGAGTCAGGATCTGTTGAATAATTTGTAATTTTCCCTTTAAGTTTTTCTCACTCTTCGAGTTTACTAGGAGATGGGACAACTGCTGTTGATGAATACCTGTAACAACTATTCTTCAGCTCAAAGTCTAAATGGAAGGTGCTGATAGGCTGGTTAATCATGGGAAAGGGGTGGGGAGGGGGTTCTCAATCCAGCCTCTGAACTGATGCCAACTTAGTGGGGGTCGCTGGTCACTGATTTGGAATTAAAATTATTGTCAATTGTATTTTTCATTAACTTAAATATTTTGGGGGGGATGCAGTCCTGAAATAAAACTAATGCAGGCTTGGATTTATACAGATAATGATCCTGACCACTGAGTGTTTCAAAGCTCTTTACATCCAGTGATGGACTATTGAACTTGGAATATATCAAATGTGGCAGCAAACCTCCACAAATAGCAATGTCATATAGCCTTACAATCTGATTTTTGTGATGTTGATTGAGTAAATGCCAACTAGGATAGCAAGGATAAAGCCAAAATTCACACAACACCAGATTATGGTCCAGCAGGTTTAATTGGAAGCACACTAGCTTTCGGACTATAACCTGATGAAAGAGCATCGCTCCGAAAGCTAGTGTGCTTCCAATTAAACCTGTTGGACTATAACCTGGTGTTGTGTGATTTTTAACTTTGTACACCCCAGTCCCAACACTAACATCTCCAAATCAAGGATAAAACTGATAGTGTCCAATTAGAGTCATAGAGGTGGACAGCACGGAAACTGGTCCAAATCATTCACGCCAACCAGATATCCCAAACTAATCTAGTCACATTTGCCAGCACTTGGCCCATATTCTTCTAAACTATTCCTACTTATATATCCGTCCAGATGCCTTTAAATGTTGTAATTGTAACAGCCTCCACTACTTCCTCTGGCAGCTCATTCCATACGTGCACCACCCTCTGCATGAAAAAATTGCCACTTACATCCCTTTTAAATGTTGCTCCTCTCAGCTTAAACCTATGTCCTCTGGTTCTTGACTCCCCATCCCAGGGAAAAGACCTTGTGTCTTTATCCATGCCCCTCATTATTTTATGAACCTCTATAAGGTCACCCCTCATCCTCTGATACCCCAGTCTATTCAGTCTCTCCCTAGAGCTCAAACTCTCCAAACATCAAACACCAAACACCATGGGTGGCACAGTTGTTAGCACTGTTGCCTCACAGTGCCAGAGACCCGGGTTCAATTCCCACCTCAGGAGACCCTCTGTGTGAAGTTTGCACATTCTCCCTGTGTCTGTGTGGGTTTCCTCCAGGTGCTCCGGTTTCCTCCCACAGTTCAAAAATGTGCAGGTTAGGTGAATTGGCCATGCTAAATTGCCCATAGTTTTAGATGAAGGGGAATAGGTCTGGGTGGATTACACTTCGGTGGGTTGGTGTGGACTTGTTGGGCCGAAGGGCCTGTTTCCACACTGTAAGTAATCTAATCTAATCATTGTAAATCTTTTATGAACCTTTTCAAGTTTCACAATATCCTTCCTATAGGAGGGAGACCAGAACTGCAAACAACATTCCAAAAGTGCCCTATCCAATGATCTGCACAACTGCAACATGACCTCCTAACTCCTATACTCAATGCTCTGACCAATATAGGAAAGCATACCAAACACCTTCTTCACTATCCTACCTACCTCCACATTCAAGGAGCTATGAACCAGCACTCCAAGGTCTCTTTGTTCAGCAACGCTCACCAGGACCTTACCTTTAAGTGTATAAGTTCTGCCCTGCTTTGACTTTCCAAAATGTAACACCTCGCATTTATCTAAATTGTTCTCCATTATAATGTGAATCTGTTTACTATTGATATCTGACTTTATTTGATTCCGTAAACCCAATGTGGACTCAGAACAAAAATGAACAAATTAGTAGAAGCTGCTGGAATCTAGAGCTGTAAGCATGGAACTGACATTTTAAAACAGTGTGAATAATTCTGCTGTGCGTACAAGTTGGTGTGTCACCGTTCACTGCTCAGAAATACTACATTTCATTTTCTCTTTTTGCTTTTAAAATAATACCATGAGATCATTTACATCCATTTGAGAAGGGAGCTTGGAGCCTTGATTTAAGATCTCAACTGAAAGATGGCACTTCCTCTAGCACAGAACATCCTCAGTATGACATCGAATATCAGTCTTGATTTTTGTTCTCACGTCCTGGAGTTGGGCTTAAACTGAGAGCCTTGTAATTCAGAGGTGACAGTGCTGTCAAGTGAGCCACGGCCAACATCTAAAAATATTCCTAGCCAAAACTTAGTACATTCAGCAAAGGTCAGAATCTCTGCCTGCAACTCTTTGGCTTTGATTGACTTAGTTTCAATAGCTGATCACTTCCTTGAATCAAACTCAATTGATACTGCCCTTCCACTCCCAACCATACTTCCTCTGCACCCTTGGAAAAAAGAACTTTTCCAATTCACCAACAATTGCACTTTCAAAATCCTAAATATCTTGCCATTGGCCCTCTGTTCATGACTACATCCATGCAAGTTATCAACCTGCTGAGCAATACCCTCAGCTCCACTTTTGATACCGTGGTCCCCGTGAACATCATTACTCTGTCATGTAGCCATTCCCCTCTGTTTGGTCCTCATCCCTATTCCCTTAACTCCAAGGGGCACAGATTTTACTGGATACTGCAAATAACTGGTTCAGCCATTCACTGCTTGATCTGCATGAACTGCATAAAGCATTATTGGGTCCTCTTCTCATGTGCTGAAATTGCTTACTGAACTCGGATAATATTGGAGTGTAAAGATGCCTCAACTTCTTTTATCTGCTGCCAACTCTCAGCTGAAACCCCTCAGCTGTCCTTTCGCTGCCCTTGCCTCCAACAATCAGGCAACTATAGATCAGTGAGCCTGACGTTGGTGGTGAGCACATTATTAGAGGGAATCCTGAAGGACAGGATGTACATGTATTTGGAAAGGCAAGGACTGATTAGGGATAGTCAACATGGCTTTGTGTGTGAGAAATCATGTCTCACAAACTTAACTGAGTTTTTTGAAGGAGTAACAAAGAGGATTGATGAGGGCAGAGCAGTAGATGTGATCCATATGGACTTCAGTAAGGCGTTCGATAAGGTTCCCCATGGGAGATTGATTAGCAAGGTTAGATCTCATGGAATACAGGGAAAACTAGCCATTTGGATACAGAACTGGCTTAAAGGTAGAAGACAGAGGGTGGTGGTGGAGGGTTGTTTTTCAGACTAGAGGCCTGTGACCAGTGGAGTGCCACAAGGATCAGTGCTGGGTCCATTACTTTTCATTATTTATATAAATGTTTTGGATGTGAGCGTAAGAGGTATAGTTAGTAAGTTTGCAGATAACGTGAAAATTGGAGGTGTAGTGCACAGTGAAGAAGGTTACCTCAGATTACAATGGGATCTAGATCAGATGGGCCAATGGGCTGAGAAGTGGCTAATGGAGTTTAATTTAGATAAATGCAAGGTGCTGCATTTTGGGAAAGCAAATCTTAGCAGGACTTATATACTTAATGGTAAGGTCCTACAGAGTGCTGCTGAACAAAGAGACCTTGGAGTGCAGGCTCATAACTCCTTGAAAGTGGATTTGCAGGTAGATAGGATAGTGAAGAAGGCGTTGATATGCATTCCTTTATTGGTCAGAGTATTGAGTCCAGGGTTGGGAGGTGATGTTGCGGCTGTACATGACCTTGGTTAGGCCACTGTTGGAATATTGCGTGCAATTCTAGTCTCCTTCCTATCGGAAAGATGTTATGAAACTAGAAAGGGCTCAGAAAAGATTTACAAGGATGTTGCCAGGGTTGGAGGATTTGAGCTATCGGGAGAGATTGAACAGGCTAGGGCTGTTTTCCCTGGAGCATCAAAGGCTGAGGGGTGACCTTACAGAGGTTTACAAAATTATGAGCAGCATGGATAGGAAAAATAGACAAAGTCTTTTCTCTGGGGTGGAGGATCCAGAACTAGAGGGCATAGGTTTAGGGTGAGAGGGGAAAGATATACAAAAGACTTAAGGGGCAACATTTTCACGCAGAGGGTGGTACGTGTATGGAATGAGCTGCCAGAGGAAGTGGTGGAGGCTGTTACAACTGCAGCATTTAAAAGGCATCTGGATGGGTATATGAATAGGAAGGATTTAGAGGGATACGGGCCGGATGTTGGCAGGTGGGACTAGATTGGGTTGGGATGTCTGGTCAGTATGGACAAGTTGGATCAACAGGTCTGTTTCTGTGCTGAACATTTCTATGACTCTGTGTGCTCGGAGCTCATCAATGTCTATGTTGTGAGAACAAACAGGCTGTTCAACAGACTCTCCAATTTCCCTCCCCTGCTTGTCTCATTCCATAAAGTAATTTATACCCCCCAACTCTGATTCAGAGCTAATTTAGATTGATATTTCCCTAATAACTTCTGCCTGCTGAGTTCAAGCCAGCCAATTCCAAAAACATGTAAAGTTTTGGGCTTCAAAGATTTACATAATCATCCCTTGGGTTCAAAACTGCCCAAGAGTGTCACCATCCTCCACGCACACTCTTTAATTTTAATAAACCTTAACTATGCTGTAAACATCATGGATATTTTAAAGATCTGGGATTTTTCTCTTCAGAAAATATACTTCCACATTTCAGAAAGCATCTTACGATATTAAGATCATTTCAGTTGCAATTAAAAACACTTAACCCAGACAATTGACTTCAGTTATTGTAATTGAGATGTACAGTACAGAAATCAACCATTCGGTCCAAATTGTTGATGCTGACCAGATATCCTAAATTAATTTAGACACATTTGCCAACACTTGGCTCATATCCCTTTAAAGCCTTCCTATTCATATCCCCATCCAGATGCCTTTTAAATGTTGTAAATATCCCAACTTCCACCACTTCCTCTGGCAGTCCATTTCATACACACACCACCCTTTGCTTGAAAAAAATGCCCCTTAGATCTCTTTTAAATCTTTCCCCCTCACTCTAAATCTATGCCATCTAGTTCTGGACTCCCAACCCAAAGAAAAGACCTTGTCTATATACTCTATCCATGCCCCTCATGATTTTATGAATCTATATAAGGTCACCCATTATCCTCTGATACTCCAGGGAAAACAGTCCCAGCTTATTCAGCTTCTCCCTATAGCTCAAACCCTCTAACACTGGCAACATTCTTGTAAATCTTTTCTGAACCCTTTCAAGTTTCACAACATCCTTCCTGTAAGAGGGAGACCGGAATTGCAAACAATATTCCAATTTTGAACAGAAACTCTCAGACAAATCACTTTTCACAAGTAACTTTGTACTAAAACTATTAAAAGATCAAATCTAACAGAATCCAGTTTGATCTTGATTTGGAGATGCCGGTGTTGGACTAGGGGTGTACAAAGTTAAAAATCACACAACACCAGGTTATAGTCCAACAGGTTTAATTGGAAGCACTAGCTTTTGGAGCGCCGCTCCTTCATCAGGTGGCTGTGGGCTGCTCCTTCATTAGGCAGTGGTTATCCACAACCACCTGATGAAGGAGTAGTGCTCCGAAAGCTAGTGCTTTCAATTAAACCAGTTTGATTTTGTTTATAAATATTCAAGAATGTCTAAGAACATCAAGGAATAGCTAAGAATAGAATACCTATCAATATTTAGAGTTTTACCTTCAAGTCCCAAGCAAGTGTGATACCTTCTCTGTTGGGAGAAAATTTCTTCTGTGAAGTAATATCTAAGAGTTTCTAATACATCCCAATTTCAGCAAAAGGATCTTATTTTTGTAGTAATTTGATTTCTTCTGAGCAAAGATGGGTGTCAACGCTCTATATGGGTTTCTCCCAATTTGAAGTGGTGTTGTATCTATTAACATTGTACCAATTTCATTGTGTGAAGATTCCTGATTGTGTGAAGATTCAGACTACCACCTGATGAAGGAGCATCACTCCGAAAGCTAGTGTGCTTCCAATTAAACCTGTTGGACTATAACCTGGTGTTGTGTGATTTTTAACTTTGTACACCCCAGTCCAACACCGGCATCTCCAAATCATTCCTGATGAAGTTGTGAACTATTACCTAGTCAATTTATTTGTGATGTTTCATACACCTTTCACCTCTCCCTTATTTTTTTAAGCTTAAAAGAATCCTTTGTTAAAAGTTTGCCAATAAATTTGTTTTACTTTTGTAAAAGGATCTTCCTTTCATCTCTACCTTACTCTTTCAAGCTTAGAGTAATCATCATTAAATGATTATCAGTAAAGCATTTTAATTTCTCTCTCTCTTTGAGTTTTGTTTTAGCCTGTTTTCTAATGGAATTCTTGTGATAAGGATCTTTGCCATTCTTAAAATTTGATGGTCTCAGTATTTTATCTGTAATTAACATTTTACTTTTATGGCTGGGTGTGAGGTTGCCAAGTGTCTCTCTAGGCCTTTGTTAGCGATTAAATTATTGCTTGCTATGGAGCACTATTTTAACTCATAGAATGTGTTTATGCTTATTATGTTTATTTATTCTAATTGATTATGCTTTTTCTCACTCAAATCTATGTTCCTAACCAGATATCATTAAATCTCCACTCTTTACCAGAACTGAACTTGCATATTTCTTGAGTTCCTCCCCTGTTACCCATCATACCTTCTTCAAGTCCTACGCTGCCTCTCCCAGGCATGAACGTAGTCACAGAGGAGAGAGAAATCAGTTTAGTTTTCGAATGCCCACACCAAATCACCTATTTCACAAATTAAACAATTAGTAAATTACTTTTTGTAAACACATTTCCTGTCGTGGGACAATCTAGAACAAGGGGTCATCGTTTTAGGATAACAGATAGCAGATTTAAAATAGCGACGTAGAAATTACTTTTCTCAAGGGATTGTGAATATGTGGAATTCCCAGCCAGAGTATCATGGTTGTCAAGACATTGAGTAAATTTTAAGGAGGAGATAGACATTAGTCAGTCATGGGTTAATGGATTATGGAGCGCGTGCACAAAAGTGGAGCTGAGACCAGCCATGATTGTATTGAATTGTGGAGCAGGCTTGAGGGGCTGAATGGCTACTCGTGCTACTAGTGCTTATATTCTTATGTATAAATACTGCCCAGAAGTGTGTCATAGCTTGTGTAAATAGTTTGCTTTTAAAATGAAAAAGAGCTGAGTTTCATTTACCCTTAAACATTTTTTTGATGATCAGATCAGCCATGTCTTCATTGAATGGCTGGAGCAGTCTCAAATAGGCTGAATGATCAATCTCTGCTCCTACATCTTATGGTCTCAATCCAACCCATTAATTTGACCTAAGGTCAGACAGAAGAGTGTTCCTCAGTTGCAGTTGATTCCCAAATGTATCATGACCGGTTCCTGGGTGAAGTTCCCCAATTTGTGATGATGCTAGGTGAGAAGAGATGCACAGGCTCTCTTTCTCTAACCAACTGCCTCCCTCTGTTGGCATATCAAAGTTACCTTAAAATAAAGGATCCCTTCTTTTGCGGATACTTTTCCGAATTCTAATGTATATAAGTTTCCAAACGAATCAATGTAACAAGGCTTTCTTGAGTTAAAACAGAGTGAGTTTATTGCTTACTAAAACATGAATAAAAATTAAAGATAACACATATGCAAATATTAGAAATGAGAAGGGATTAAACAAAATACTTTAAAAGAAGTTCAAATCAGTCATTATGGAGTAGATGGTAAAACTTTGTGGCCATTAAGTAGGATAATTCCAGTAGCATTGACTTTTGCAGCTAAGCAGTCATTTTGGAGATTCTGTGGTCTTTACATCTTAAATTTTAGAAGAATCCCTACAGTGTGGAAACAGGCCTTTGGCCTAGCAAGTCCACACCGACCTTCCAAAGAGTAACCCACCCAGATCCATTCGCTTATTTTCCCTGGCTAATGCACCTAACACTACTAGCAATTTAGCATGGCCAACCCACCCTGACCTGCACATCTTTGGATTGTGGAAGGCAACCGGAGCACCCAGAGGAAACCAAGTGAGAAAAGTTGTCCAGTTTCCTCTTCAACTGTAGCTTTTGATGGGTGACGTGCTTCCAGCAATCAGAGAGAGAGAGAGAGAGAAAGGTTGTACATTCTTTTCCATTTTGCAAAACATATACAGGGAGTTTGTAGGTCTCCTTCAGCTGTAACCTTCACAACACTCTAACCTAGTAGGCTGGCACACACAGAGACCACTGGTGCATACGAATTTTAACCCCTGCTCTTGTGAATTGCTGGCAAGAGGAAACAGACAAGTCTGAAAACTAGACTGCTTTCTGTTCCAACACTGCCTAGGGATGAAACTGACACAAGGTGGCTCAGGTTTTTACATTGTACCCCTCCTGTAAAAGTGCCTCTTTGAAATTGCCTGACACTTTTCCAGATCCAACACTCCATGATCTCTCTCGACATGGGTGACAAGCACACAGGAATTTAAGAGACAGTCACTGAATTACATTCTTAGCCATCTCTGCCTCATATGCTTTTTTAGCCAAAGCAACCTATTTTACTTAACTATTTGATATGTCTGTATGTAATTCAAGGGCTCTGGTCCATTGTCATAACAATACAACACTCATTATTGCATTTAAGTTATCATGTCATCCCATGAGCGTACAATGGGGCCCTTTTGTGTAAGGCTTCTTACAAGATGCAACAGTAACTTTTCCTGTTAACTGGAAACCAAGATGCATTCTCAATTTAGTGATAACAGACAAAATTTACCATCATATTGTTAGAGAGAGCTGTTGCTATCTGTGTTGCCAGGTTCATGCTTCCAGCAATCAGAGAGAGAGAAAGAGAGAGAAAGGCTGTACATTCTTTTCCATTTTACAAAAAGCATACAGGGAGTTTCTAGGTCTCCTTCAGCTGTAACCTTCACAACACTCTAGCCTAGTAGCACTAGAACAGTAGACTAGCATAACAACACTAGAACATAAGGCTAGCACACAGGTTCAGGCTCTGGAGTGGCAGCGAGATCTCTTCATTACTCAATCTCCTAGAATTGATAACAGTATCATGGCATATACTTTGTTCCACAATGAAACCGAAAGCACGAGAACTGTGCTTTCTCAACACAACACTTGCAACTTGTATTCACATGGCCCTTCAAGTAAAATGGTTTAGGGTGTTTTACAGGAACATTATCAATATTTGATTCTGAGTCATACAGTGTTATATTGTGAGAGGAGATATAAAACTTAATCAAACAAGTGGCTTTTCAGCGGCAGTTAAAGGAAGAGAATGAAAGGTAAAGAGGTTTAGGGAAGTAATTCCAGAATTTAGGATCAAGAGACTGAACTGTGACTGCCTATTTTGTGGTGCAATTAAAATCGGGGATGCACAAGTTCCAGAAATGAAGCTGAGTAAATATCATGGAACGTTGCTCAGCAGAAGGAGGTTATCTGGATCAGGAGGGGTGAAGTCATGGAGGATTTGAAAACAAGGATTAAAGTTTCAAACTGAGGCATGGCTAGAATACCAGCCAATGTATGTCAGCAGACACATTGATCTGCACAATGAACTTTCTGCAAGTTAGAATGCAATTAGTAGACTTTTGAAAGAGCTTGAGATTGCAGAGGGTGGAAAATGGCAGACCAGCATGGAAACTGCTGGTATTGTGAAATCTAGAGATCAACAGATCAGCTGAGACAGGTTGAAGTCAGGTATTGGTTCAAAGCTGGAAATAAGCTGTCTTAGTGATTGTGTAGATGAAAGACTTAACAACAATTGAGGTTTGTTAAATATGTCATTTTACTTGCATGATACTGTAATCTTTAGCTGTAAATTTTGTGTACCATGGTCCTACTACACAACCATCTGAAGAAAGAGTGGCGCTCCAAAAGCTAGTGCTTCCAAATAAACCCTGTTGAACTATAACCTGGTGTTATGTGATTTGTGCCTTTCATTGTGTGGAAGCTCAGTTCAGGGTCAAATATGGCATTGAGTTGCAAACAGCCTGGGTTAGCCTCAGAACTTGCCACAGTGAGGTTTGGAGTCAGTGTTCGTGGCAGGGATCAAAGGCTTCAGTCTTACCAATATTTACTTGAAGTATGTGACATTACAGTTTGTCAAGTTAGTGCTAGATCTTAGTGGTGTAATAGGATAGCAGGTCTTGCTGCCTTTGTGTATAGAGGTACAACATATCTTAATCATCTATTGGAATGAGATATACTAAATGCTGTCTGCAGATGCAGATACACAGAAGTCATTGGGTAGGCACACACCAATGCTTATGCAGACTAGAATTCTCCATTGATTTTTCTTTCCAATGATCTCAAATAGGGAATTCCTATTGATGGCAGTATGTTGCTAGAACAAAATATATTTTTCATAACAACTGAGCAAACAAAATGAAGAAAAAATGAATAAGGTATGGTTGAATTATGTTTACATTACTGTCAGTATTTACTTTCCCTTAGCTTATTTTTACTCACTGGCCTTGAATGCCCATTTCTCCTGGATACAATTAGCAATGGAGTTCCTGCATACTGGAATATTGGGAAATAGTGTTCAAGGCATCTTTGTTCTCAGTTTAACATATGAATGGGCAACATGTTTGTTTGCGATAAGTCCATCTTACATATTTCACAATTACTTATGAAACATTAAGGAGATGTTCACCCTAACAAATCTTTCTCTTTCAATTTTCTGATCATGATTACACAATCTATGAGCGCTATCATTTCTTCCTACAATCAGGATGTTCAAGCTGATGGGTTTCATTTCCAATGAAGCTTCTTTTTTTTCAAAATTTGTGCAAATGTGCGAGTATACAGATTTAGTATCCTCACCACTAATACTGATTAAGTATAGAAATATGTTCTGGTCATTGCCTGATGATTAGACAACTTTGATTTAAAATTAAGACTTTGCAATTCCTGTATAATTTGATGAGGATACATGGTGCTGAAATAAATCATAAAAATAGGCTTGGATGTGGTTAAAGTAATTGGCTATTTTGTTACAAGTTTGTCTACAATCACACATTTGACATTGACAGTTTGGAGTGGATAGAAATCTGAAACAGATGTGTTTAACAGACACTCACTATCTTGGACACAAACATTATACATTTCCCTTATGTCGATTAAAGAATAAAAACTGATGTAGTTAGATTTTACACTTGTCAGCTGGGTGTATATCTGTGTGTAAGATTGGCTGCTCATTGAAAATATAATGGAAATGAAAATCTTTTTTATAGTAGGCGTCCAGTTTTACACCTGTTGGTGAATTATTAATGTATCTGCATTCCTGTCTACCCCATAAATAGATGAACTTTGAAACAATGGCAATTAAAAAATACTCAAAAATGTATCATATTTCCACCTTGGGTAAATATTTTTCCAGAATTATTCAACTATTTATTTTATTTGCTTGTTGTGCTTTGAGACTTGACAACTATTATTAACTACATTGATAAGGAGAGTTGCTGGAAACAATTGAATGTCTTTTGTTCATGTGTATAAGTGACAAATGCAACATTTTGAATTGAGTAATTTTACAATTCAGTAATGACTTTAGGTATTGCGAAGATACTGTATCTTGTGCAATTTCAAAAGATTTTCCTTTAAGATACCACAGTGAGACTGGATGCATTGTTCAATGAAACAGATGCTTATTTTAATGACTGCAACTACATCTCACAATGGAGAAGCACTCCAGATATCAGGGTCACATGCTCCCCTACAAAGAGGGACAGGAAATTGAAGAGAGACTCCTTTTAAGCTACTCTTAATTATTATGCATGTATTTAAAGTGCATATATTTAATACAGGAAGGCGAAAGTGAGGCCATGTCTTTCACACAGACAGTAGTAGACACCTGGAACGTGCAGTCAGGGGTGGTGGTGGAGGCAAATGTGATTGGGGCAAAAAAGGGGCTTTTAGTTGACTACATGTATAAGCAAGGAAGAGAGGGATATGGACCAAGGGTAGGTAGAAGGGATTAGTTTAATTTGGCATCATGTTTGGCACAATATTGTGGGTCGAAGAGTCTGTTCCTATCCTGTACTGTTCTATATTCTATTAATAATTATTAATTATTACCGATAGCTAGCAGAGGTCAAGGGGCATGCAAGTTAAGTGAAGCTTTACAAATAATTTTTTCACTTGCTACCTGAATAGAATTGAATATTATACTAATTAAGAATCAGAGACCAGCAGTGAAATGGTCACTCCCATCACCAGTGGAATATAGATAGCATGATTCAATGACTATGAATGAGCTACAGGGTTCAACACTACATTCTTTGACCTTATCCTAGGATTTGCATGTCCGAATGCCTATCTTACTCACTTGAGTTACTTGCGAATGCAATGTGATGGCTGATACAAGTGCTGAAAAGTGAGAGAGTACAGGCTCAAGAAGCCACTCCATTGACACACCAGCCATAAGGGTGCTGACAATAAAGGACACAGGAAATAAATGTGAAATGTTCACCATCATGACAAAGACCTGTAGCATTTTTGATCCTGGGGAGAGGGAGGTGTAAGCATAGGGGCACATCCGAAGACAGAGGAAGAAACATGGGAGCAAGGGAAGATGGCTGCCATGATATGTGGTGTGGGGAGTTGTGAGTGTGAGAGTAGAAAAACATAAAGAAAAACAGAAAATCCTAGTACAAACACATGTGCATAAAGAATGGATTCACAGGCTTCCCGAAGGCTTAGAAGATAAATACACCATGCAATGTGGTATTAATTCTCACAGGCTAACAACTCTCAGATTTGATCCTCATGTCTTAAATTAAGCTGTGCAAAGATTTGAATGCAAATGCCTTTTCCATTTGCTTGCTATTATAAGGAGTCACTACTTCTGTTGAAATAGCAGATAACGGGGGAAATTGCTTCGGAATGTAATAAGTTTGAATATTAATATACACATAGCAGAAGTTCAAGGACTTTTAATCTGCACTGAATTATCAAGAAAAACACCAGCCTACATTACTGCTCCCCCTAAGCAGCTCTCTGATCGACAACAGAGGCAGCTGGAAAAATGCATTGACCTAAAAGGCATTAATGCCAACAAGTTTATTTTCCTCTTTAAAAATTGGTTTTGCAGCATCAGGAAGATGGAACAAAGATCCAAAGTGTGCACTTAAATATATTAAAACTATTGTGTTTATTTAAAAATATCTGATTTGAAACTGCATGTGAAACATGTAATTATAATTTATCTGAGCTGGCCAAGCTCCAGTATAGCAAACAGCCCAGAGGATTAGGAAAATATTATCTTCCCACCACCAACTTGCCTTCATTTTCTTCCAGATTTGTGAACTGAAACTGTATCCATGACTGAGATGTCTGGTTACGACTCAGTTCCCTATCTCCTCTCTTTGTTTCATCTAAAAATCAAGATGTCCTGTAAGGTCACGGTGCATAATGATTTCACCATGCATTCACTGCTACAGCCTGGATAAATAACAAAACTTAGGGCAGAGTCGTATAAGGTCCTGAATGACACGGAGTATGACGGGAAATCTGGGAGAACTGAATAAGAAGTCTAATGAGACCTATCTTGATGTCACATTTTCCAGAAAGAAGTGATGAATGAGATGCCTATTTGCAGGGATTAATGCTCATTATCACCCTCACCAGTATCAATTCTTGCCTTAATGTACAGATTCCAGTTCTATCAGGGGCTGCTTAGAAACGATGTCAAGAAATCCCAACATGAGAGCTGGAGTGGGTACTTGATGATGCCAGCTCATGACTGCTCCTCTGGACTACCATCTTGGACACTGACACCAGCATCTCAGGGTACACTGTACACACCCCATATCCATGGGTCTTGGCATCTGACACAAAGGCATGGCTGTCAGCTGGCATCAGCTGAGTGAGTGAATGTGTTGGTGGATGGCCATCTGCTCCGTGAGTCTCACATCTGCAACATGTGCCACCAACTGATGCACCAGGCGTACCATGTGTGTTTCAAGCAAATTGTCATGTGTCAAGGGAGACACTTTTCAATGAAGGGGTCTTGGCTCAGTTGGTCAAGGACAGACTCCATTACCAGTGCAAGGGCTTGGGCACTGTCCGGTACCTGCCCTGCCTCTTTCTGCCCTTTGTTCTATCTTCTCCTGTGATGAGACAAAGGGAGGGATTGAGTACAGTGGAAGTTGGTGCCACAGCTGTTAGGGCTGGTTGGGGTGGGGGAAAGGTGGTGAGGTGATCCAGTTGTGGTGGTTACGCTGCACAGAGCCCATGCAGTGATAGGAGTCAGGAGGATTGTGCAGCTGGGAGCAAGTAAGGAAGATGCTTCATGCAATAGTGAGAGTGATAGAGCATGAACCTTGGGAGGAGGTGGGTGCTGTAGCAGAGAAAGAGTGATTGTGAGGTAGCAGAGAGAAGGTGGTGGCACTTACCCCGGCCAAGCAGAGAAGATAATTGGCCTTCTTTCGAAACTGCTGGGCATTCCTTCAGAAGACTGAGGCTTCATTGATCAGGTTGCAAGCCAGGACCAGACTGGCATGGCCTCCACTAGGTATTCCAGGTCCCTGTCTGCAAAGCAGTGCACCAAATACCCTTTTGCTGTTATGTCTGAGGCTGAGGTCACAAACTATATAGGGCAGCTCCGAACTGCTCGAGGCTGTCTGGGACACATCAGCCTTTTAAAGACGACAATATCACCAGTGTGACAGTCTAATCCAAGCCTTTCCACAGTGGCAAGTTCTTCTGGCTATGCCAAGTGTAAGAATCAGACGAGCATTGGATGAGAGAAGTGTCAGAGCGACATGGCAGATGAGGTGAAAATAAAGCTCCAAAATAGGGCAAGATTCAGCCCATACAGCCCATTCATATTGATAGGACCGGGCAAGAAGTGGCCATTGCATGTTTTAGTAACTTCCACTATGACTACGTCAGGCCAACCTTGAATGGGAAACTCCAAGACCAATTTCTCAAGTGGTTACAAAAATTATCAAAGAGAGGTATGTAACATTTGCTGTCTGAGTCATAAAGCACAGAAATATCTTCACATCCACTTGCCAGTCAGCCCTTTACTTGCCCTTTACAATGTTTGTAGTTATTTTATTGCGTTTAAAGTCAACAGTATATAATGTTTTTATTTACCTTTCATTTAATTAACTATCAACTTGTCTTGAACTTTTTTCTAGTTGGAAGATGAAAAACAGACCCAAATTAGATGTTGAAGATGATTAAATGAGTTGATAAGGAAAATAGAGCCATAAATTGTTTCCTTTGCTGGGGGAGCGTAAAACAGGGCTGTAATCTCAAAACTAGAGATAATTCAGAGGCAATGTCACATTATCACACACAATGGCAATTTCCCTCAGGAAGGTGTTGACGTTAGCTCAAATAAAAATGTAAAAAAAAAATTGATTTTTTTTTGTCAAGCAAGGGAATCAAGGTGGGTGGATGGAGTTAAGATACAGAGCTACCATGATCTAATTGAATGCTGGAACAGCTTTGAGGTGATGAATGGGCTACCACTATTCCTGTTGTCCTTTCCTTCATCTCACATACTTTGGACCATATTCAATCAAATCTTGAAAGGTTGAAAGATGCAGTCCCAGCAACTGATCCTCTGAAAGCATTCATTGTGATAAATAGAAATCTCAGCTCTGATTTCCTGCCACTGTCTGTGAGGAAGAAGTGAGGGGTCTCTCTAGATTAATATGGCCAAGGTAGTAAAAATACTTGAAGATCAATCTCATTTGCTCTTGCAATAGCATTCCAGAATACTCCCTCATTAAAAAAAGCCCTTCTTTATATCTGTTTCTGGTGACAAAGATTTCATTGGCTTATTATTTCACAGCACAGAGGATTTCTATAAGTAATGTTGTTACCATGGAGACTCTATTGTAGCAAAATAATTTTTTTCCATGTTTTCATTTTATTTTTTGTGTGAGCACGCTTCCTGCTACTCTGAGCTTTCTCTTGATTGATATGGAATATACAGAGAAATATGTCATCTATTTAATCTATAGAAAATTGTTTGATGCACAGTCATATTTTTTGATACATCTTTTTCTCTTTTGACTTCAGGGGTAGGACTTGGCATGATCTTCTTATTCAGTGCCCAGTTAAGGTGCCATGCCAAATCCAGGCAGCAAGTATGTCATGAGAATTGAAGCTATTTCCCGAGCTGCTGAGAGTTCCATTCCTGAACACTGTGGAGACAGCCCTGTGATTTGAGAGTCCTGGCATGACATAGCAGCATTGGGGAAAATACTTTAATCTGTGAAATTGATGAAATAGAGGTTTCTTTGACGGTATGGGATTCCAATGTGGTAAATCTTTGACTGTATCATTACAAGATCCAGTGGTGAAATGTTCCTTTTAAGGACTTGGACAGAATTCACCAGCAATTAATTTAAAGGTCAAGGGAGAAATGTATTCCATGAAGTGGATTCATAAATCTACTAAGAAAGAATACAATTTTTCACGTTCTGCAAATAGAAACAAAGAGAAAATCATCCTTTTATATTTTCATTGTAGAAATGATGTCAAATAACCATTGAGTGTAAAAGTTGGCATATGATGTTGATGTTGTACAGGATTATGTTGAGACCACTTTTGGAGTAATGTGTACAATTCTGGTCACTCTGTTATAGGAAGGATACTCTTAAATTGGAGAGAGTTCAGAAAAGATTTACCAGGATATCGCCAGGATTTGAGGGTTTGAGTTACAAGGAAAGGCTAGAACTTTTTCCACTGGAGCGTAGGAGGTTGGGGTGACCTTACAGAGATTTATAAAATCATGAGGATCATAGATAAGGTGAATAGCAAAGGTCTTTTCCCTTGGGTAGGGGAGTTTAAAATTGGGGGCATAGTTTTAAGGTGAAAGGAGAAACATTTAAAAGGGACCTGACAGGCAACTTTTTTTATTGAGGATGGTCCATGTTTGGAATAAACTGCCAGAGAAGAATTGGATTAGATTACTTACAATATGGAAACAGGCCCCCACCAAACCTAGAAAGAGCAACTTTCTGCCACATCCACCCATGACTAATGTACCTAACATGATGGGCAATTTAGCATGGTCAATTCACCTAACCTGCACATCTTTGGATTGTGGGAGGAAACCCACACAGACACAAAGAGAACATACAAATGCCACACAGACAGTCACCTAAGATGGGAATTGAACCCAGGTCCCTGGCACTGTGAGGCAGCAGTGCTAACCACTGAGCCACCATGTCATCCTGACATTTAAATTACATTTAGATAGCACATGAATAGGAACAGTTTAGAGATGGCCAAACACAGGTAAATGGCACTGGTTTAATATGGGAAACTTGGTTGGCATGGATGAGTTGGAATGAAGGGTCTGTTTGCATGCTGTATGACTCTATAATTTGGCTACTGACCAATTTTAAACCCTTGAGTTAGTCAGTTCTTTTTTATGCACAGATTCTTTTTAGCCTATAGTTCAATTGTAGCCCTTTTAATTACATGGAAAATACTGCAAATGCCAGAGGTCTGAAAATGAAACACACAATTCTGGAAAAACGGAATAGGTCAATGAGCATCTGTGGAGGGCATGTCTGACGTACTGCGTGTGTCTAGGCTATGAAGAGAGAGACTGACAAATCTGCTGCTTGTTTCCAGCTTTTTTTCCTCAACTAGCCCTTTGAGGCAGCCCGAGGCAATGCTATTTGTAGCTGCTGCTCATTAGGCAGGAAATGCGCTATGCATTTAGATTGGCTTATTTGAGTTATTGACTCTTCAATGTTGTAGAGTGAGCATCATTTAATAGTAGCCTGTGGTGAGCTGGACACCTGATAGAATTGCTTTTCAAATACTACAACACTAACCTATGCAGAGGGAAGCTTATCATTTGCTTATTGAAAACAAAAGGTTATTTTGTATCTGTGCCTGTTTTACTTCTTCGACTTAAAAAAAATCTACCAAACTAATAACATGTATTGCCACACAAAAAAAAATCCCTTGGTCTTATATTGCTGAATGTATGCACTACCAGAAAAGAAAAGCTTTCAAGGTTAAAAATGAATTTGCGCAAGGAAAACCTACAAAGTAAAAGTGATTACTTATTGATAATGCTTGAATTGCTATGTCAAGTTATATTTCCAGTAGCAGTCACTGATTTATTCATATAAGGCAACACAAGAACAATAAGAGTAATCTAGCTCAGTGATGTTTGTTGAGAGCTCAATTTCAGATCAGGATACAGGGAGAAAATGCATTGCTTTTGTCCAAACTAATACTGTGGGATATTTTATCCATTTTTAATCAACCCATTCAGACATGTTATGACACACCTCTGAACAAACAAGACTTGCATTTGGATTGAGAGGGCAGACATAGCCACATATGAATTAAGAAGCAGAAGTGGACTATTCCATGCTTTGAGCCTGCTCTGTCATTCAATAAGATCATGCGGATCTACTTGTGTTTCTAATTCCCAACTCCTGATAACCTTTGATTTCCTTGCAAAGCAATCATCTACCAACTGCTGCCTTAAAAGTATACATCCTTCAGATAGAGTGTTAAAAAGTCGCACAATCTTCTGAGAGAAAAGAAAATCAACATTTCTGTCCTAAAACGGTAATCTATAATTTTAAAACGTTGCCCCTGGTTCTGGACTCACCCACCAGAACAACAGCATTTCCTTGTTCATCTTGTCAAGACTGTTCAGGACTTATATAATTCAATCAGATTACCCGTTGCTTTTCTAAACTTCAGTGGGAAAAAAACAAATCTTTCCAGTTTTATCTTAATAAAACTAACTCATTCCAGGTATCATTCTTATAAATGTCCTCTGAATCTTTTTCAACACATTTACATCCTTCCTAAAATGAGGAGACCAACATTGCACACAGTATTCAAGATGCAGTCTCACCAATTACCTGTATAACTGAAGAAGCACATCTTTACTTTTATGTTTAATTTATATTGTAATGCAGATTGCATAAAGATAAGCTTCTTAATTACTTTCTGCTTCTGCCTACTAACCTTTTATGATTCATGCATGAGACAACCTGGATCCCTCTGCATTCTTATACAAAAGTAGGCTCCTCCAATCAGTGCTGCACTCCCCCACTGATGCATTGAAATGTCAGCCCAGATTTAATACACTGGTGTGGATCTTGATCTTAACACACTCTGAATCAGAGATGAGAGTGCTACCACAAAGTTACAGTTGACATATGAAGTTAAAAATCACACAACATCAGGTTACAGTTCAACAGATTTTTTTTTGGAAGCACTAGCTTTCGGAGTGCTGCTCCTTCATCAGGTGTTTGTGGAGTATAAGATTGTAAGACACAGAATTTATAGCAAAAGTTTACAGTGTGATGCAACTGAAATTATACATTGAAAAAGACCTGGATTGTTTGTTAAGTCTCTCATCTTTTAGAATGACTATGTTGGTTTCAGTTCTTTCATGCACATATCCCAAATCTTTTTTAAGATTACATTTTCAAGTGAACTTTAACAATAGGCCCTGGATCAGTGGTGCTGGAAGAGCACAGCAATTCAAGCAGCATCCGACGAGCAGCAAAATCGACGTTTCGGGCAAAAGCCTTTCATCAGGAATAAAGGCAGAGAGCATGAAGCGTGGAGAGATAAGCTAGAGGAGGGTGGGGGAGGGGAGAGAGTAGCATAGAGTACAATAGGTCAGTGGGGGAGGAGATGAAGGTGATAGGTCAGGGAGGAGAGGGTGGAGTGGATAGGTGGAAAAGGAGCTAGGCAGGTCGGACAAGTCCGGACAAGTCA
>NC_057722.1:17700871-17757155 GCF_004010195.1 Chiloscyllium plagiosum | reverse complement strand
AAACGGAGGGGTTGGAGGCCCTGGTCATGGCGGATGGAGGTGTAGAGGGTTTGGATATCCGTGGTGAAGATGAGGCGTTGGGGGCCGGGGAAACGGGAGTCTTGGAGGAGGTGGAGGGCGTGGGTGGTGTCTCGAATGTATGTGGGGAGTTCCGGACTAGGGGGGATAGGACAGTGTCGAGGTAGGTAGAGATGAGTTCAGTGGGGCAGGAGCATGCTGAGACAATGGGTCGGCCAGGGTGGTCAGGCTTGTGGATCTTGGGAAGGAGGTAGAACCGGGCAGTACGGGGTTCCTGGACTATGAGGTTGGAAGCTGTGGGTGGGAGATCGTAGGCCGTCTGCCTCACATAGGGCCGCTCACACCTTCAATGCATTATCTGAGCTGACATGGCACCTAATGTTAAAGTTCACTTGAGAATATAACATTTAAAAAATGTTCTGGGAATTACATATGAAAGAACTGAAACCAACATGGTCATTCTAAAAGATGAGAGACTTAACAAACAATTCAGGTCTTTTTCAATATGCTATTTCAGTAGTTAAAAATCACACAACACAAGATTATAGTCCAACAGGTTTAATTGGAAGCACGCTAGCTTTCGGAGCATCACTCCTTCATCAGGTGATAGGAGTGGCGCTCCGAAAGCTAGCGTGCTTCCAATTAAACCTGTTGGACTATAACCTGGTGTTGTGTGATTTTTAACTTTGTATACCCCATCCAACACCGGCATCTCCAAACCATTTCAGTAAAGTTTTGTTCTAAATTCTGTGTCTTATGATCTTATACTCCACAACCACCTGATGAAGGAGCAGTGCTCTGAAAGCCAGTGCTTTCATATAAACCTGTTGCACTATAACCTGGTGTTGTGTGATTTTTAATTTTGTACACCCCAGTCCCACTCCAGCATCTCCAAATCTTGACCTATGATGTATTTTCACTCACACTTTAAAACAATTGTGGGCCATACCTTTGTACCCTACTGGCGGGGAAGAGAAATGTGTAAATGAATTGAAGCATCAGTGGGGGAGGGAATGAACATTTGTGGATGTGTTTTACCCACACCCTCCACCAACTCAAAGACTTCAACCTCGGTGAGACCTTTATCTAGGTTAGAACCAGGAGCAGAATCTGGTAAGCACATCACTAACATGTCTCTACAGCTGGTTGAGGAGGAAACACCCCAACTTGCTGGCACTTAGAGGACTGCTGGAGACCAGGCACCTGCTCAGGGCCAGGCAGCGTATCATGTCACGGTGCCAAACATTAATTACTTATTTGCAAATGCACAGAGAGGCAGAGGAATAACAGGCAGGTCTGCCTCAGGCATTCAATAAACTTGACCAAACAGTGGAGGAGCCCATCGATATGATGAATACTTTGTTTGTTCCTCATCTGGGCAGACCATTGTGGAAAGCCAGATCTAGCAGAATATTGTTTGGCTGTCCCAGCATCAATGGGGGGGGTAAGAGAGGGAACAAGAAATGTCAATATTATTCCAGGTGCCCCTTCTGCTCAAATACAGCATGTGGTGCCAGCAAGCTCCCAGACTGAGGTGGAACCACGTCCAAGTCCTCCAGACTGTGATTCCCAACCCTGCAGAAGTTGTAGTCAAGGAGAAAGGGTCTACATCTGGAAAAGACACTGTCAGCAATTCTCAGAACTCATGGCAGAAATGACTCCACGCAGATACTCCAGGGTTAGCCGCAGGGCAGACTGCCTCCTCTTTAGCTGCAAATCCCAAAACTGAACTTGGACTTCATGGGAGGGCAAGGAAGAAAAGAAAGCCATTGCAGATCCATTGGCTGATGGATTGCTAATTTAGCTGTAGATATCATGTCAGTGTTAAGCAGCCTCTTCATACATCTCAAGGTTGATAGAAATTGTGTTGGTAAATCATTACTCATCTCTGACAAGCATCGCAGATTACAGCAGATGTCAGGAATCCTTCAACCCTTGCATTCATGAGTGCAGATAAGGTGTTGTATTCTTTAATGAGGAGAGCACTGAGACCACAGTTAATGCGAGTGTCTTGTGACGGGGCCTAGCCGCAATTCACACTCCACACTTGTGGTCATCTTGTGTGTGTCATGATGTAATCATTCATAGTGCACACATCTCTGGAGGGAAGAATTTATTTGTTTTGCAAGGGCGTGTGCACATTCCTTCAAAGATGGGCGATGTCTAATGCCCCATTTACATCCAAACCCTACCTTGTAATACATTGTTCTGGTGGAAAAAGATGCTGAAAGTAACCTCTTTCTGAATGTCAATGCTGTAGCGTAATATACTGACGTTGTCATTCCCGTTCAGCAGTGTATGTGAATTCATAAATGCTGAGGACTGAACAACAATTGGAAGGTCATAAGGGTCTGCCTCAAGATGCCTCAAACTGATAATAATCCATAGGAGAATTCACTTGGATTTAGTAACGTAAATGAAACCTTAAGAGTTAACTTTCCTCAGCACCATTCGATATTATCTTGTCTGAATGATAGTTTGGGAAAACGTAGCAGTCAACAGAACATACAATGTTTTCATTCTTGGAGATGGGAACAGCAGTTGATATAAAGTATTCAAGCAGTTTTATTGGAAACTTAAACTTAAATGTCCTCATTTTCATCCTCGGAAGACTGCTGCCATTTTCAGCATCCATAACACCTATTCTTTGCTTGTTCCAGCTGAGCACAGCATAGAATGCCAGGGCTATGTGGCATAATCTAGCTGCAGCGTACAGTAAAGCCCCACTGCAGGATTTCAGGCATCGGAACCTCAGCTTGAGGAGCTCGTTGGTCTGTTTCATGATGACTCTAGTGGAAGAATAGGTTGAATTACATCTCATTCTTCAAGGGTGGCTTGGGACATTAAATGCCAGTGATGCCATGAGTGAATAAAAAAAAACACCCTGCATTAATTCTTGGGTTCTGTAAGGCTGTCTTCAACTACGTCTCTCTGTAGACATTCATTTATAACATGTGGACCTTAGAATGAGGCAGGAATTTGAGAGCTATCAGGAATATAGGCTTCATTGTGGCTCTCAAGATACCTGAAGAGAACCTCCAAGATGTGGCAGTGATGATCACAGATGAGTTGCACAATAACTGAGTGGAACACGTTTTCTGTTAATAAATTCTGTAGCATTGTAATATGGAGCTTTCAAAGAGACATGGGTACAGTCTGTAGTGCTCTGTACCCAGGGGAAACCAGCTACAGAGGAGAATCTCACAGCTTGGGAATGTTCGACTGACCTTATCATGGATTAATACATTTTCTTCAGCATGCCAAGTCCTGCAGGCAGCATGGCACCATTCCATTGTGGAGCTACAGAGTCAGTACCTGCAGCAAGCTTCAGACATCTAAGATGACAAAACAAACCATACAAAGTAGGAACAGAAGTTGGCTACTTGGCCCCTCGAGCCTGCTCTGCCAATCAGTAAGATCATGGCAGGACCAACATTCCTCACGCCCACTTTTCTGCCCTTCCCCATAACCCTTGTTTTCCGACTGGCCAAGAATCTATCTACCTCAGCTTTAAACATAAATAAGAACTCTATCCCCCACCGGGTCTCCGTGACAAGGAGTTACAAGGCTCTCAACCCTCTGAGAGAAGAGATTCTTCCTCATTTCAGTCATAAATTGGTGGAAGAAGTCACAGCAAGAACAGTAGACTCTGCCTGTCCTCATCCTTGTCTGTATCCTAAGGGACTTTCTGCTGTAGCTTCTCCCAATAGAGGATGTGCTGCTATGGCTGGAAATTCCTTTTGGCTTACAATCCCAGCTAATGTTACTAATGGACAAATCATATCCCAAACTGAAATCTGGCTGGAGATATTAATTTTTTGGTTGATTTATATTCAGCCATGTGGTCTTTCACTGAAACACAAACACACAATATTTCAGATTTGCCTCCAACAACAAAACAGAAGCTTTTTGTACAAAAGAAACAAAGAGAAAAATGGAACCAACCAAGCTGTTTACATCTAACACAAATTGAAAGATTCCAAAACACACAAACACACAATCTCATCTGTCCCAACTTCACTATTTTACAGTGTTAGCATTAAATAAGGTCTGAAGGGGTGAGAGAACAAGAGCAGGGATCTAATGAAACAAAATAACAGGTCATGGATATATTAATTACGGGTAAATTGGCTGAGTATTTGTGGTATAAGTGTTGGGAGCTGGTAATTATTGATCTGTGAGTTTTATGGAGTGTTATTACCTGAAATAAAACTCCCAACAGAAGTGTGGACTTGGACTCTATTTAAATACAGTTGTCTCCTGGTGTATAACATACGTTTCTCAAGTATAAAAGAAAGTAGCAGTAGTATGTTCTGATGAAATTACTATAGCTTACTATGGATTTGCTTACAGTTAACGTACTCCTTATTTTGTAGGATTTATAATTCTGTGAGGTAAAATGCAATCACTTGAGGTGAGCAATGTGAAGTGGAATTGCACCATATGGAATAGCAGATCACTTGGTTCAAAGTGCTATCCACAATATGGTAACTGATCCCTACAATTTCCATGGCCTTTGAAGAAAGAGAGGAACAAATTGAGCCAGAATTTCCAATCCTGCTCACGCCTCAAGTTAACTGTGCTGTAAAATATAAATGTGCAGGGTTGAGGGCACGATCAGTTTGCGAAACTGTCTTATTTTCGAAGTTCATTCCAACACACAAAATGCACGATTGCCCATGAAAAATAGCCTTTTTTATGAGAAGTATAGTGACAACCAATGGTTTTGAAATCACATGGGAAAGGGAAATCAAAAATAAAGTTCTTTGATGACACTCAGCGTGACATGCGTTCTTTTAATTTATTACAGAATTATCTAGCAACTGCTCCCGTTTACAAATGACCATTATTTCAACAGTTGCAGATTTGCTCTAAATTCCTAAGTGCCTTTTACCAAATAAGGGTTTGTGCTCATTCACTCATCTTTAAGACAGGACTTCCCAAAGTCAGGGTCAGAACACCCAAGTTGAATTTTTGGGATGGTCAGCTCAGAGCGAGTAATAGTGCCATGTACTGAAAACAACAAATGTTGGAGAGAGAGAGAGAGAGAGAAGGCTAATGTTTATATCAGAGCTCTGATGAAGACTCGAAAAATTAGCTTGCTCTCTCTCCATGGATGCTGCCTGACCCACTGTGACCTCCAGCATTTGTTGTTTTCAGTATTTATTCCAGTATCAGCAATAATTTGCTCCTACAATGGTGCCATGTAACTTTCCCCTCTCCTCACTCCCACAGGTCTTTGTCCCTTGTCCTTGCTCTCAAAAGTCTTCCCACCACACATCCTGCTCCCACAGTTCTTATAGAGGAGTTGCACAGTGGGATACTATAATGTGATTGAACGCATCTGCAGCATCCAAGCTGACTGCTTTTTTTCCCATTAACGGGCATAGAAATATTGTCATAGGTTCTTCTGATGATGGAATGACCAACCTCTATCTCAGGTTCATTTTAATTTCATGCTATGTTAATGAAAACCAGTGATTATGATGTAGTGAATTACTATCCAGCACTGTTTCGAAGACTAGCTTCAATATATCAACCGGCCTTGGATGGAGACTGTTCTTGGATGATCACAGATCGGCACAGGACTGGCAGGAATTGAAGCAGTGCATCCAAATTACTTCAATCGTGAAATGACAAAACCCCATCCAAATGTAAATGAGGAAAACAAAATCTGAAATGATTGGAAGAGCACTGATGCATATTTAATATAAGTAAGTCAGAAGAAAATCAGTTTTTGTCATACAACTTCTGTAGTTTATTACTTCAGCTGAACTCACTGTCCATCTGCCTCATTAGTCACTCATAACCACCTAAAACCATATGTTTTGAACAATACTGTTTAAGCAGACTGTCATCAATCTAAAAATGATAAAGAAGAGCTTTGAACAGACTTCAGTTTTTTTGTCTAAATAGTGCAGCAACAGTTTCCTCCTACTTTATCTTATAAATATATATGGTAATAGTTGTTTAGCCATTCTGTACCTATTTGTTGTTCAACAGCATGCGGAGCTTATTTAGTTAGATGGACTTTTAGGTCACCAAACCTTGACTAGAACAGGAAATTAAAGCAAGCTGTTTTCAGCTATCTGCAGCACTAGAATCTTCATTTGAGAGAAGAGTTCAGTTCTTATTGTGATAGTTTTTAGACAATAGACAATAGGTGCAGGAGTAGGCCATTCTGCCCTTCGAGCCTGCACCACCATTAAAGATGATCATGGCTGATCATCCTTAATCAGTATCCTGTTCCTGCCTTATCTCCATAACTCTTGATTCCACTATCCTTGAGAGCTCTATCCAACTCTTTCTTAAATGAATCCAGAGACTAGGCCTCCATTGCCCAGTGAAGTTTCTCCTCATCTCTGTCCTAAATGGTCTACCCCGTATTTTTAAGCTGTGTCCTCTGGTTCGGCACCCACCCATCAGTGGAAATATGTTTCCTGCCTCCAGAGTGTCCAATCCTTTAATAATCTTATACGTCTCAATCAGATCTCCTCTCAGTCTTTTAAACTCAAGGGTATACAAGCCCAGTCGCTCCAGTCTTTCAGCGTAAGGTAGTCCCGCCATTCCAGGAATTGACCTCGTGAACCTATGCTGCACTCCCTCAATAGCCAGAATGTCTTTCCTCAAATTTGGAGACCAGAACTGCACACAGTACTCGAGGTGTGGTCTCACCAGGGCCCTGTACAGCTGCAGAAGAACCTCTTTGTTAATACTTGCTAGGGATTGTAATGTGTACCAGTTTTGATCTATTCTATCATATTTCATTTCTTCCTTCAAACATCACTGTTTTCAGACTGCCAGAGAGGATTGAACAATTTGAGTCTCAGTTTGTTTCAAACTAAAGGCAGATTTAAGCTGTGAATCCTCTGACCAGTAGGTACTGGCCCAGACTGATGGATTGCATTCGCTTTAAAGCTTATTATTCTGTTAATAGAAAATAAATCTTTGTTGCAATTACATAGCAACAATTGATCTCAGGCTGATATATGTGTAGTGGGATAGTTTTGCTGCTCAGTGCATATTGTAGTGGCTCAGCCACAGAGGAGTTATGTGCTGATGTGTTTCCGTATTGAAAATTTCTTCTGTTCTAGCATCTAATTTTTAATGGAAGGCAACATCTACTGGGAGTTTAAGCAAATGCCATTCTCAGATTTCAGATCTCCTCTGGTCCACCAAGCTGCTTTGTGCTTTTGCGATGCAGCTTACCATAAATACGTAGTTAAATTGAAGCTTGTGCAATTCAAACCAATAAGTGACAGTCTCTGGGAGACGAGTTCTGTGACAATAAACCATCTCTTTGCTAGATTACTTATTGCATTTTGTTTTTGGCAGATTATAACACAAGCAGAGTAAAAGTCACCAACAATTAGCTAATTTTTCAAGGTTAATTTTCAATTGAAACATCCTTATGTTATATAAGTCAATGTTGTGCAATTGACAGCACAGATCAGAGAACCAGCACTCTCAATTGTGCAACATTTCCCTTGCAACTCAACTATTTCAACAGGCCACTGGATTCTTGGGCTCCCAGTCACAATGAAGAATGAGATTTGCTCAAATATCCATCAAAATACTGAAACAACTGAACCACAGGGGAAAGAATTCATGACTGACATCTCTGGGTCTCTGATTGATGCTGTCACCATGCACGATGTTTATTTACACCAAGTGCTAGCAACTTCAGCTATTGACATGTGAAAATGTCTGGATGGTTGACACTTCCAATGGCCTGTTGTGAAAGGAGTTTCTTTTGAAGAAAGTGAATTAAAGACTCTTTTTAAAGTTGTTGTGAGACACATCGTATTGTTATTAGTGGGTTCACTGCTTCTGCACAGAGGGTGCATGGGCATGGGAGTGGAAGGTCTGAGCAGCAACAGAAACTGAGTGGATGGGCAGGGGAAGTCATATAGGGGTGAGGATGTGTGAGAGATTAGAACTCCTACAGTTTGGAAGCAGGCCATTCAGTCCATACTGACCCTCCATAGTGCATTCCACCTAGAACCACTCCCCTAACTTTGGAAAACAAAACAAACCCTGTGGCAACACTCACATGTAGTTTATTAATATTGTATTAACCACAGAAGGCACAAATAAACTATGTGAAAAAATGTTAACTAATTAAAAAATATGTTGAAATAGAATTTGAAAAGCCATTTTTTATTCAAGGTTTGAGCCATGGGCTTTAAAATAAATCCTTACCTGCACTCAGTTTTGGGAGGTGGATGGGAGAAGAAATTTGAAATGTATGCACAGGGAAAGCAACCCCAGCATGTTATGAGGCACCTCGTTCCGTGGCCATTTTAACCACAGGGGATATTGGATCATTTCAGAGACATTAAGTGCTTGACAAACATATCTAAATCAGGTTTCCATTGCTCTATTTTAAAGTTAACCATGAGTTTCTCAGAGGTTGTGGGATCCAACATGAAACGGTGATGGGAATGATTGGCTGCTGGGTCCAAAGGAGCAGGAGTGTCTCTGCTGATCCCTCAGTCAAATCTTCACTTTGTACCAGCCCCTCCTGTCCCTGCCCCCCCCCTTCTCTTTTCCTGACTGCTGACCTCACCCCTTTCAGCTCTGATTGCTGTCCCCCACCACCACCTGCTGGATACCGACTCTCTTCCTTACAACTGCCTTATCCCATGCCTCAAACTCTGGCTCTGATTGTTCACTGAGCCCCTCCTGTCCTCAATTGCTGGAGATATGACCCAGAGTCCTGCCTCACTGAAAATGAAACAAAAAAAAGATGGTAAACCCTGCCCTTAAATTTGGTAAATGTTCAGGTTCTTCAGTCACTGTCTACCTCCTTGTCACCCTGTAGTTTTTGAGGCCATAGTTTTCATGCACTAATTAAATTCCAGTATGATGGAATGGTGAATATGTCTATGGTGCACTAAGGGTTAAAAATATTCAGCAAACATCGACTGAAAATTCTATCTAGACTGAAAACGTATCTAGTCTGAGGATATTAAGGCTGTCTTGACGATGACTATGATAATTATTCACAGCTACCCATCTGACAGTTGAAATACTGTTTACTGCTTCCTCCCATGGTAATTTAAAGCTAATGGAAAATTAGACCATCCAATGAAACGTAATATGAAATATTGCAAATTAAACGTCAGTATATAAAGGATTTTTCGGCTTAGGAAATGCCACTCACCTAGACAGTTGTTTTTTGATTGATTCTGAGGCTACCTAATCAGCTTTAATTATCACCAGCCTTTCAATCTCCTAAATCTCTTTCTCTTTCCAGAAAGACATTGAGGTAGAAATTGTGATGCCTGTTTTGTGGGTTTAAAATGGATCTAATACATACCAGTGTAACATTGCAATAGTTTGTGCCTAACCTTCAGAAGCATTGATTACACTGCTGCCTTCATGGGGCTATGTTTGTAGGTATCTTCAATAGATGTCTAAACCTTGGCCCCTTAGATAAGAATTGAACATTTTTTAACCTATCCCTTTTAAAAATGTAACTGACACTGATAAATGACACAGAAGAATACATACGTGTGAAGAGATGACCAACGTCATTGGTAAGCAATGGAAAGCAGATGCCAGTCTCAAAGATGGTCAATATGAAATGTGCATCTAAGAACAGCCTTCAGATTTATTTTCTTTTATATATAAATACATAAGCAACTAATGCAAAAATTGCCCGTAGTGTTAGGCGAAGGGGTAAATGTATGGGAATGGGTGTGGGTGGGTTGCGCTTCGGCGGGTCGGTGTGGACTTGTTGGGCCAAAGGGCCTGTTTCCATACTGTAAGTAATCTAATCTAGTGCAGGTAAGTAATCTAATCTGATCATGTACAAAGGATGTCTCCCAGTGCTGGCCTTACTCATAGCCTGCTCCTGGAGCAGGCCTCTCCCCATTCCATGTTCCTGGCACAGGCCTCCACACATTCCCAGTGCAGCTTTCACTCCTGGTGAAGACCACCCTTTGCCCTCGTGCCAACCTTCACCCCAACTCCTGCTGTGGTAATGCCAAGGGCACATGGTCCCCATGGCTTGTTCGGTTGAGGGCAAACTTACGTCATGGGCCATATCTGGGCCTACATGCCCATTTTGATGTTATGGATAATTGCTTTGTTAACAAATTTGACTCCAAAGGTCATCGATGCAAAGTAAGTAATGAAGTACGTTTTTGTAAAAAGAGAATTCTTTGTATGGAACTATGATGATACTGTGCCTTTAACAAGGTTATGTTCTCCTCTTTTATTTTCTCAGAGGGGTCATAAACACAGAGACTCTGGGAGGTCTAGGCTTGAAGGGTTTTAGGGCCAGTTTGATTATAGCTAACAAATACTGCCTCAGAAAAAGGCTTTCAAGTTTAAAAGGGAAGTGGTAAATTCTCTCAGCTCAGCTTTTCTCTGTTTTGGTTTGGTTTTAGTTTTAGCAAGCAGTCAGTTGTGAAACTGCTGAACCCAATGAAACAGGTCTATGCTGATCTTCCCTCTCTCTGACATCTCTCCTGTAAGAACCTATGTTGCCAAGGGGTGTTTATGGGGATTGTCCCAAGTATTTGGAACAGCATCATTATGTTGGGATAACCTATTGGATTTTCGGATGGGTTAATGGCATTGGTGGTATCTTATAAAGGTCCAGATGGCATGGGCTAACGTGAGAACTGTGGTAGAGTCATGTGAGAAGTCCCAAGACGCCAATCTTGATATCAGGAGTGACATGATACATCTTGCAACTGAGATTCTTACTGGGCAACAGCCAGTATTAAGGGGGATTATTGCTTGCTGATGACTTCATTAACTGCACACTTCCTGTCAACTTGCAGATTCCTGTCCAACCACCCACTATGAGCAAACAGGATGCCAAAGATTCTCGATATAAGAGTTAGAGCGACTTCAGTCACCACTCCCCATGAATGGCCTCCATATCCCATGCCACACAAAATAACTCAGGAACAATCCATGGGCACCAATTTCATGCACTCCACATCCACAGGCATTGGCATCTAATAATTGCCAACCCCTCGGGATCTTTATGGAATCTCTCTGATCTACTGGCTAGATACTTCAGAAATTCAGACCTGTGCACTGGCAACTAGCATTGAAAGGTTGCATTCAGGATCAGACACTTAGTTCTCAGATTGGACTAGATTACATCTCAGGACTGCCCACTTGCTCTCTTAGCATTTGTTCACTTATTGTCTACCCACACGTTTTCGGTATCCATGCATTACCCGGTTATGCCTTGCCTGTTCATTTCAGCTGGAGTGTAAATGTAGTATTGCTGTAGTACTGCTGTACTATGATGTAAACTTTGGGAATCTGATTCTGGAGTCAGTAACCTGTGCATTTTCTGTACGGTTGAAGTTAATGTAACTATGGCAATTATGTATAAAACAGATTTCGAGGCTTGTTTGTGGATTGAATGGATGTCGTGTACTATCAATGGATGTTCAGATTATTTTAGATTGTTTTGTGTTTGTTAGAGACTCAAGGTTTGTTGGAGACTTCCGGAACTTGGTTTTTAAACTTAAGGGTATTGCCCATAACATACAGATGGTGACTTTTGGTATCCTGTATATACTTTTGTGCTTTGAGCACTCAAATGAAGTCCATGGAAAAGGATGGGCTGCAGACCAGAGTTCCTGAGAAGGGAAGGAGATGTTGTGAACTAAGTTACCTTAGAGTGGAGAGTTAGTGTTAGTCCTAGACCAGAAGCTTGACAATAAAGTGCAAAATAGGTTATTTAAAGCTGAGTGCATTTAAATATGTGTGTGATAGCTCCAGGAAGACATCATCTGTCATTCCTGTCTAAAAGTTGAAGTCACAAGTGACTTAAACCTGTTGAAGAGTTAGCTACAAGTGTATAGTGTGAGTGTAGTATGAGTGGTGTTTTGGGTACTGTACCATGGCTACATTTAGGGTACAATACAAAAGTCATTTTGTGTATTTTCAATTTATGAAGAATGTTTTAGGATTAATAAGACTATAACTTTACAGTGTATTTGAGATCTTTGAATTTGTATTATAGATAAATGATTTAGTTAATTCAATTTAAATTTGATTTCTTTTGGAAACAAACCTCTGTTTTGTCGTTTAAGCAAAACTTGCAGCATTGTGTCACTATATGTAGCAAGAGAACCACTTCATTAAAACAAAACAAATCATAATATGATCAGGTTCTTGTGATCTGACTTTTCTGGTAATAACTTCAGCTGGGATTTGCTGCTTGGACTTACTCTTTTGTGCAGACACACAGAACGAATGCTTGCCAAAGGCGATCTGTCAGCTTGAAGGGTTGGGGGGGCATCCTGTTGTACAGCAAATCGAGACATCAACGTCGTACCCACAGCAGGTGCCAGCTGCTTGTGTGGAAAACAGACTGCATATTCATTTGACCAAATGGCCATGTTGGAAATTAAATGGGGACTGGTCCTCAGTCCGACCAAAGTTGGAGGGGGCCTGTGGTACTGTCAGTTACAGGCACAGTCTGAACACACTCCAGGGGCTTAACCACAGTCAGCCATCCACACGGGCCGGTCATGGTCAGGGGATACATCTGACTACATTCCAGGAAGCGAGCAACGTTCAGTCCCCTAGGGCCAGCATCAGCAGTCAGGGTTATCGCTTTTTATCAGTCAGCGAGTTGTAAAGATGGTGTTCAGGGATCTGGTCAGTCAGGTTTAGGTTCCTGTTGTTTGAGCCAGTCAGAGGTCCGGGGTGAATGCAGGCCTGGGGATCTGTGCATCTGCCATTGAGGAGTTTGTAAGTGGCAAGGCTGAAGAATCAAAGGGGAGGCAAAGCTAGGGGGAAAGTAGTAGGCGTGTGTTGAGGTGGGGAAATAGTTGGTGATGGGGGGAGGTCAATGTATAAAGGGAGCAAGCAAGAAAACATCAGAGGAAAATGGTAAGCTGCAGGAGGGTTGCAGGAAGAGCGTTGAGGAGCTGGGTAGGCACCCTTAATGTCTAATATTGGTCCCTTCTGAGGATGGCAACTACCCACATTGCTGCCACCATTTAGGCACTGATGACACTGAACCCCTCAGAAGCTCAGGGCCTTTGTAGGCTCCAGACCAAAGTTGAGTGTGGGTATGTGGGGATTCACAGATGGGGGATTGGGGCTGGACCAGGGGGAATCTGGGAAGCTGGGAGGTTGGAGACAAAGGCAGGAAATGGCATTCAGCAAACTGCCCACCCCACTTCAACTTCCTAATGCTTAAATCACCTGAAAATGAACAAACGCATTCCCAAACACACTGAGCGGAGCTGCTGAAACAACGTACAAAAGGGCATTGATACATTTTACACTGAACAAATAACTAGCAAATGAAGTTCACCGCGGATGTATATGAGGCTGTACATTTTGGTGAGAAGAATAGGGATCTCGTCACTTATTAATGGAAGGTGGATGGAGTAGAGGAACAATAGTATCTCAGTTACACATACAAAAAGCAAAAGTGGAATCAGACAGCAGGACAACAGTAAAGCTAAGCAAGCACTAACTTTTTTTATTTCTAGAGAGTTAGAACTGAAAGGAAGGAATATCATTGGTAAGCTGAATATCATATAATAACAGTCATTGTGGTCTACAGCACAGGAAAAGGCCCTTTGGCCCATTGTGTCTGCTCCAGTCCAAGACAATCATCTAACTATATTGAGCTTTTGTGTAAAAATGTTATGGAATCAATGGAGATGTTTCAGAGAAGATTTACAAGGATGAAACCAGAAATGATATCAGGACAGGTTTGATAGGCTGGGTCCCTTTTCTTTTGCATAAAGTGGTCTCATAGAAGAGCTAAGTAAGCCCTTTAAGATTCTGAAATGTTGTGATAGGCTTACATTTTCCAAACATCCATATCATCACTGTGTGCGTAGATTCTCCCAACCTACTGGTGCTGCACGTTTCTTCCAGATCCTCTCAAGGTCATCAAGGAAATGAATGTCCCATTGCAAGAATCTTTGTCAGGGTGGAGTAGTGCCCGCTGTATTGTGGGTCAATGTTTAAAGGTTCAGTTTTTAATAAAGATATTGGTTGATGATTGAATGGGTGAGCGAGTGAGTGCGTATTTAGTTTTGGAGTTATCATGTAGTCACAGGGGTTATTTGAGTCCTATTGGGGCAGGTCAGGGGGTAGTTAGGTTTGGATGGGGTTTAGTTGCTCAGAGGGTTTTCAGATACTGTCAGGCGGCAGACATATCAGGTTGATGCTGTAGTTGTGCCATGTTGGGGTAAAGCTAGATGGTCAAGATTGGTGGTCATGTTCGGTTCAGATGGGCTGGGGCAGGTGGGTAATTGATTGCTGTTTCTAATTAGGTCAGGTTGGCAGGAAGTGGCATGGGGGGGAACAGGGACATTGGATACTGAGAGGAGTATGATTGATTGGGCCAATATTCAGTCTTAGGGCTATTACGTTCATATGGAAGATGCTGCTAGGGGTAGGTTGGGTTGGAACAGTGGTTAGGTAGTTGGGGTATGGGGAGAATTCAGGGGAGGGTGACTAGGGGTTTGGTTGTGCAATTACCGGCATCTTAAACCAGGTTTTAAACTATCGAACATTGCCTGGTAACTATCCAAGTAAGTACTGTGGAGCTGGACCAGGGCTCTGATTCTAGCTCAGGGTCCTGGGTAGCAGGAAATTGTGAATCAGAAATTTAAATTTCCAGGGTGATTTCCACATTGGTCCATGCATCAGAATCTCAATTAATCCTGATGGAAGTCTGGTCTCAGAAAATGGAAGATTTGACCCAAAGAGTGGATGCAGAGAGAATTCTTCCTTTGTCGGACACAATCTAAATTGAGGTCAGCAAGAAATTCATAAGAAACTTCACTCACAACCACAGGGTTACAGAATGGACTGGTTGTGTGAATGATCTGTTCCTGTACAGTATACCCTTCCTTTTTCCTCCAAGGGGTCTCTGCTGAAGATGGCTCCAGCTCACAAGCTTGCAATTTCCATCACAAGCAGATTGGAGATCAAACCCGTTGCTGCCTTCCCCAAGTCTGCCCCAGGCCAAATATCCAGCCAACTGAACCACCCTCCTTGGCCACCAAGTCTTGGAGTGAGACTTGAATCTGAAGCCTCTAAACACAAGAGATGGGATGCTCCCCATTGTATCCCCAGATCTCCCTACTGTATAACCCATGCAATCCGATGTAATTAGGGAGACAAACAAAGCAAGGGAATACACAATAAATAGTAGGATTATGGAAATACAGAGAAGCCTTGGACTGCATGAGCATGGTAGCAGGAAAACATTTGTGGCACTTTCCATTGTCAGGGTGAAAGTGAGGACTGCAGATGCTGGAGATTAGAGTTGAGAGTGTGGTGGAAAAGCACAGCAGGGCAGGCAGCATCCAAAGAGCAGGAAAATCGATGTTTCAGGCAAAAGCCCTTCATCAGGAATGTGGCTGGGACCCTCAGGGATTGAGAGATAAATGGGAGGGGGGGTGGAGCTGGGGGGAAGGTAGCTGAGAATGCGATAGGTGCATGGAGATGGGGGCAATGGTGGTAGGTTGGAGGGGAGGGTGGAGCGGAAATGTGGGAAGATGGACAGGTGAGACAGTCATGAGGGTGATGCTGAGCTGGAAGGTTGGAACTGGGATAAGATGGGGGGAGGGGAAATGAGGAAACTGGCGAAATCCACATTGATCCAATGGGGTTGGAGAATCCCAAAGCAGAAAATGAGGCATTCTTCCTCCAGGTGTCGGGTGGTTAGGGAGTGGCGATGGAGGAGGCTAAGGGCATGCATATCCTTGGTGGAGTGGGAGGGGGAGTATAAATGTTCGGCCACGGGGTGGTGGGGTTGATTGGTGCGGGTGCCCCACAGATGTTCCCTGAAGTGCTCTGCGAACAGGCGTCCTGTCTCCCCAGTGTAGAGGAGACCACATCGGGAGCAACAGATACAATAAATGACATTGGTGGAAGTGCAGGTGAAACTCTGATGGATGTGGAAGGCTCCTTTGGGGCCTTGGATGGTGGTGAGGGAGAAGGTGTGGGCACAGGTTTTGCAATTCCTGCGGTGGCAGGGGAGGGTGCCAGGAGGGGAGGGCGGGTTTTTGGGGTGGCATAGACCTGGTGAGGTAATCGCAGATGGAATGTGGAATGGTGTTTACGGAAAGCGGATAGGGGTGGGGAGGGAAATATATCTCTGGTGGTTGTAGGTGGCAGAAATGGCGGAGAATGATGGGATGTATACGGAGGTTGGTGGAATAGAAGGTGAGGACTGGGTGTTATGTCCTTGTTGCAGTTGGAGGGGTAGAGTTCGAGGGTGGAGGTGTGGGAAGTGGATGAGATGCGCTGGAGGGCATCATCAACCACGTGGGAGGGGAAATTGCGGTGTTTCAAGAAGGAGGCCATCTGGTGTGTTTTGTGTTGGAACTGGTCCTCTTGGGAGCAGATGTGGCAGAGGCGGAAAAATTGGGAATTCAGGATGGCATTTTTACAGGAGGTAGGAGGAGGTGTAACCCAGGTAGCTGTGGGAGTTGGTGGATTTGTAGAAGATGTCAGTGTTGAATTGGTCACCATTGAAGGAGATAGAGAGATCCAAGAAAGGGAGGGAGGTGTCAGAAATGGTCCAGGTGAATTGAAGGTCAGGGTGGAATGTGTGTGTGAAATTGATGAACTGTTCAACCTCCTCACGGGAGCACAAGGTCGCGCCAATGTAGCGGAGGGAGAGGTGGGGAGTGGTGCTGGTGTAACTACGGAAGATGGACTGTTCTACGTAGCTGACAAAGACATAGGCATAGCTGGGGCCCATACGGGTGCCCATGGCTACCCCTTTCATCTGGAGGAAGTGGGAGAATTTGAAGAAGCAATTGTTGAGGGTGAGGATCAGTTCACCCAAATGAATAAGAGTGTTAGTGGAAGGGTACTGTTGGGGAAGTTGGGAGAGGAAGAAATGGAGGGCTAAGAGGCCGTAGTCATGGCCAATGGAGGTGTATTGGGACTGGAAGTCCATGGTGATGATGAGGCATTGGGGGCCAGGGAAACGAAGGTCTTGGAGGAAGTGGAGGATGTGGGTGGCGTCCAAATGTATGTGGAGAGTTCCTGGACTGGGGAGATAAGACAGTATCGAGGTACTGTATTGAGGTAGGTGGAGATGAATTCGTTGGGGCAGGAGCAGGCTGAGATGATGGGTTGGCCAGGGTAGTCAGGCTTGTGGATCTTGGGTAGGAGGAAGAATCGGGCAGTGAGGCGTTCCCGAACTGGTTGCGCCTCAACCTGTCCACCCTTCCTCACCCACTCCAACCTCTCACCCTCACAACACACAGCTCTTCACTCCCTCTGCTCCAACCCCAACCTCATCATCAAACCAGCGGACAAAGGGGTGCAACGGTAGTTTGGCGCACTGACCTCTACACTGCCGAAGCCAGGCGCCAACTTGAAGCCACTTCCTCCTGCCGCCCCCTCGACCACGACCTCACCTCCCATGACCAAGCTAATCTCCCAGACCATACAGAACCTCATCACCTCAGGGAATCTCCCATCCACAGTTTCCAACATCATAGTTCGGGAACCCTGCACTGTTGGGTTCTACCCCCTACCTAAGATCCACAAACCTGACCACCCCGGCCGACCCATCGTTTTAGCCTGCTCCTGCCCCACCAAACTCATTTCCACCTACCTCGATATTGTCCTATCCCCTCGGTGCAGGAACTTTCCATGTATGTTCGGGACACCACCCACATCCTCCACTTCCTTCAAGACCTTCGTTTCCCTGGCCCCCAATGCCTCATCTTCACCATGGACTTCCAGTCCCAATACACCTCCATTGGCCATGACTACGGCCTCTTAGCCCTCCATTTCTTCCTCTCCCAACATTCCCACCAGTACCCTTCCACTAACACTCTTATTCATTTGGGTGAACTGATCCTCACCCTCAACAATTTCTCCTTCGAATCCTCCCACTTCCTCCAGATGAAAGGGGTAGCCATGGGCACCCGCATGGGTCCCAGCTATGCCTTCTTCTTTGACGGCTACGTGGAACAGTCCATCTTCGGCAGTTACACTGGCACCACTCCCCACCTTTTCTTCCACATGTTCTACTTCCACACATGTCACTTACTGTATCCGTTGCTCTCAATGCGGTCTCCAGTACATTGGGGAGACAGGATATCTACTGGCAGAGCGCTTCAGAGAACATCTCCAGGACACCTGCACCAATCGACCCCAACGCCCCGTGGCTGAACACTTCAACTCCCCCTCCCACTCCGCCGAGGACATATAGGTCTGGGCCTCCTCCATTGCCACTCTCTAACCACCTGGAGGAGGAATACCTCATCTTCTGCCTCAGGACCCTCCAACCCCAGAGCATCAATATGGATTTCACCAGTTTCCTCATTTCCCCTCCTTCCACCTTATCCCAGTTCCAACCTTCCAGCTCAGTGCCACCCTCATGACTTGTCCTAGCTGTCCATCTTGCTTCCCACCGACCCGCTCCACCCTCCTCTCCAACCTACCAGCCTTACCCCCACCTCCATCCACCTATTGCACTCTCAGCCACCTTCCCCCCAGCCCCACCCCCTCCCATTTATCTCTCCGCCCCCGAGAGTCCCAGCCACATTCCTGATGAAGGGCTTTTGCCTGAAACATTGATATTTCCGCTCCTTGGATGCTGCCTGTCCTGCTGTGCTTTTCCAGCACCACACTCTCGACTTTCCGTTGTCAGCTGAGGCAGAGGAGAGATTGACGGCTATGCTAGAACTTTATTGTATTAAACAGTAATTAGATCATTGCTAGAATTCTGAGTACAGTAATGGTGACCAGGTAGTAATCATGCTCGGGAAAGTACAGAGAAGATTTACAGGAATTTTGCCAGGAATTGAAACTTTCAGGAATGAGGAAAGATTGGATGAGATTTTTCTTTTGGAACAGAAAAAGCTCAGATGAGAAAGTTGAGGTATATAGAAACGTACGAGTGGGTGGGAAGTAATCATTTCCCTTATCAATATTGTGGCATTGTTTTAATGTATCAGCTGAAGGGTAGCGTGTGGTTGCAGGGAATGTTTTTCAATAAAATTTGTTGGATGATGGAACTGATGGCCTAAAAGGTAGTTAAGATAAAAACTCTCATCACACCTGAATAAGTCTCTGGAGTGCTATAACCTCCAGGTTTGGTAGACTGAGAGCTGAAGAAACAGAAGGAGCTGTTTTTCTGCTGATACAGACACAATGGGCCAAATAGCCTTCTCCTTCGCTGTGAAATTTCGATGTTTCAATGTTTTATAATGTACAGGGATGATGAAGGAAAGCCATAATGGCACAATATGCTAATTTACCACCTTGTGCATTAGCAATCCACAGGAACATTTCACAGAAGTGGCAGTTTCCTTCAGATCCAAGATGTCATGTGGTCATATGTGCTCCCTTCGTTGATGCTATCAAGCATGTCAATAAGCAAGGGTTCTTGTCTTTCAACACACAACCAGTTCAAATGAAATTAACCCTGACAGCTGCCACGATGTTACTTCATTAGAGCATTCCACCTTTCCCACAATCCTAAATGCCTAACAGCAAGCTGCTAAATGTATTTCTTTATAGCCATGGCTAATAAAACACAAATGCTTTACCAAGAACATCTGTGTGATGTGATAACAAGGTTGTGACAATATTACGGGTTGAAGAGATGTATTGTCTTTTTGTTTATGAAGAGAGGTTGAGTCAGAGGCACCAAGTGGTCTGTCCCAAGCCAATAAAGTAAACACCTTGTGAGGTCTTGTTTTTTTTTATAGTTGGAACAATAGAAGCAGCCTGAATGGGTAGAGTCAGGCTGTCACAGAACCAGGGTTTTAGCTTCACATACAGCAATTATTGGAAGCTGGATGTGGGTGCTGGCACTTCTCTCACTTTTATAATGAAGAGCTGGATTCTCTCAGCAACCAGAATCGCACATGAGACAATCTGTTTTACCCAATTTGTCTTTGTCAAGGGTGTGTTTATGTGGTGTTACTATATTAGAACAGTTACTGTTTAGTAGTTAAAAAGCAACTTTTCTGTTAAGTTTTCCAATAGAGTTAAAAGTTAGACCAATTCTTCTTTCTATAGTTTGTATTTTAACTGTAGAGTAAGAAAAAAGTTTAAAGCCGAGTTGTGTAACCAATTGAATTATATTTAGAACACAGCACCTTACACTTGCCTTTAAATAAGAAAAGTTAGGGTCGAGGCTATCTCTTTGATACATTTGAAGAGGATTTGGTCTGGTCCATAAGAAGGTCCATTTTGTCTGAGTTTTTCAGCTTTTGAAGTTGTGTTTCAAGTGTCTGGATTGATCTGATAGCAAGTTTAGTCCTGAAGGCCTTCGTGATAGCATGGAACATAAGATAGTCAAAGTCCCAGTTCATAAAGCAATCCAAAGTAATGATTAGGCAATCTTGATTGAAATGAATCACAGAATCTCAGACATAGATTTCGACTTAATTTGATAATATAAAATGGTGATAACACATTTTACTGATAAGCTCCTCAGCTTCCAATTATTAATCAGAATCAAACTATATTCTCTTAAAACCAGACTTATACATTTATCCTGGGTCTCTTTTTTTAACTGCATTGTGAGTATACCTGCACCAAATGGACTGCAGTGGTTCAAAAGGCAACTCATCACCTTCTCCAGAGCAAAGTTAAAAATCACACAACACCAGGTTATAGTCCAACAGGTTTAATTGGACTATAACCTGGTGTTGTGTGATTTTTAACTTTGTACACCCCAGTCCAACACCGGCATCTCCAAATCATGACTTCTCCAGAGCAATTAGGGATAGCAAGACAATACTATCCTGCAGAGCTGATATGAATTCTTAATAAAAGGCAAATGTGAAAAATGTCCGGGGCCAAGGGTCTAAACTCAGAAGATCAGACAAAGGGAAGACATTTCATTGTCCCGTCAATTTCCTGTCATTACAATCACAATGCTAACAATTGTAGAATTGAAATGATCTTCAGATCAGACTTTTATTTAGATGGAAAATCAGTTAGATTTCGATCTTTGACTGAAAGCATCAGTTCATGTTTCAGAGTTGAAAGATTTGAGTCTTGGAACCTTCTCAGAAGATACTTTTGGATATATTTTGTTGAGCCAGATCTGTGCAGCTTGCTGTGCTGTGGGGTTTCTTTACCAGGAGAGATTGAGATCTTTCTTTTTCCTGCCAACTTCCTGGAGGTTTATTCCTTTATCTGATATCCCTGGGTGCATACTGAAAAATAGCAACTTCAGTTCAGAGACTAGTTGCTCAGGGCACCTTCAGTACGTAGGCTCCCATCTCTTCCAAGCCAAGTTTGTCAAGTGATTAAAATTATAAAATCCAACCCTTGGCTGTCTTTAAATCCTTGTTTATTGCCTTTCCACAGTTCTTTTGGAATAATATCAAATTTCAAGCAATCAGATTCACTTACTGGAGAAAACATTGCTGATCGGTTGACAAGCTGATTCTGACTGGCAGAGTTAGTTTGAAATTTGATATTCTTGCATTTGTCCTGATGAGTCAAAGACAAAAATCATTGGCAAAATGTCTCTATTTTTAGTAATATTTTAATCTAATATGTTTATTTACATGAGCTGTTGCAGAGTAAAAGCAGACTTTACATCAATTCATGATAGTCTCATGGTCAAGATTTCACTTGCATATTTCTGACTTTCGATTCCATTAACTGACATGGTGGGATGTGAACCCAAATGAGCAGAGCATTAGCAAGGATCTCTCTATTGCTAGTCTCGTGACATTAACCATTACACTACTGTCTTCACTGAAACATAGTCTTATTAATGCACCCCCCCCCCCCCCCCAAGAATTGACTGTTTCAGTTCAAGGTTAGATGAGATGTTGGAAAATAACTGAAGCCAATGGAGTAACAATACTGGAAGCTGAGACAGTTCCACTAACAACGTCTCAAATCTCTAGGCTTTGCACTTTCACCCTCGGTGGAAGGTTGAATTCATTTCAGGTCCAAAAGATCCGACCAATGAGAAAGTTTGAATTAAATTGGATCCTAGCTGTCGGAGAATTAGTGAACAGCTTAGTGCTGATTAAATATCTTAATTTACTGTCTGTGCCAAAGTGTGCTGTTGCATATCCTAAAATGTTGCATTCTGCCAGCTGTAGTTGAGAGCATTTACTGACAACATTAACAGCTGCCAGGCTCCATCTTGCTCCTTTCTCAAAGAAGTTCAGTACATATAGGGTTAATATGTTGGCGGTGACAATGTCGCACTGTGCTTTTGGAAGGAAGAACCAAATCAACTTTAATTAACGTCCTGTACAATGTGACTGAAAAGTCAAAGAAGTCATTACTGGTAAAAGGCATATTAGAAAGGCTGTAATAATTGTGGTCATCAGAGTTCAACGGAAAAGATTACGAAACAAAAGTAACAACTCCCCACTGATCTGATTAAGCTGCACTACAGGCAACCCTCAATACTTTGATGCAGCTTCACCATGTCAAGCACCCTGCTGATTTAAGTAGAAGTTTGCCTGTTGAAACTCATTTGAAGTAAACACTGGAAAGTAGCAGGTACAGAAATACTCGAGCAAACCCAGAACAGATGAGGTAATTTGTCCTTTTTTGATGTGTGTGTGTTCTGACTTGTACATGGAAGCAGTGCTGCGGCTTTATGATTTATGAACTTTGGATTTGCATTTATCAAGCCAGATTATGGACCTCCTTAACTGAAGAAAACACTCTGATGAAAAAACATGGGCCTGTCATATTTAATTATTTCAATACATATGACAGGCAAGTTGCTATTCTGTTGCCAGGAAATGTAGTGACCCTCTATTACAAAAAAATCAGCAAAATAAAATGTAATAAGAACAAAACAAAATCACGAATTGTATTGTATCTAAAACCTGGACCCTTCCATAAAACAGATTTGCTTAAACCTTACAAGGATAAGAACAAAAACAGTACAATCCAACTTTTTGACATCTTATTGAAGTAGGATCAAGAAGGGCTAAGATGAATAATGTTACAATTAAGGTTCATGATAGCCCTGAAATACGTGCTTTACCTCTGCTCAACCTCTTCCATGTTGTAAGAAGAATAGCCTATATAAGCATATCGTTCATCGCTACACAGAGAAAGGAGATAAGGGAGCCTGAAGGTGAGACAAGATGGTTGAGTTGCGATGGAAATGAGCAGATCCAATGTATATTAAAAAGAAAGTTTGTTTCCTTCAATCACACAAACTAAATAGTGGTCATTCCTCACCATGGGTGTAGCCAGCAGGGTCCTTGAGGCTCAGAGACCGACACTGGTTGAAATTCGGACATCAGATAACAGAGTTAAAAATCACACAACACTCGGTTATAGTCCAACAGGTTTAATTGGAAGCACACTAGCTTTCGGAGCGCTGCTCCTTCATCAGGTGGTTGAAGGAGCAGCGCTCCGAAAGCTAGTGCTTCCAATTAAACCTGTTGGACTATAACCTGGTGTTGTGTGATTTTAAATTTTGTATACCCCAGTCCAACACCAGCATCTCCAAATCATCAGATAACAGATAAGCATGGTTACTTGCCATGTTGCTTGTGAGAAGCATAAATGATGGTAAGAGTTGGTCCCAATGGCATGACAAACCTTATGGCTTTTATCACTCAATTCTGCCATGCATTCTACCACAGCACATGGTGCTCAGAACCCTGTAGTATTTTGCTTACCATGTCTGATAATAGTCTCCCATGCCTACTGCAAAGCCTAAAAAATTTCCCTAAAATGCACAACCCAAAATGAGATTTAGAAACATGACATTTTGGAGGCTGCTTTGTCCTGGATAGGGAATTAGAATCAAGAATCTCTACAGTGTGGAAACAGGCCCTTCAGCCCAATAAGTCCATAGCAACCATTTGAAGAGTAACCCACCTAGACCCATTCCCCTGACTAATGCACCTAACCTACACTTCCCTGAACACTATGGGCAATTTAGCATGGCCAGTTCACTAACCTGCACATCTTTGGATTATGGGAGGAAACTGGAGCACCCAGAGGAAACCTGTGCAGACACAGGGAGAATATGCAAACTCCACACAGTCACCCGAGGCTGGAATCAATCCCAGGTCCCTGGTGCTGTGAGGCAGCAGTGCTAACCACTGAGCCACTGGGCCATGGTGAGCTTCTTGGGTGCTCTTAGAACTGCACTTGTCCATGCACGTGGGGAGTAATCTATCACATCCCTGACTTGTGCCTTGTAGATGGTTGACAGACTTCTGTGAATCAGGAGGTGAGTTATTCACTGCAGGATTCTTAGCCTCTGACCTGCTCTTGTAGCCACTTTATTTACCTGATTGGGCTAATTCAGTTTCTGCTCAATAGTAATTTCCAGGATAATGATGGGGATTTCAGCAATGGTAATGCTATTGAATGTTAAGGGGGGTTTGTTAGATCCTCTCTTATTGAAGATGGTCATTGCCTGGCACTGTGTGACATGAATATTGATTGCCTCTTGTCAGTTATTGTCCAGGCCTTGCTGCATTTGGACAAGGATTGTCTCAGTATCTGAGGAGTTACAAACAATGCTGAGAAACGTGCAAATTTCAATGATTTGATGGAGCAAAATTCATTGATGAAGCATGAAGATAGTTGGCTACTCTGAGGAATTCCTGCAGAGATATCCTGGAGCTGAGATAATAATTTCCAACTCGCACAACCATCTTCTTTTGGACTAGGTGTGACCCAGCAAGTGGAAAGTTTTCCCCCCATTCCAATTTTCTTTTATTCACTCACAGGATGTGGGCATCTTTGGATAGGCCAGCATTTATTGCCCATCACTAATTGCCCAGAGGGCAGTTAAGTGTCAACTACTTTGCTGTGGGTCTGGAGTCACATGTAGGTCAGATTCAGTAAGGATAGCAGGTTTTTTGTCCTTAAAAAAACTTTAGTGAACGAGATGGGCTTTTCCTGACAATCAACAATGATTTCTTGGTCACCAATTCCAGATTCTTTTACTGAATTCAAATACCACCTTCTGCCATGATGGGATTTGCACTCGGGTCCCAAAACATTAGTTGAGTTTCTAGATTAATAGTCAACTGATAATATAACTAGGCCATTGCCTCTTCTGTAATTTGCTAGGGCTTCTTGATGCCACACTCAGCTAAATGCCTTGATGTCATGGGCAGTCACTCTCCCCTCCTTTCTGGAGTCACATTTGCAAATTGCCTGGTGAAGATTGATAAAATGCTCACCCAGTCAGTAAGTGTATTGAAGACTTCATTGTGATACAAGTAGGTTTCTAAATTGAAAGAATTAAATGTCATCTTTGGTTCTTCTGAGAAAATGTTTGGGCTATGCAAAGTATGAAGGAGATAAAATGCTTGATATTTCTTTAAATTGCCATTTACTCTCTTTCCTTAATTCCTTCTTCTCTTTCTTTCTTCTTGAATAAGATGCATTGCAATTCTATAACTTTCTTTTCTATAATTTCTTTTGGAAGGGCATTACCCTGAAACATTAACTCTGTTCCTCTCTCCCCAGGTACTGTCAGACCTGATGAATATTTCCAGCATTTTCTGTTTTTTTCCCATCCTGGTCTATATTGATTTTGTCCTTGTGTAGTAGAAAGGCAAGGCACAACTATTATTCCCACAGTAATATCACTTTCATAGATCCAGGACTACTGTAAATCTTTAAATTATAAAATTGCTTAAAGCATCATTTTTTGTAACCTGAGATTTATCAGTTCTGTGATCATGTGTAATGTAAAATTTACAGTATGCCAGATACCAGACAGAAAAGAGTAAGGCTGAGGAGACAGCTGTAGTACAAATAGTCCCATACTAATCCTGTCTTTAACTCAGTCAGACAGTTTCGAAGTATCAGCATTTCTTCCGGTGTCGTAAGTACGTTGTAAATTATTTAGAAATTGGATTGAATCAGAAATAGAACTATTTGCTTCACTCCTCTGGTTTAGCAACTATTCAGAATCAAGCTCTGTCAGTTTTGATTTCATTATCTTTATTCTCACCATTACTGTTTGACAGATCACCAATGATGTTCAATCATTTCATAATTTGGGAAAAAACGTCTCTAAGAAATACTGTAGATTTACAGCTACTCAGGAGGTCAGGAAACATCCATGGCTAGCCAGATCTCTATCTGACCTTGTTTCAGGCCTAAAGAATTGTCCTCAGCATTGGGAGATTTTACAAATGACCAGCAGTTTTAGAAAAAAACATAATTAAGGGATGAGGGGAAGAGAAAAAATTCTTAAAATGTTTGCCAAATGCTGCATTGTAAAACTTGCATTGAAATGCATTACAGACTTTTACGAAAAACCATTTGCTCTACAACTCACTCATGGCATTGCAATGAAAATACCTCACAGCTGTTTTTTTCCTCATTGACATGCTTCTCTTTACAACTTTGTAGAATTACCTGTTTCTACATAAAAACACATCTTTGTCAGTTGTATCTGTAACAGGCAATGAATCTCTACAAACACTGAATTGTTCAGCCTAAATTTTATGCAACCAGCAGCCAGTAATTCATCTTTATTAGAGAAACAGCCAAGATAGCAACAGAATGTCAGACCACAATAAACCGTTCTCAAAGATCAAAGGAGTTGAAGGCTAACGCTGATATACTTATCACTGTTGACTAGCCTTTTATTTCGTCTATGCCTGCTGACTAATACTGCAGGCAGGTCAGAATCAATCACAGTAGGAAGTACTTTACATGAGACAAATCTGTCATCATTCTGTACTACGAGGCTATGCGAGCTACACAACCTCCTAAAATATCTGCATCGTCTATTGGCAGAGTTAGCCATGATGCTTTAAAATAAGCATTAGTTGTAAATAGAGTATAGAACATGCTGCGATTCAATGGTTTCTATTTTGGTGAGTTATTAACTTCAAACCACCTTAACGTTGTAGGAGAGGAGGGGATTAATACAATATTAGAGGATTGAAAGAAGCTAATGGCAATTATTGGTTCCAATCTGTTTGGTGACAAACATTGTGATTTTTCAACAGGAAGATCCAGAAGACAGAAATTTAACTTTCAATGACACCTTTCACTGCCTCACCACATCAAAAATTGATTCCAAGCCAAGGAAAGACTTTTGGAGAGTAGTCGACATTATAATAGAGAAATGTGAATGAAGAAGATAGAACAGGTGCGACATCACATCACCTCTGCCTGCTAGTATTTCGATGCATGCTTCTTAGTTACACATGGTCATTACAGTGGTATTTAAATATTAATGAAAGAAGATAAATGCTGTGGCAGGGGTACAATATTAAAAGAAATAAAATTGATTTTGAAATGATTGCTTCCATTGGGCAGGAGACATGCAGAGTAGAGTTACCTTTTGGTAGTGGTCAAAAGCCTTGAAACACACACACACACACACACACACACACACACACAGAGTAAATCATCAAGTTTTCCATGAAACCATAGTGAGCCAGCTAGATTCAAGGGCAACAGTGTTGGTGACCTTTTTTGGGGAGTTTTTCTTCAGCTCCGTTTATTGGTTTTTCAAAGCTTCATCATGTCTTATTGACATCACAGGATCCTGAGTTTCACTGACTGGTGAGGCTCCTGACAAAAATCCACTTCTTCCTGGGCCCTGAGGTTGGATAGATGAATGTTGGAGGGTACCTCCATCAGCCATTTAATGTTGTCCAACAAAATAGTGTCTGCAGTCCAGTGTACAATTTAAAGTGGGTACGGTAGGCATTGACAGCCCTGTCCATGTTCCAATGTTGACTACCTTGGTCTATGGTTTCCCCAAAAACAAAATTACAGGGTGTGCCATTAAAAATGTGTGTTTGACGGTACTTAACATGACCTTCAGTGATGAAGAGAGAGTGCCGTAACTGTGACCATAACTTTCTGTAGTGAGGGCAGAACCTTCTTACTGCCTACAAAGCTGCTTCTTGGTGTTTTCATTCAGCAACAGGCACCATCACTTACCTGGACATCCAAGAAATAATGGATCAGTAAGGGAGCAACTTGGAGCAGAAGAGTATAAATCGGGGCATTGAAAGGCTGCCAGCAAGGATAGATCAGGACCCAGATCAAGGTTTGGACAAGAAAGCATCTCATGGTTGCTCACTTGCTTTTAGCTCTCACTCACTTAGTGCCGACCTGCATACTCATGACATTCCTGCTTTACCTTGTTATGCCTTGTCATGCCTGTCAGCCTTTGGCTCTGGCTAAGGTGCCAATAGGTTATTGTCATACAGTCATGAGTCATTCAGCATGGAAACAGAGCCTTTGGTCCAACTAGTCCATGCCAAACATAATCCCAAACTAAACTTGTCCCTCCTTCCTGCTCCTGGCCCATATCCCTCCAAATCGTTCTTATTCATGTACTTATCCAAATGTGTTTTAAACAATGTGATTGTATACATATCCACCACTTCCTCAGGAAATGCATTCCACATGCGACCACTTGGTATTGCTTATTTGGTCTGGTGAAATTCTGAGAGGTGTTTTGTGAACCATTTGTACCAGCCTAGTGACATATACCCCTTTCTCGATTCATTGGATGAGTGTTTATATTTTCCACTTGGGATCACACCAGTTGGAATGAATTATTGATTCAAGGACAAATGAATGGGATCCAAAGGGTGATGATCTAATCCCTGACTTTTAGAGAACAGTCAAGCTTGCAAGGATCACTGACAAAAATTTAGAGCTGCAATGTTGCACTTCAAATGTCAACCATATCTCTTGGTATTGCTCTTGCCTGAAAGTTAAACTTGGAGTTCATGCTCAACTGCAGGGACTTGAGCCAATAAAATTTGAATAATAGGCCAATGCATTCCTGAGAGAGTGCTGCATTGGCAAAGGGGCCATCTTTCAGATGAGGTTTTAAACTGAGCTCCACATGCTTTCTCAGGTAAAGATAAAAGTTTCAACAACACTAATTCAGAGAAGAGATGGGGAGTTCTTTCCCAGGCCACATTCAACAACATTAAAAAAAGATTTGATCCATTTGTTATCTTATTGCTGCATGAGATCTTGCCATGCATACATTGATTGTCAGATATCCCTATATTACAACTAAGACCATGTTTCAAAGGTACTTTGTTGGTGGTAAAACACTTTGAGATGAGAAGAACATTCAGTCACTGCAACTCCCCCTAGAAGCTTGAGATTGCAGAACCACCTTCAACTTCCTTCATTTTTTTAAAAACAATAAGAACAACTACCAAGGATTTTTCTTAACAGACGTGTGAACAAACTTTCCTGGCATGCCACATTCCTAAGTGTGACTGTGAGAGATAAATCTGTAAGTGGCAGTAGAAAGCAACGCTTACAGAAGCGATTCTTTTCACATACTTCGAAAGGTGCTAATGAGTCACTTGACCAATATAAAATTCTGAGACTCCCTAACAGTGGAATACAGAACAGAAGGGAGACCAGCACAAAGCAAGTTTCAACAAAAAACTTCATAAGTATTGGCAAACACAGTCATAAGGAATACAAACACATTTTTGTTGGGCGCAGGTCAACAACAAGTAGAGTGTGGCAATGTGTTACTTCAGGGGAGTAATCACCAAACTCTCTCCAACTATTGGGGCGCTGAGGGTGGTGGTAAATTGGATCAATGGTTAGCACTGCTGCCTCACAGTGCTAGGGACCCAAGTTCAAATCCAGTTTTGGATGACTGTCTGTGTGGAGTTTGCATATTCTCCCCTTGTCTACATGGGTTTCCTCCCATAGCCCAAAGATGTTCAGGTTAGGTGGATTTGTCATTTTGATTTGTCCCATAGTCTTGAGGGATATGCAGGCTAGGTAGATTAACCATGGTAAATGCAGGGTTATGGAGATTTGGGGGTGGGTCTGAATGGGATGCTTTTCTGAAGTCAGTGCAGACTTGATCAGCCAAATGGCCTTTTTCCACCCTGTAGGATTAGATTAGATTAGATTAGATTACTTAGTGTGGAAACAGGCCCTTCGGCCCAACAAGTCCACACCGCCCCGCCGAAGCGCAACCCACCCATACCCCTACCTTTACCCCTTACCTAACACTATGGACAATTTAGCATGGCCAATTCACCTAACCTGCACATCTTTGGACTGTGGGAGGAAACCGGAGCACCCGGAGGAAACCCACCCGGAGGAAACCCATTCTATGATTGAACCCTCTATTTCATGTCTATGGGTAGGTACTAAAACTTCACGATCATAGGACTTCAGCTTCTAGTCCTGTTGTGAGACTGCTGTGCAGTCCTTATTTCATAACTTGATCTGTTCAAATTGCAGCTTGAATTTGTACCTGCTTGTTGTCCAGACTGTGAGATTTTCCTCTTGCACTATCAGAGAATCTCTCTCTCCAATACGTCATTGTTTTCTGATGCAAATGTCACTTTAAAGCTTAGTATGAGTATTTGCACAGCACTTGCTTACTCTCCACTCTTTCACCTCATTCTACCAGTCCATAAGTACATTTAACAATAAGAAACAGGAGCAGAACCAAATCATATGGTCCTTGAAACTGCTGTACTATTCAATAAGGTTGTGTCTGTTTGTCAGTGTTACCTGACAGTGGGAGAAGATGGTATTATCACTGGGATTTGAATCCAGAGACCCAGATAATGTTCTGGGGACCTGGGTTAAAATTCCACCCTGGCAGATGGTGGAATTTGAATTCAATAAAAAAATCTGAAATTAAGAGTCCAATGATGACCATAAATCCATTGTCAATTGTCAGAAAAACCCAACCAGTTCCCTAATGTCCTTCAGCAAAGAAAACTGCTGTCCTTACCTGATCTGGCCTACATGTGACTCAGGCAATGTGTTTGACACTTAACTGCCCTTTGGGCTGTCTAGTTCGTGACACCCTCATCCTGTGAATGAATTAAAAAACCCTCCATTTTCCTGTTTGCTCATCGTATCTCTTGATTACCTGGGAGAATGAAAATCTGTCTGTCTTACACAGCTCACTTCTGGCCATCATCCTGAACATTCAACTAATATTTAATCTTGCCAGTAGTGTTTTCTGTACACTCGACAATTGTCTCATTCTGACCATTAGCTAGATTCTTTTGGAATGTTTCACCGAGGGTGCTCAGACATGGTAATTGATCTGTGGATGTAATAACTTTGTTATGATCACCCACATTGTTCGTACTTCATTTTGTTCTTCAGCACTTTCATTCCTTGATCACTTGAGTTATGGAGGTGTGCCATTTACCTCTGCCAGCTAATTAAAATCTAACGTTTAGAAATGAATTCTGATTGATCATGATGAGCGAGTAGAACACTGATTGTTGCGAGTGATAAACATTGCTTTATAATCCTGACCTACTACATTACAAGAGCCTTTCCATTCCAAACCGCTATTGTAGAGTGTATCATGTCTCCTCAATGCAGCCTCAGGTGGTCTAATATGATACTTGTGTGTTTTCCAAACTGAGGCTTCAATAAGACCCATTTCCTTGTGTGTAAAAGAATCAATAAGCAGAAGAAGTTGAGTAAATTTTAATGCTTTCTAGTGCAGGAGGACTTTCACACAGCACAGAAGGCAATGTGGGATTTCACTCATAGACTAATTAAACAAGGTTATATCCTCTAACAATCTGGAGTGAACTCTTTGCATGAATTTTCTTTGCCAGCTCGAGTTGTTGTCGACTGGAGGTCTGTTTGATCATTTTAAATTTCATGTCACATTTCATTGATCATCACATAATTTCTTTCACAAAGTTCATTGATAAAAGCATTTTCAGTGCGGTACTCAGTACTCAACAATCATATTTTCACACATGCTTCTAAATCTGTCATTGATAATAGATGGGAATTTGTCAATCACAAACTACAACTGGCTTGACAAGTGGGGTAAGCAAACTGTAAATGTAACTTTAAGTCAATTCTATTTTTCTATCTGACTCTTACTACCTGATGCCATTGAATGGTTGTCTAATCATTTAATAAGAATCATCAGGTTTTGTTCAGGGGATATAATAATGAATTGTCTGGGTGAACTACAGATAAATTGACTATCGAAAATTTGTTGCCTTATCATAAACCACGCCAAATTTCTTTTGTGCTTTTTTCATAGATACCCAACAGCGTATGTATCTCACTTAGCACCAAGTCAGGGCTTACAGGATGGCTGAAAGCTACTTTGCATATGAGTTACAACTCTGCTTAGTGACTTCAATGTGTTGACATCAACAAATGTCAAGAAAGTAGCATTTTTATAACTTGTACCCTTATGTCAATCCTTACTACACCATGGATCTACACCAATCTAACCTACATACTATTGAATTCCAATCACTGGGGCAATGCACTGAAAATCAAGATCTGCTATTCCTGCAGTTATATGAAAAATTAATACAACTATTGAAACTTCCAATTTGGCTCTAACTAACTGTTCCCCTGGATAAGAGCTAATCACCACTATGTTTTTCAGTAACAGTAAAACTATATTTATTGTAATGCTCTTAACTTTAACAAAAAGAAGAAAAGAGCGGAATTTCTAATTTATATGAGAAAATCCAGCACAAGGAGTCATAGTTTAAAAATAAGCAGTCACTCTTTTTGAACAGAAGTGAGGAAATATTTTTCACTTAGAAGTTTGAGAGTCTTTGGAATTCTCTGCTCCAAAAGGCAGTGGTAGCAGAATCTTTAAGTATTTTAGTGGCAGATTTGTGATTACCAAGAGGATGAACATAAGGCATATATGAGAATGTAGATTTGAGCTTAAAGTCAGATCAGCCATGATCATCTTGAGTGGTGGAGCTGGCTGCAAGGGCTGAGTGGCTTACTCTAGTTCCTTTCTATGTCTTCATATTGTGAGTGGAAGGAACAAAATTAGGCAGAGGAACACAGTTCTGCATCACTAGTCCAAAATCAAAAACTACTAGATGGGCGGGTTTCACAGTCTGCAATTCGATGATCTATCTGCAGTTCACTGGTTGAGTGAATGAATCTGTGTGTTTAAGAGTCATTTCTTTCAGCATCTCTGAAGGTAGTTTGTTCTGTTGGTTTGACAAAAAATTTGCATATAGAAACTTTACTGAGAATGGGGAAAGAGAAAAAATTAATGCAGCTCATTTCAGGAGATCTCCTTGCTTCACTCTGTCTGATTCACTCCCTTCGCAGAATCAGTAATAAACTCCAATCTGACCAATGGGAAGCTTGTTGCTATAATGAGCTCTCCTGAACCTGTAACCAATGGTGCTAATTGAAAAGCTAATAAAATCAACTGTCTCAGGGCCGTGCACACACACACAAGTGGTGCTATTTTGTTGAAGACAATGTTCCCAAAAAATAACATTGGTACATTTTCACTAATGAGCTTCACTTGTTTTGCCAAAGCTGTAAACACATCCCCGCATTGACCCCTTTTTATAATTGTGTCCTTTTTCTTATTTTCAGCCTCTCGTTCAAGAATAAAAAAAAAGTGAGTTTGAGTCTGCAACTATTACATTTATTGCTAGATTAAAACTTGTTGTGACCACATAAATTGTTCAGATACATTGTTGTCTTCATGATTTGGAGATGCTGGTGTTGGACTGGGGGTGTATGAAGTTAAAAATCACACACCACCAGGTTATAGTCCAACAGGTTTAATTGGAAGCACTAGCTTTTGGAGCGCTGCTCCTTCATCAGATGGTTGTACTGTACTCTAGAGTAAGCCACTCAGCCCTTGCAGCCAGTTCCACCACTCAAGAAGGTCATGGCTGATCTGATTTTAAGCTCAAATCTACATTCTTGTATATGCCTTACAATCGTTCATCCCCTTGGTAATCACAAATCTGTCTACCTCTGCCATTAAAGTACTTAAAGATTCTGCTACCACTGCCTTTCGAAGCAAAGAATTCCACAGACTCTCAAACTTCTAAGTGAAAAATATTTCCTCCTCTCTGTTCCAAAGGAGTGACTGCTTATTTTTAAACTATGACTCCTTGTGCAGAATTTTCTCACATAAGTTAGAAATTCCGTTCTTTTCTTCTTTTTGTTAAAGTTAAGAGTGTTACAGTACAGTGTACAGTGTCATAACCACCTGATGAAGGAGCAGCGCTCTGAAAGTAGTGTGTTTCCAATTAAACCTGTTGGATTATAACCTGGTGTTGTGTGATTTTTAACATTGTTGTCTTCATCCTTTTCCTCATATCTTTGTCTTGTGTCATTTCAAAGACCCTATCTCTTCAATTGTGCAACTCAGCAATTGGAACATCTATTACCTGCTGTTTGGACCATCCTGGGATTCACTCACCTATTAATGCTGTTCCAATTCAGTTTTCTGCTGTAAACGCCAGGTCTGCTAAATGTGCCTTTACCTTCATTCTGTTTGTCTTTAATCATTAAGCATTGTAATGTCAAAGTTTGTGTGATAATTGGCTTGTTATTGAGTATCTAAGCTATTTCCAGTTGCAATTCTGGCAATCATTAATTCTTCTAATCTTTATTTAAATGCCTAATTTATTTCACGAAGACTGAAGGAAAGGATTGTTTCCCAGGATATTTTTTCAAGCATCAGATATTGGATACAAAGTCATGGCTGATCTGACTTTAAGCTCAAATCTACATTCTTGTATATGCCTTACAATTCTTGTATATGCCTCTCCAACAGCTGAACATCAATTACAACTAGTAGCCTGTCCGTATGAGACAACCATGCAGATTGCAATAACTTAAACGCTAGAACCAATCCAGGAACCCTCAAGTTAAATTTTGACAAGCGTTTATACAATCTGTTAAAGTCCATGAAATATTCTTCTACAGAGTGCCATCTGTTTTTCAATATCCATCAAAATCTGACCATGTCTCAAAAACATTTAATATATCATCCTGCTCTTAGATTGCATACAGGTCTTCTAAACGAGAGTCTAGAATTTCATCACTAATCAATTGATAGGCATATGTCTCACATAACACTTCTGTTTCTGGCTTTCTTTCTTGCAGAAATTGATAACCCCAAAACTATCCTTTGTGCCCTCTTTGGAATAGATGAGCCTGTCCACATGCACTTAATTCTTACACTGGGCCTGTAGTTCAGGCTCCAAGAACATTAAAGGGCAGTTTTAGCCTAACAATTTCCACTTGCTTTCTGCCATTCTTCACAAATAGCCACGTAAGGGGATAACAACCAGACAATAGCAATTCCAGAGCTGTAACACAGTGACTCCACTTGTTCCTCCAGACCTCCATTATTCACCGACATCTCAGGGCACAATCCCCATGGCGGCGACTGCATGCATCTCCCATCCAACACGACAACCAGGACCCCCTCGGCAAAGCAGATGCCAACCACCCTGGTATACAACATGTCTGCATCTTGTTTTTTCACCTGCTTTCCAACTATCAGCTTTTGGCAACCATCTTCTGCTAACATTTTAGATTCCAAATAACCAGAAAGTGAAGGATAGAACTGGCACCAATCTTCACACACTTTTTATAAACATTGATTTATGTACCTAGATCTCCTCGCACAATACCCATGGGCTTAATCTTACTTGAAATTGGTTTGGTATCATTTTTGGCAAATTTCAGGGAAACATTCTTTCCAGGCGGCCTGGAAAGTTTTCTCATGCTAGCCTTCCAAATTTGCCTCATCACCAATGCAATATGCACCTACAGTGCACTTCTCATCATAAACTCCCAGGTAGCACAGATGGACATACTGGCTACTGCTGGGGCTTCCTGGGATACCTGGCACTATCTTCCTAGTTGCTCACACAGTCAAGAGGTGGCAGTCAGCAGCTGCGCTGCATGGTTTGATTTACTCAATGCAGACATGGTGTACACCAGAGTGGTTGGCATCGTGCTTTGCCAAGGGGGTCCTGGTTGTCGTGTTGGATGGGGCATGCCTGCAGTCACCGCCATGGGGATTGTGCCCTGAGATGACAGTGAATAATGGAGGTCTGGAGGATCAAGCGGCGAGCTGGAGTCATCATGGAATTGCCATTGTCTGGTTGTTATCCCCTTAAGTGTGGGAGAACGGGAAACTACATATCAATGAGGTGAGATTACATCATAATGAGATTCTGATGCATGCCAGCAAACCTCTTGCTACTCACGAGTGAGAATCTTACCTCACTGTTCACCACTTGTTTGGAAAATATGACTTTTGGCTCTTGATGGGGAGATGCCCCTCAGTGATTCTCCCAACTTTTCACCAATGCCCACACAGTTCCATACTTGTGTAGATTCCCCTAACTTCCCTCTTTTATGTTACACCAGGGCACAAGTGAATCATCACTCAAAACCAATCACCTGTATATGATTAAACTCAGTTAATATGCAGTTAATACCCTGACCCAGTCTTTGCATATATCGATGCCAAATCTTGTTCAGTAACTCTCCTGTGATGTGCCTTGGGACTATAGACTCTATGTAACTACAAGTTGCTTTTGTTATGGAAATGTCTGTTGCTGCTGTCATTGAATCTTTCACACTCTATATTTCGTGTGAGATTTATAAATGTTTCTACATTAGTTTTTGACATCCATCCACCAACAACTTCATCGAGTTTTAAATTAAGAGGTTTGAGTAATGTAGAAGAAAAGGGCCTCTCAGATGTGTCTGATGCTGTTGGAATATATATTCCAGCTGGATAGTTACAGTCTTCACATCATTGGTGCCTGCAATTGGATCCTTCTGCTTATATTTATTTTCTCGACTGCTTGGTGTTAATGATAAAAATGGAACTCTACAAGCTTTCTTATTTTTATCCATCTTTGCCAAGATTGAAGTATCGGCTGCCCTACCGGAAACATATTATCAAGGATTAAACTGACATATTACTGTTGAAGTCTCGCTAGCACTAACTGCACCACGGAGATCTCCCTTCTGACAGTCTGTTGTTTATAATGCATACTGGACATATAAAATATAGTTAGTGCATTTTATCAAATTCAGACGTAGCTCTGGGATTGGAAGTCTTGTGAGGTAGAAAACTGAGATAAGAAAGTCTTCCACTGGTTTTGTATCATTTTTGTCTGTTGAAGGTTCATTGGTCAGTAGATAAAATTATCTTAATCTTATTATCCGGGAGAAAGTGAGGACTGCAGATGCTGGAGAGTCAGAGTCGAAAAGGGTGGCACTGGAAAAGCACAGCAGGTCAGGCAGCATCCGAGGAACAGTAGAGTTGACATTTTGGGCATAAGCCCTTCATCAGGAATGTGGAGGAGGGGCTAGGGGGCTGAGAGATAAATAGAGGGTTGGTGGTGGTACTGCCGGGGAAGGTAGGTGGGAAGGCGGTAGGTGGATGTAGGTGGGAGGTGTTTGTGATTGGTTAGTGAGAGGGTGGATTGGATAGGTGGGAAGGAGGAGGACAGGTGGTAAAGGTCAAGAGGGCAGTGCCGAGTTGGAGGGTTGGATCTGGGATGAAGTGGTGGGAGGGTCCACCGTCCCTGGGAGTGTCCACCCTCCCCACCTACTTATTACAATTACCTCCTACATACATCCACCTATGGCCTTCCCAGCAACATTCCCCCCCAGCCCCACCCCCTATCCACACACACCTTTTTTAGCTCTCAGTCCCCTTCACCCTCCATATTCCTGGTGAAGGGTTTATGTCTGAAACATCAACTATCCTGCTGCTCAGATGCTGCTTGACCTGCTGTGCTTTTCTAGCACCATACTTTTCTACTGTTAATCTTCCTATCCCTTAACCAAGGTTTGGCAGGAAAGTAGAGCAAGGAGAAAGTAATGTTTGCAGATGCTGGAGATCAGAGTCGAGAGGGTGGTGTTGGAAAAGCACAGTAGGTCAGGCAGCATCCGAGGAGCAGGAGAATCGACATATTGGCAAAAGCCCTTCATCAGGAAGGTAGAGCAAAACTTGCTTACAGTTTTGAAGTGGTGTAACTACTTTAAATGTGATTCTTTTTAAACATTGCAATGCTGTTATTTCAAGAATAAAAACAGAAATTGTTGAAGAGACTCAGCAGGCCAGGCAGCATCTATGGAGAGGGAAACACAGTTACCTTTTCACATCAAGAACTTTTTGCATCAGGACCTATTGAGCTGAAATGTTAACTCTCTTTCTCCATAGTTGCTAAGTGACCTACTCCGTATTTCCAACCTTTTCGGCTTCTGTAACAGATTTTCAGCATCCATAGTATTTTGTTTTTGTTTTTATTGTTTTCTAGATTCAGTTTCTTGAACTCTTGTGGATTGTTGTGTTAGTCTGACATTACACTTGTCAGAGGGGCTAAAGGATTTCCAGATAATATGATTGCAATTATATATGGTAACATACTGTCGATTACAGAGAATTAATATGAATAATAAATATTTTTAGCTATTCTTTAACTATTATAGCTATTGTCTATAACCATGCATCCCAAAATCTCATGGAAGTAATGTATTCAAGCAGTACTTTTGCCTAGGCTTTAATGCAACATGGTCTGTTCTGGCATTTGCTTTAACCATCTCAATGCAGATTCTGAATTGCTGACATAATGGTACTGGTCTCATTCATTACTGTGTAAAAATACATGATGATGGAATTACTGTTCCTTCTTTTAAGGCATTGAATCATGATGCACACTGTTTTATTTTAATAATACAGAATAATGCAGATTGGTATGACTGGTTCGCGCAACATCGAGGGCCGAAGGGCCTGTATTGCACTGTAATGTTCTATGTTCTATGTACAGCTTGCAACATTTCACACAGCGTCCTCTTGATCGGCAACCCATCTACTCACTTAAACATTCTCGCTCTGCACAACTGAGACAATATGGCTGCATGTATTATCTGCAGGATCCATTGGCAGCACCTCCCTAACCAGCGAAAGGTTGAGTTGACTCAGAATCCATTCCACTCTCACAAAGGTAAATTTAGCACCCTAGTTGTTACTTTGCTATTTTATGTGGTGAAAACCTGATTCAGACAACATAGTATTACAGAGTGGAATGGGCAGAGATATGAAAGAAACCATTATACATTTAAAAAAAAACAGGTGACTAAGTTTATTTGATGCCAAGCTGTTAAAGTTTGATAAAGTTGTCCTGAAGTAGTAGTTAATTAATAACAGGCTTGAAATTTGTACAAGGAAGTCTTTGAAGAAATCCTTGAACTTTCAAACCATTTTTTAAAGTGTCTCCAACAATCCAAATAGTGCAATTGGTAGCTTTTGGTTGAATTGTTGACTCTGCAGAAGCCTTTGATCCTTCAGGAGCTCCGATACCAATTTATGGTGATCACAACGAGAGATAATATATTTTCATAAGGAATGGAAAGGAGCTTGAGTTGCTTGTTTGAATAATGTAATGTTTCTTATCTGCAAGTATAGGAAACATGACTTCTACACTAAATCTTTCTAGGTTTATCCTGAAAGTGATCATAAGCAAACACTCCATGCTTCCAACTACTTAAACAGTACTAAAAAAGGATGGCAAAAAGGAATTTAGCTGAATCAACTTCATGTAGATTGGGATAGTCAGATTGGCAGAGTAAGCCATGAGGAAGGATACATTCAGGTCAGTTTCCGAGAATAATATGAGGAGGATCCAACCAGGGATTGGACTCTTTTGAATCTGATGATGTGTAATGAGACTGGTTTAACAATTTATGCCAGATTAAAAGATCCTCAGAAACAGTGGTAATAATATGTTAGAATTTAGCATTCAATTTGAGGGGGAGAAACTCGGGTCAGAAACAACGATGCTAAGTTTAAATAAAGATAACTGCAAAAACATGAGGACAGAGCTGTCTGGAATGGACTGGGGTAGGTGTTTAACAGCAAAAGTTGTTAAGGATCAATGGCATATGTTTAAGAAAATAGTTTATGGTTCTCAGCAAAGATACATGACAGTGAGAAAGAAGAATTCCAGCAAAGTGAAAAGCCAAGCAATGTTAACCAGAGAAGTTAAGGATAACATCAAATTGAAAGAGAAAACATACCATGTAGCAAAAGTAAAGCAGGAGGATTGGAAAAGTTTTAAAAATCAGTAGAAGACAACCAAAAATGAATAAAGGGGGAGAAAATAAACTTTGAGGGTCAACTTGCAAATAATATCAAGACAGACAGCTTTAAAAATATAAAAAGGAAGAGAGAAGGGAAAATGAATATAGACCTCTTAGAGAATGAGGTTATGGAAAAAAAGTGGAGAACCAAGAAATGATGGAGGATTTGAAACAACCTTTACAGTAGAAAACACTATTAGATTCCAAAATTACTAAATATTCAAGGAGCAAAAGAAGGAGAGGAAATAAATGGAATAACTATCATGAGAAAAAAAGTAGTAAGGAAACTCTAATAGTGCTAAAGACCAAAAAAATCCCCTGGACTTGATGGACTGCAACCTAGAATATTAACGGAAGTATTTACAGAGATAGTGGATGCACTGGTAGGAATCTTCCTGGAATCCTGAGATTCTGGTAAAGACCCAGAAGTGTGGAAAACTGCCAATGTAAAATCTTTACTTAAAAAGGGAAGGAGGCATAAAACAGGTCACTGGGTAGGTCAATTGGACTGAATGCCTATTGTCAGAAAAATGTTCATTACTGATACAATAGATGTAATGATGTGTCAGGAAATGTGTAAAGGCCAGATGCATCAGCAGCACTCACAAGGTAGACCAAACATCACCCAATCACAAGGCAATGCCATCCATGCTCTCAAAACCATCGCAACATTGTCATCAAATCAGTAGATAAAGGAGAAGCCATCATCATTCAGGATAGAACGGACTACTGCAAGGAAGTGTATCAACAGCTGAACAACCAGGAACACTACAGGCAACCAACCAGAACACACCTGTGAACTGAACAGATTGATCAAGACTTTTGATCCAGTCCTTCAGCGTTCCCTACGCACTCTCATCAAGCTGTCTGTCTTGATATTATTTGCAAGTTTACCCTCAAAGTTTATTTTCCCCCCTTTATGCATTTTGTACTTCTCATGTGAGGGAATTCTACTGCGTTCTGAAGATACACAAAGTCTACACACCTGGACATCCCATTGTATCAAGCAATGGGACCCTGTGTGAGAACCTCTCTGGCTATGTCAAACTCATTGTAGAGGGGACCCCAGCTTCCGTCACGTCACTAATGGATGTAATGGCAGAGCATATAGAAATATTATCAAACAGAGTTCTCTTTGAGAATTTTTAAAGAATTCTTTGAGGACAGAACATGCAGGATAGATAAAGTTGAAGCAGTAGGTGTATCATATTTAGATTTTCAAAAGACATTTGATAAGGCACCACACATAAGGCCACCTAATACGATCAGAGCCCACTGTGTTGGGGGTAATATAGTAGCATAGATAGAGGATTAGCTATCTAATAGAAGCCAGGGAGTTGGGATAAAGGGGAGCATTTTCAGGGCACTAACCTGTAACTCATGATGTGCCACAGGTATTAGTGCTGGGATCATCATTATATACAACATACATTAATGACTTGGATGAGGAAAGTGAACGTACTCTATCCAAGTTTGCAGATGACACAAAAATAATTGGGAAGGCAAGTGGTGAGGATGGCACAGACAGTCTGCAGAGGGGTCTAAACAGGATAGGTGAATGATGGATTATAATGTGTAGAAATGCAAGGTTATACACTTTGACAGAAAGAACAGCGGAGCTGAACATTATTTAAATCGAGAAGGAATGCAAGATGCTGCAGGATAGAGGGATTAGGAGTCCCTGTCCATAAATCACAAAGAGCTTGAATCCAAGTTCAGCAGCTAATAAGGAAGGTAACTGAAATTTGGCCTTTATATAGAAGTATAAAAGTAGAAACGCTTTGCTAAAACTCTACAAGGCATTAATAAGATTATAGGAGGAGAAAGTGAGGTTTGCAGATGCTGGAGATCAGAGCTGAAAATGTGTTGCTGGAAAAGTGCAGCAGGTCAGGCAGCATCCAGGGAACAGGTGAATCGACGTTTCGGGCATAAGATTATAGCTGTAATACTATGAACAGTCTCCTTATTTAAGGAAAGATATTAGCAAATTTGCTGATGGCACAAAGCTGGGTGGCAGGGTAAAATGTGAGGGGGATGTTACGAGAATACAGGGTGACTTGGACAGGCTAGGTAAGTGGACGGATGCATGGCAGATGCAGTTTAATGTGGATAAATGTATGGTTATCCTCTTTGGTGGCAAGAACAGGATGGCAGATTACTATCTAATTGGAGTCAAGTTTGGTAAAGGGGAAGTACAACGAGATTTAGGTGTTCTTGTGTATCAGTCAGTGAAAGCAAGCATGCAAGTACAGCAGGGAGTGAAGAAGGCTAATGGCATACTGGCCTTCATAACAAGAGGAATTGAGTATAGGAGCAAAGAGGTCCTTCTGCAGCTGTACAGGGCCCCGGTGAGACCTGGAATATTATGTGCAGTTTTGGTCTCCAAATTTGAGGAAGGACATTCTGGCTATTGAGGGAGTGCAGCAAGGTCAGTTCCCGGAATGGAGGAACTATCATATAGTGAAAGATTGGAGCGACAATTGAGTTTAGAAGGATGAGAGGGCATCTGATTGAGACATATAAAATTATTAATGGATTGGACACTCTGGAGGCAGGAAGCATGTTTCCACTGATGGGTGAATCCAGAACCAGAGGACACAGTTTAAAAATAAGAGGTAGGCCATTTAGAACAGAGTTGAGGAGAAACTTCTTCACCCAGAGAGTGGTGGATATATGGAATTCTCTGCCCCAGAAGGCTGTGGAGGCCAAGCCGCTGGATACATTCAAGAAAGAGATGGATAGAACTCTTAAAGATATCAAGGGTTATTGGGATAAGGCAGGAACAGGATACTGATTGTGGACGATCAGTCATGATCATATTGAATGGTGGTGCTGGCTCGAAGGGCCAAATGACATACTCCTGCACCTATTGTCTATATAATTGCATTGGAAGTAGTCAGGGGAAGGCTTCAAACTTCTGCAAATAGATGAGTATAATATGAAGAGCAGGGACCCCAAATATGAGGAATCTAGACTGATATTCGGTATACAGGGACTATCTTATGAGGGGAAATTGAGTAGGTTGGGCCTGTGCTCATAGGATTTTAGAAGAATGTGAGTTCACCTAATTCAAACATACAAGATTCTTAGAGGACTCAACAGGACAGACGTGGAAAGGTTGTTTCCCCTGTGAAAGACTCTAGGACCAGAAGGCATAAGCTCAGAGTAAGGAGTTGCACATTTAAGACAGAAGTGAGGAGAAATTTTCACTCTCAGCAAATCGTTTTTAGATTAGATTCCCTACAGTGTGGAAACAGGCCCTTTAGCCCAACAAGTCCACACCGACCCCCCCAAAGAGTAACCCACCCAGTCCCATTTCCCTCTGACTAACATACCTAACACCATGGGAAATTTAGCATGGCCAATTCACCTAACCTGCACATCTTTGGACTGTGGGAGGAAACCAGAGCACCTGGACGAAACCCACGCAGACACTGGGACAATGTGCAAACTCTGCACAGAGAGTCGCCTGAGGCTGGAATCAAACCTGCAACCCTGGTGCTGTGAGGTAGCAGTGCTAACCACTGAGCCACTGTGCAAATCTGTTGATTTTATTGCCGCAAAGGCTTGTTGAGGCTGTGTTGTTAATGGTATTCATGGCCAAAATAAACAGATTTTTTATTATTAAGGGAATCAAGAGATATAGAGAAAAGGCGGAAGTGTGGAGTTGAGAACTATCAAATGAGCTTTGATCTCATTGTAGACTTGGTGGACTAAATTGCCTACTTGTGCTCCTGTGTCTTACGGTCTTGAATCATTGTTGAATTTTGTTGATTAAATATGAATGTCAAGCACACAAAACTAAGTAAAATTAATATTACTGAAAACATTTAAGTACTTATCCTCTTCACACAGACAATACATATGGAATTTGTGGCTCATTAAAGTCTATTGTAATGTATACCTTCCTATTCCTCCAATATCATGTTTCAGTATAACTTTCAAAGCAGGTGTTTCTTTTTTAAGATAGGTACTGCATATAATTTCCAGATTCCATTGGGAATTTTGTATATAAATTCAAGAAGTTGGCAAGGTTTTAATCCCAAGGGAACGCATTCCTTTGTGTTTGCATAAATTGTTCTGAGGAGGGACAAGTAAACCAAAATGAAAACGTGTTCTTTTCTGAATGAGCAGGAATGTTGAAGTATTTTTCACTCATTGCCACTATATTGCACAGCACTATTGATAAAATGTACCCGATTGCAAATACCAGAACTGACAGTAGAACAGACTCATGCCCTTTTTTCATGTGGCATATAAATTTGGAGTGAATGCTATGTTGTCAGGAGATGCATTTTATTTATTTTTTACTGCATCACACCCTGATTAGTTACTATTGTGGCTATGACACCGCAAAATCAAACGAATGAGATGTGTAAGAGCTTCTGGCTCTGTATCAATGGGGCTCTGGCTACAAGAGGGTGAAAATGGTCAAAATGTAATTTAATATTTATACCTGTACAGCAAAGCATTATATTACGTGTCCTGTTCCAAGCATCTGCCTGGTTACATTCAATGCCAAATGGCAACGAAGTTGGGAAAGGCAAAATAATTAGTAACAAGAAAAAAATGTGAGCCATTTTCTTGCTATGCACTGTTAAGGCTCTATATGGTTCTGGTCAAACCACATTTGGAATGTCGTGCTGTTTTGGGCCACATATCTGAGGAAGGGTGTGCTGGAGTTGTAGGGGGTATTGAGGGGTTTTACAAGAATGACCCTGGAGATGAAGGGCTTGTCGTATGATAAATGGTTGAGAAGTTTGGGCCTGTATTTGATGGTGTTTGGAAGGATGAGGGGATTTGACTGAAATGTGCAGAATATTGAGAAGCCTGGAGAAAGCGAATCAAGAGAAGATGTTTCCACTAGGAGCAGAGACTCAGCCTCAAGGGCACAGCCTCAGAGAGAAGGCATGGCCCTTTAGAATTGAGATGAGGAGGACTTTCATCAGCTAGAGGGCAGAAAATATTGCTGCAGAAGGCTGTGGAGGCCAAGTTGTTGAATGCATGCATATAGTGTCAACAGATACGATCTTTGAAATCAAATACCTTGGACTCCTTTGAACAGAGTTTTTTTCCCAAAGTCTCTCGCAATAATTAGTTGACCATCTTCTCAGTTTATTTCTGCCTTTGTCCTGAGTGCTAATTATACTTGAAATTATTAGCTTCAAGAACACAGCTCTGTAATACAAAAGAATCTGGGAGTCCTTGCGCATGAATCACAAAATATTGATATGCAGGTACAGCAAGTAATCAGGAAAGTTCATAGAAGGTTATCATTTATTGTCCATGGAATTGAATATGAAAGGAGAAAGGTAATGTTTTAGTTATACAGGTCATTGGTGGGGCCATATCTGGAGTAATATCTACAGAATTGATCTCTTTATATAAGGGAGGATATAAATATGTTGGAACCAGTAAAGTTGAGTTTTATGATACTAATACTGGCCTGGGCAAGTTATGTATGAGGAAAAACTAGGCCTGTATCCAATAAGAAGAGTAAGTTAAGAAAAGGAAGAAGTGAATTGATTGAAATGTATAAGATCCTGAGGGAGGACTCTTGTAGTGCAGTGGTAATGTCCCTAACTCTGAGCCAGAAGGTTTGAGTTCAGGTCTCACCACTCTAAACACATCTGAATAAGTTGATTAAACATTTCTATGATTAGGAGGGGCCTTGATAGGGTAAATGTGGAAATGATGTTTCCTATTGTGGACAGAACTCTGTTTAAAAAGAAGAGTTTGTCCATTTCAGAGATGAGGAGACTTTTTTTTGTATGGGTTGTGAGTCTTTGGTACTCTCACCCCTCAAAAGGTGGTGGAACGAGAGTGCTTGAATATTTTAAGGCAGAGGTAACTAGATTCTTGTCAAACAACTAAATGAAAGATTTGGTAGTCAGGAAGCTGGAATTGAGGTTGATATCAGATAAGTCATGACCTTATTGAAGGGCTGAATGGTCTACTCCTTTTCGTAAATCATATAGTTTTTATGTTTCTCTATTGAGTGACTTCAATTCACAAAGTGAGGATTGTCTAAAATCAAAATTGATGTCACTATAACTATTCTGTACACGACTTTGTGATTACCAATGACTCAATCCAGCCAGCTTATTGAAATAACTGCCAGTATCGTATCACCAAGTCGCCCTTTATTTATAGAAGCACAATACACTGGCTGTGGTCAGCCAGCTCAGAGCCAGTCCCTGAAATCAGGAGACCCTCTGAATCCCCTGTTTATATCTGTCAGCCTGGGCTCCTTGATTGAATTAGGTTAACAACCTCAAACAATAATCACATAGTCAATTAGATCCACCTGGTTCAAATCACTACACTCGTATTTCGACTAAAGACAAATTTAAATCTCTTTTAAACTAATTGACTAGCTTGCAGGATCATCAAGAAGTATCAGGTGACATGCCTGGCCAACATTTGGAGTGGCTTTTCTATGGTGTTTTGAATAGAATATCAAGTGTAAAGTTAGTTATGGGAGAATGCTAATCTCGAGCCGAAAGTTATTATTTCAGGTTGGCATTTCATCTTCTGGTCTGGCTTCAGACCAAACAAGCATATTTGGAACCACAGAATACAATGGTCTATTCAGGCAGCTATGTACTCATATCGTATCACAATTCAAATTTCATGAAAAACGTACTGCAGCCTTGGCAAATAAACAAGAATGTTCTGGTAGATGGGGAAGATAGAACTACCATAATGACAAGAATGTATGCTGCTTATTAAATCCAACTTGCTAAAATGCTATTATTATCACACCAGAGCTCGAAGATAGCTGCAAGCTAACGTCATTTTCAAATAAATTCCGGTGACCCATAGAAAATTGTCAAGTCCTTATTCAACATCAAGCCCCAATCCTATCATTACATCCCTCAGCAATGCATATCAAGCAGGTTGCTCCCTGCAGTTTCATTGGCTCCTCAGTGAAACAGCAGTAGACAGGAAAGAAGAATCAGCAGGGGAACTATTTCACTATCGCCATGCTATGGGATGCTAGTATGCAATTTCCTGTTGAAAACAAATGGGATGAAACTTAACTTTCAAGCATTCTTGGGTTTGGTAGATGGTAGTGGTAACATGGAAATTGACAGTGAGTAGAAAGCTTGTTTCAACCCATTGACTTCTACATTTAATTGCAATATTAAACTGTGTGGGAGGAATTACTTGGGAGAGATTGATTATTAGCTTCGGTATGTTCATCATTCAGTGACAGTGATATGAGCATTGCCTTTTGGAATTTAGTTTGTCACTGGTTGGGTTTATTGGGCATCCTCGAACTTGCCACTTAACACAGTTAACACAGCTCAGTGGCTGGAGATTGTTAAGAGTGTGGTGAGAGATTACTTCCACAACTTTGGATTTTGTACCTCTATTCTGCACTTTGAAGCTGTTTTACTTTGAATTTCAAAAGGTTTAACCTAACCAGCAGCAATAATATATTCAGCAGAAGCTGGAGCAGAGTGATTGCCTCAGTCCACAGGAGAGATGGGACAGGCAGAGAGCTAATAGGAAGTCATATCTTCAACACAGGGTTTACAGGGATAGGATACATTTTGTACACCAACAGAACACCAGCAATCAGGAGGACTCCCTGCATCTCTCACCAGCAAGTGGCAGGCATTGGGAGCCTGTTGGAACAAGACCTATTGTTAATATTGAAATTAACAATATTGAAATAAACAACTTGACACACCAAAATCTCCATTTCTAGCAAACTGCTTAAAACCTATTGGCCATACTTTATGAGTGGCTATCCAAGTCACCACTATCCTCAATGGCTTTGCCTTCAGCTCCCTCCAGGCCTCGAAAAGTAAACTGAACAAAAACATTCCAACATTGTGTAACTCAGCTGTACTTTTGAGCAGATACATTTTTTTTTCTCCTGCTTCCTGGTTTCAACAGATGTAGATGTTCAGATCCTTTCTCTGATTAGTGGGGTACCCTTGGCCATTAACCTCTGGGCTTTGAACCCCATGAGAGCTTTGCCAAAAGCAGTTCCACCTTTACTTGTGCAGAGGCAGACTCAACTGTCAGCACATGAAGTAACATGAGGGTTCCTGACTGAGGGAGAAGCAGCGTGTGAATAATGCATTGAGTTGAGACCCCAACTCCATGCCCTCTTTCATTGCCATCTCTCTCATAGCCCAGTCGCACTGTTAGTAAGGAGCTAGAGTGCACTTCTCAGTGGAATGCTGAACAGACAAGGCTAGGGTTTCATGAATCTATTTAAGGCAGAATCTGGAGTTTACAGGCCATTGGAAAGAGTAGACAGGCACTCATTTTATTGGAACATTTGATGCTACATCCAAGTGATCACTCTTTCCTTGGAAGAAGACATCTCCTAAAAGCCTGTGAATGTATGCCATTCATTGTTAACACAGACTCATCCCGTTTCACTCTGTGTACACCACTGGCTGGAACACCTGCCAATAAATGGCATGTTTTTGGTGCTCTTTAACCAGAAGCATCCTGCTTGCTGACAGTCACCAAGATTTGGTATCCCTGTCAAGTAGAGCAGAGCTTGGCATATCCTTTGATCTCAGATGCCAATTGCTGCACGTGTCCCTTCTCCATTGCCTGCATGTATGTCAGACACCAAGTGAAAACCAACAATCTTCCTTACTAAACCCTTTGAAGAGTGAATATCCGAACTGGTGCAGGGCCTGCATGTTTCCTGTGCTGATATACTCTCGAAGTGAGTGACTGCCTCTGAAGGAGCATTATTGTACTACTGGACACAGGCCAAATGCCCCACTTCTGCTCCAAGCTTTCAGTTAGCAAACTGAGGACTGATATATCAAAGACTGGTGTTACAACTATTTTGTAGCTAAGGACTCCATTCAGTCAGCTCATTTTTTGACTGAAGGTAACATCCATTTTGAACTACTATTAACCATCTCCCAGGATTATCATTAAGTGCCAAATGAAGCCCTTTGGAAGTTTAAAGATTTGTATTAGGTAAAAATGTTTTGAGGGATCATAGAATCAATAGTATCCCTGGATTGCAGAAAGAGGCCATTTGACCCATCAAGTCTACATTGATCCTCTGAACAGCATCCCACCAAAATATCTAAATATTAGAGGTGAAATTAATTGATGCTGTTTGGCATGAAAAAACAGAAGAGAAAGTGAGGACTGCAGATGCTGGGGAGTCAGAGTCAAAAAATATGGTGCTGGAAAAGCATACCAGGTCAGGCAGCTTCCGAGGTGCAGGAGAGTCAATGTTTCAGGCATAAGCCCTTCATCAGGAATGTGATGCTTCCTGATGAGTGGTTCATGTCTGAAACATCGACTCTCCTGCGCCTCAGATACTACTTGATCTGCTGAGCTTTTCAAGCGCCACACTTTTTGACTCGTTATAAATCATAAACCATGGAAGAAGAATTGGGCTATTCGACCGATCAAATCTGCTTCACCATTCGATTGTAGCTGTTTGTGTTCGCTCAACCTAACTGGTCAAGACATCTCTCAAGTTATAAATCAATACAGTAGCGAAGTTAAAAAGCACATGTATTTTTCTGCATGCAGCCAGAAATTCAACCCCAGTTAGGGTCACAGTCACTGCAAGATTATCCTGTTCCAAAGTCTGAATCCAGAAAACTGATATTTTCTTCTATCCAGTGTCGAACTTCTTTCAATTCTCCAAGATGGCAGAGGTTCTAATTCTAAACTAAACTACAAAAGTCATACTTAAAAATGTTCATTTTTAAGTATTTACATAGCAATTGAATTTTACGACTTGTAGCAGGCGAGCAGATACTCATCCTTAACAATTTATTGCTGTAGGCTACAGATTTAAATTATATATTCTTACAAAACTGATCTTAATGACATATTTTAAAGATAGCATTCTAACTTTACAAGTTTCTTTTATGAGTGTCATTTTTATTGGATATAATTGAGAATGATGTATTAGAGAGATTAAAATTAGCTACCCTCCCATTCTTTGAACAACACAAACCGGGTTACTGTGTAAATTGGGCTGGTTACAACGCTCCTCTATTTCCCAACTCCTCGCTTACCTTAGGTACAGTGTGATGATGTTGGGTCAGCAATCTGTCTCCAATGTTACGGAAGATGAGCAGGCACTGGAATTGGAAGCTCACCCGCCATTTTTGGAGCAACAATTAACAAGCATTTGATGTTGATAAAACATTATTGACTGCAAGTGTTTTGTTGCCCACTCCATTTTACAGTAAGACAAGTAAAAGGATGGGAGTAATTTACACCTGGCATGAGGACACAGTTCAAGAAGGAAAACCTGCAAACAGGAGGATGGCGCTGAGTGCTGCTGCTTGCTGCAGCATTTGGCCATTATAAGGCTTTATTTCTTCACTGTTTTTAGGCTGTTCTAACAACGAAGTAGAGAGCAAAAGGGCAGGGCTCATTAAAATGGTGGCCATGACCAAATTCTGGTTAACAATATAACTCTTCCCCATCTTGAAATACTTCCCCGTCTTGAAATACCTTTTATTTTAGCCTGCCGGACACACTTTCCTCATTCCTGAAGAAGGGCTCATGCCCGAAACGTCGATTCTCCTGCTCCTTGGATGCTGCCTTACCTGCTGCGCTTTTCCAGCAACACATTTTCAGCTCTGATCACCCAGCATCTGCAGTCCTCACTTTCTCCTCCATAGAGCTCCCATTCTCAAAGGAAGCTAATTAGCTTCTGACTAGGCTGCTGTTAATTGGCTACCTGATGTTGTTAAGGTGTGACAGGAAGTTGGGGGTGGTATTTGGAGAACTTCCCATTCTGGCTTCATTTTTTTTATTTCAAAAATATACTTTATTCATAAAATATTTTGATGATCTGTAGTCAATTGGTCATGCCATACATATTTAAACATTCCATTTCTTGGCATACAGAGACAGAGTAATCATTCATATATACAGGTCTGTACAATTACTATCCAAATATTTAGCAGGGGGGGTTTGCGGAGCCCCCTTACTGCGTCGGACCCCTGTGCTTAGGCAGGCAGATGTTACACGGTGGTCTTTCCCCACCGCACCTTGGCGGCAGCTGCCCCAAGCTTCAGCGCGTCCCTCAACACGTAGTCCTGGACTTTGGAATGTGCCAGTCTGCAACACTCAGTCGGGGTCAACTCCTTCAGCTGGAAGATCAACAGGTTACAGACCGCCCAGAGAGCACCTTCACCGAGTTGATGATCCTGCAGGCATAGTTGATGTTCGTCTCAGTGTGCGTCTTGGGGAACAGTCCGTAGAGCACAGAGTCCCGCGTCACGGCGCTGCTTGGGACGAACCTTGACAAACACCACTGCATTCCTCTCCAGACTTCTTCTCCATAGGCACATTCCAGAAGGAGGTGTGTGACAGTCTCGTCCCCCCTGCAGCCGCTTTGTGGGCAGCGTGCGGTGTGGCTGAGAGTCCGGGCGTGCATAAAGGATCTCACAGGCAGAGCCCTTCTCACCACCAGCCAAGCCATGTCTTGGTGCTTGTTGGAAAGTTCTGGTGATGAGGCATTCTGCCAAATGGCTTTGACAGTCTGCTCAGGGAACCGCTCATTAGGATCCGCCCTCTACTTTTCCCGAAGGGTTTCAAGGACACTATGTGCTGACCACTTCCTGATGGACTTGTGGTCAAAGGTGTTTTTCTTCATAAACTTCTCCAAGAAGGACAGGTAATAGGAAACAGTCCAACTACTCGGAGCGTTCCGCGACAGCGAGGCCAGGCCCATCCTTCACAACACCAGGGACAGGTAGAACCTCAGCTTGATGCAGCCACACACAAAGGTGGCCATCAGGGTGAGGGTGGCATTGGGTGTATTTTTTCTCCCGTTGTCCAGGTCTTTATACATCGAGTCCCTTCGGATCCGGTCCATCTTTGACCTCCATATAAATTGGAAGATGGCCTGGGTGACTACAGCAGCACAGGTTCTGGGAATAGGCCAGACCTGTGCCACTTATAATAGCAATGACAGTGCCTCACACCTGATGACCAGGTTTTTTCCCACGATGGAGAGCGACCATAGCTTCCATCTGCCCAGTTTCTACCTCACTTTGCTGATACGCTCCTCCCAAGACTTGGCGCACGCCCCAGCCCCCCTGAAACAAATACCCAGCACCTTCAGGTGGTCGGTCCTGACAGTGAAGGGGATTGAGGATTGGTCGGCCCAGTTCCCGAAGAGCATGGCCTCGCTCTTGCCTCGGTTTACCTTGGCCCCCGAGGCCCGTTCGAACTGGTCACATATGCACATGGGTCTGTGTACGGACAGCAGATCCGAGCAGAAAACGGCGACGTCATCCATGTACAGGGAGGCCTTAACCTGCAGGTTCCCGCTGCCAGGAATAATCACCCCTCTCAGGCTCACATCCTTCCTGATGGACTCCTTCATTACCCTGCTGGAAAGCTTTGTAACCAGCCCATTTACTGAACCCTTCTGCAGGTAACTCCAGAACAATGCACAAAGACATATCATTCTACAGTGAGATACTGAGGGATGCAGATCACATGCTGCCTACAGCCAATGTTCTGCATTTCCTTTACAGTGAAGACCTTTGTGAATCTGCTTTTGCCCTGAATTCTTTTCTAGCCTGCCACAAGAAACATCAATAGGCTTAGTTGGAATGTGGTCCATGCAAGTATAAAGAAGACAATTCACATTTGGCTTGCAACTTCTGACATTTTTAACACTTTCTACAAGTGAACTCAGAAGCAGAAGGTGGACTTCGTGAGAGTTAACATTTAGGCACTGACCCCGAATTAAATAAATTCTTGACAATTGAATGTGCAATGCATTTGCTATCTCACTAGCTAAATATTTTAAGATTTTAGGATGGAATCCATTGGCACAGGGTCTTGTCAGCCCAGAGCTCCAACATTTTACTCAGTACCACTACTTTGGTGATTATATTTTTCTTGACTTACTCTTTCACATCAATTTCCCGATTCATCAGCACTTATTTATATATATTATTTATATATTTTGACATGAAAATAAATGCAAAATACATGTCACTTTTTTAGTTTGCTTTTTTAGTTTCCAATTATAAGTTCTCTAGTCATAGCTATTGTGATTAAAAGCTCAAAAGCACACTGTTAATGTGTTTAATAACCGATCGTACTCAGATAGTAGTCCTCTTTTAAAAACTGAAATTTTGTGGCTCAGTGGTCAGCACTGCTGCCTCACAGTGCCATAGACCCGGGTTCGATTCCAGTCTTGGGTGACTGTCTGTGTGGAGTTTGCACATTCTCCTTGTGTCTGTGTGGGTTTCCTCCGGTTACTCCAGTTTCCTCCTACAATCCAAAAATGTGCAGATTAGATGAATCGGCTATACTAAATTGCCCATAGTGTTCAGGGATGTGTAGGTTAGGCGCATTAGTCAAGGGTAAATGTAGAGTAATAGGGTAGGGGAATGGGTTTGGGTGGGTTACTCTTCAGAGGGTGGGTGTGGACTTGTTGGGCCAAATGGCCTGTTTCTGTGATCTATGTGTTACCATCCTGTTCAGCAGAAAATGAAAATGATCTGTTCTTCTAGAGATCTGATGTGTTTTCTTTATTTGTCCCAGCCATTATCACCTCTCATGAGTGCTCTTTTAGCACTTAGATCACTCTACTCAACATCACTGTCTCAATAGTACATTATTAATACTGTTGAGCAGGTGCTCAGCTAGGATTAGAATAAGTGTCAGTACCAGCTCTTCAGCCTTGGCACCTTCTACTTTCTTCAAACTGTCTCTGCCGGCGATTGAGAGGATATGCTTTTATAAGAGGAACAAACATTTAAGGAGTCCTCCTCGTATGTGGCATCGCTCGCTTTTATTTTGGACAGTATCTCCCTGCAATTAGAGTAGAATAGATTCATAAATGATGCTGCCAAATATGCTTGCTTTCATCCTTCACCATGTAATTTCCTTCTAACTACAGTGTGAGATGATGGAAATGAGCAATATGCAGTCTTATTGAATGGTAGGAGTTGCAGGATGTGCAGACGTTCAAATTGCAAATTAAGACAGTAAAATAAAGCTTCTTGCTACCTAACAATCAACAATTGAAGTGTACCAGGAAGTGACAGAGTGCCAGAAGGCAATGAGGAGTGGAAACAATGAGACCTGTAAGTGAGATATCTAAGAACATCTGGTGAGGGCATTTAATTTCTTCCTGCATTGCCATCAGCACAGAATACATTCTCATAACATTATCATGGTTGCTGTCTTCCTAACAAACCCCTTCTCCAGTTCTCCAGTGCTATATCCATCCAAGAGAAAGGCGGTATTCCAGTTCTGGTCCACTTAAAATATTCCACCCTGCCCTGAAGTTGAAGTGGCATTTCTTGACTTGACCCTTGGTGTTTCAGCATTTTCCATTCTATTCTGGGGTGAAGGAAGAGTGTAACAATCATTTAAGCTGCTGCAGACCCGAAATTTTCTGACTGGATTGGCAAACTGCCAGGATTATAGTTGCACCTGCAATGTACCTATAATATGCGAATGAAGCCGGTCCCCAGAATTTCAGACTGGTGCTAATCTCATCACGTCTGACTCTTTCTGGATTTCAGCCAGAAAAATAAATGGAATCATATAGTTTAGTTCTCATAGCTTTATGATCATTAGCCGAGAAATTGCTGTCGGCAGTCTCAGTAGGTGATTGCTCAGACATTTATATAGGATTCTTTATATAAGATTTTAGAATAGAATGGAATAGAACAGAACAAAAAATTATTGTCACATGTGCATTTACATGAAACATGCAGTGAAATTATTTATCTGTGTCCCCACCATGGTGCCTACATCAATGACAGAAGTCATACCTAATAATAAAAAGAAGGAAAATTAAGGCAAAGTTCAACACAGTTCAGTTAATGGCTCCTGGGCTTGGAAAAAGCCAATTAGGGAATGATGGACAGTCAGTTCTTCTATAACACGATGGTTGCATTCTTGTGTAAGCCCTATATTATGGAAAAAACGCACTTTAGAAACAGCGCTTAAAGTATTGGTGATGTAATCGCATTACATCCAACACATATTTTGGAACTACGTCCCCAATTCATCAATTGCATTTCAGTGAATTTGTGTTGACGAAACATGCATTATAGCAGAATGACCTGTATCCTGAAAATGCAACCAGGATGAGACCGTCGAGCTGGGCTACTGGAACACTGGGCTGGAAACCTCCAAAGATGATTGCCATGCCAGGCCCAAGACTGCAACTCCTGGTCGAGCCTGCCTGCTGGGCCCATTGAATACCTGGACACTGAAGACAAAGAAGACCTCCACACCAGACCGTTTCTCTCCTCCTGCCTGGGCATAGCTGTGGAGCTGGAGCTTCGGCCTAGAGTCTGGCTTAAAGTGAAAATTAATTTCTGGACTGTTATTTTCATAAAATTTAAAGAAAATATACTACAAATGTAGAGGTTAGGAACATGGAGGGATAAAAACTTTTGGTTACTCATTTTGAGCATCATTAAGCGACAGCTTTTGAACTGTTTTCATAGAGACAGTGAGGATAACTTATTTTTAGAAATGCTGAGTAGGTGGTTGAAAGGGAAGAAATTCACAGTGTTGAACGCAATAGCAGGGAAATGGAATGAAGTTGCTAGGTCCAGTTGAAGAGCCAGCAGCAGTAGAAGAACAAAGAATCAAAATGTTTGCTCCTTTGGCATAAATTCACAAATTCCATGAGAGCCTGGTCAGTTTTTGGAAACTTAGCCAAATGGCTTGCACAAGGTGTTAGAAAGAATCCTACAGTGTACCTAATTTGAATAATTCCATATCAGAAATGTAGAGACATTTTGAACAGCTAAAATCTGTAACAGTAGCGGCCAAATTAGACATTTAACTGAGAGGCAAAGTGTTGGCTCAATTTGAAAAGCTATCATTAAATTACTGAATCATTGCAGGTCACCATGATTTCTCATGACAGCTTGTATCTGTTAAGGATTTGAATCATAATGTGCTCTTAAGCGGAACAGAGCCCAAAATAGAAATTACTCACCAGTTTGGGTGATGGAACCATACAGAAGTTTGAAAGAGAGACATCTGGAAGTGGATCCATTCTCCACTGCATTATTCCTGATTTAATATAATTGGGAAAGACACCGAGCTGCTACTGCTCATTAAATCACCTAACGGAAAATATGTTTTTGCAATTTGGCAGCTAAATCAATTCAAATGTGGGTAAATTCTTTCCATGATAGCCTTGATAGGTCATGGACTCTGCCATCTCCAGAATTCAAGTCTTTTTCCTTAACTAAGGAAGAATTGATGTAATTCACTGAATGTCTGACAAGTGACGTTATCTGTCAGGAATATTCAGTCAAGTACTTTACAATGCAATATTGTTCCACTTTGGTTTATGCTTCTGACATTCCCCATCAGCATAACATTGGGCAAGGCTCAGGACTGAGCATTTCTTTCTGCTCAGCTTGATCAAGAGTCTCAGGTCACAAAGGCTTGAAAATAAACA